>NC_064920.1:920737015-921067640 GCF_023897955.1 Schistocerca gregaria
GCATATGACCATCATTGGCACCAAGGCAGAAGCGACTCTCATCGCTGAAGACGACACGTCTCCATTCGTCCCTCCATTCACGCCTGTCGCGACACCACTGGAGGCGGGCTGCATGATGTTGGGGCGTGAGCGGAAGACGGCCTAACGGTGTGGGGGACCGTAGCCCAGCTTCATGGAGACGGTTGCGAATGGTCCTCGCCGATACCCCAGGAGCAACAGTGTCCCTAATTTGCTGGGAAGTGGCGGTGCGGTCCCCTACGGCACTACTTAGGATCCTACGGTCTTGGCGTGAATCCGTGCGTCGCTGTGGTCCGGTTCCAGGTCGACGGGCACGTGCACCTTCCGCCGACCACAGGCGACAACATCGACGTACTGTGGAGACCTCACGCCCCACGTGTGGAGCAATTCGGCGGTACGCCCACCCGGCCTCCCGCATGCCCACTATACGCCCTTGCTCAAAGTCCATCAACTGCACATACGGTTCACGTCCACGCTGTCACGGCATGCTAGCATTGTTAAAGACTGCGATGGAGCTCCGTATGCCACGGCAAACTGGCTGACACTGACGGCGGCGGTGCACAAATGCTGCGCAGCTAGCGCCATTCGACGGCCAACACCGCGGTTCCTGGTGTGTCCGCTGTGCCGTGCGTGTGATCATTGCTTGTACAGCCCTCTCGCAGCGTCCGGAGCAACTATGGTGGGTCTGACACACCGGTGTCAATGTGTTCTTTTTTCCATTTCCAGGAGTGTAGTTGTGTACAAACACAGTAAATATTTCCAGAACTGCTGTTACCTTGTCTAATTGTCTCCTGTCATCACGAATAGCGCGACTATAAAATCTAAGGCACTCCACAATAAATTTGAAACGTTTTATGTTCATTTGCGAGGCGAAATTTTTCAATGCTATCCCCATCAGTTCCACACAAATCTTCCAGGCTTTATCTATTACTTTTGTTAACAACAATTAAAGACAAGAGACTGATGAAGGCTTTCAATTCAATATAATCTATTGATTTTACACCTCTTTCATGCTGAAATGAAGCTTTGATGCTCTCAAAATGCTGATTTGAATACAGAACTACAATAGACAAATATCGTCATCTAAGAGGCAATTACCGCATTACAAACGCTGCTTTGGCTGCGCCTATCGGTCCTGGTAAATTTCGAATAATATTATCCTCTTCGTACAATATGCTTGGATTTCTTCAACATGATCTAGTGCATCCCACTTAAACTAATAAAATTCCTAGGAAATAACGCAACCAGGCGCAGTGTATTAATTTGATATTTTACGTTCAGACAGCAGACACTGACGATTAAACAGTTCAAACACAATTTAAGTGCATTATATATTCTGGATTAGCTTTGTAATACATACTATGTTGATGGACAAATAAATTAATTAATGAAATGAAATACGAAAAGGCACAGTGGATAAAAACGAGCAATCGACTCATATCTCATGAAGAGATCATTAGCGTCGATACTGAACCATACAACAATGAAAGGCATACAGAGGAAGGAAGCTAGGACGAGAAGGCGCCAGTGTTGCCAATTGTTGACAAGTAATTTATAGAATCACGCAACAATGTAAAACATACAGAGAAGAGAAGCTGTTAACGAGAAGGGTCCAGTACTGCAAATTGTTGAAAAGTAATTTACAGAAAATTTCGACATGCATCAATCTGAACAGCTGCGCCCGATGGAAGGATAATGGAATCTATGATACGTCCTTGAGACCTCTCAAGGTCAAACAATAATAAACGAAGCACAGCAGCAATGCAAAAGTCGTGGCACTACATATGGAAACAATGAACATGTGAATTGCGTCTTTTAAACAACTGGCAAATAATGTCAGTGTAGCAGTCACAATAGAGGTAGCATCAAAGCTTCTCGCGGTAGCATCAAAGCTAATGACAACAGCAGCTGCACTTTTTGGGTGGCGCGCGCCACGGCGTGTGAAGCCGCCCGCCAGAGCTGCATTTCGCTCCTTGATCTGCCCGTAATGACTAAACCTAACAATACTACTCACTCTCATGCGAATAAGCATTATGCTCGTTCAGTCAGAGCTCTTGTGCAGTCGGTGCCTGTTGTGCAGTCGGTGCTGTCGTGTAAGTGATATTTATGAACCGTAATACCCAAAAAACGTACAATTTACCAGAATTGAAACGTCTTCTCAACATGGAGGAATTTAAAGTACTCGATGATAGAGGCATTCAATTCTCTCTGTCTCATCCTGCCTTCCAAAAACTGTCCGATGCCATGGCCGACATCAGCTCGAAAATGCCTTCAAAACATATTTACACAACAATTAAGGAAGATCATCATGATATTCATACTTTTGTTACAAACAGCTTCAGGCTGGAATGTTTCGTTGAAGAAAAAGACGACGACAGCAAAGGTGAGTATTAGAATGTTTTTGGCTCCTTGTGCAGCAAGGACATGACAAAGCAATTCGACTCACTACTGTCAGCAGAAAAATAGTCTACCATAAAACCATCAAAGAGGAAACTGGGAAAGCCTTCAAGACTGGAAATAGGGAAATGTACCGATTTCATGGCTGGACAATTTATGAACATCACAAAATTCTGTGTGTCTTTGCTTTCAAATACGGGAAAGTGTGTGAAAGTTCAAGTTCAAAGTGCTTCTTGAAATCAAAGGAAGATGTGCAGAATGTGGAGCCACTTTCAAAGCAGCCAAAAAAGGACAACGATACTATTCTGAACTGTAGACTTACTAACTTTTCAGACGATACAAATCACCTGAAAATAGGACAACTTCGTGGCACGAGGAGACAACAGGTAGCTGCTAAATTGCTTGATAACAGGATGCCTGCATCTCTTTGGCGAAATTATGAAGCGAAAAATATGTCTTTCGGACACATGATTCCTCCAAATTTACCAAACGCTGATGTCTGGAGAAAGGCCAAAGAAGAGGAAAGGGACAAACTATTTGGTATAACAACTAGTAAGCCTGTTGAAAACCTGCAAATCGTAAAACATACAACCCATCGGGACGAAAGTCACGCAATCGGATTGGACCCATTCTTCTGTAGATAGTAGCTGAAAGATCAAAGTCAATTGCACAAATATTTTCATCAAATCAATAGCAGTGTATACGATTCAGTAGATGCTACAGGTGGCGTTGCATTTCGAGTTATTTCATGATTTGGGGATCTGTCAAACAGGGCTGACTGGAAATTAAGTCGAAGTACATATACCTGTATCAGTACATGTGCATCCGCGAAGTAAACGTCGCTAGTAAAATCCATATATCGTCAATCGATCATCAGTTGCCCAACATATCAGATGATATCCTCTAGGCATGACGGATCATTCTTGTCATTTTTCTTTATGGAAATCGTCAGATCTGGAGCTCGCAGACGACAACTCATGGTAACTGATTTTGGTAAGGCTTTGTTGGTTGCCATTTCTAGAGCAATAGCCAATAGCTCGGACACAACAGATTATTTGAATAGGTGTTATAGTCACATTGTTTCGCATGAAAGAGTAATTCTATCTTCGTGTTGTTTGAGAATAGATTTGAACCACTTGATGGTCATGATTACGAGGTGTAAATGCTTCTCAAAACGTAAATCACAAGTCAAACCACTTTATATTCGAGCTTTGGCCCATATTTACATGATGACAGATTTTCGTGATATTGAAAGTGCTTTGCGCCGCTCACTTTTGGTTGTTGCGTTGAGTGAACATCTTGGCATTCATGAGTGCAGTCCAGAATATTCATCAATGGAACTTCAGTGCCACCTTGATAACATTATCGGAGGTGGTCCACGTCATTCACATATTGACAAAAAGAAAGATGATGACAAGAAAACTGATGATGTTGAAAACAATGATGACTGTCTTCTGGAATCAATTTTGAACTCTAAGGAATCTACTGCAAACCCGTGGATTGATAGGGCAAATCGTATCTACAATGAAGCTGAAGTCATCGAGAATCAGACTAAGGATGACAATCTCTTTTATGTGAATCCGTACAACATGAGATGCTGAAAGAGTTGATGTACTATATACCACTGTGAACAGCTTTGATATATCCTTCTTTCCATATTCCTTTATCTATTCGTTCGTCAGCAGCAACTGAAGGACAATTTTGAAAATTAGAGACAATGGGCTTTGACAAGCCTCCTTTACGAGTAGACAAATTCATTTTTCAACATATGAGGTGGCTCCATGCGGAAACAAAGCTGTTAGCGCTACTTATGATAGAAAAACAAGATTCAAAGCAAGTTGTGAAGCACAAACCAACTGAAACCTCATTGCCTTACGATGAAGAAGAAAAATGGAGAGCAAAAATAAGAAGCTGAAGATAACATACCCCAAAAGCAATCATATCCTTGATAATTCTGAGAGCACACTGAACAATACCTTACGAAGTGAGACCCAACATGATGATGGCTATGAGACAGACTTAAACAAAATTTTTAATAGTTTTCAATACAGATTTTCTCCTACTTCGAGCTCGCATGTTATGAATGCGGAGATCAACAGTCTCTTAGTCAAGAGCGATAGTGTGTTTTCAGCGCTCTTCATATAATAATTAACTGCCGATTTGGACTCTAAAGAGATACTTCATTCCACAAAAGACTATCGAGAATCATACTTCACCAGGGATGTCACTGAAATTTCAGCCTGTGGTTCGAAAACAGAAGAAAACCGAGAAATCCGTAACAATAAAATGGAGGAGAGTACAACGCTGAAAAAGCTTCAAAATGAAATCATTGTCACATCGAACATGCAAACTAAGAGCAAGAGAAACTGCTTAGATGATTTCCCAAACTGGAGTTCGACTAAGAAATTCATAGAGATTAATTTGCCACTTTTCCCAAATGGGACCTCAAGCAAATTCAAATCTGCTACTTACAACTTGAAGGGAACGTGCGGTTTCGATTCTCTGATGACCTTATTCATACAAGCAATATTACTCAGTGATGATTTCAAAAGTATCATTCAAATGGTGAGCCATCCATTTTTGGATCTGGCTTTGGATGTTTTGGATAAAAAAATTATAAACTCCCAGCATATAAGTAGAGATTTGATATTTTATATATGATGCCATTCCTGAAAAAAGGAGCTATCTCTCGAAAAACATTGTCTCTGAATGCAGAGTCGAATGTTGTGGAATTATACGAGACAATACTAAAAGATATTCCTATTTGCAACAAAAAGGTGTCATGTCTGACGTGCCTAAATTCACGCTATGTGAAACTACATTATATTTCTGTTGATACGTGTGTGCTTTTCAGACTTGGTTATAATTTCATGCAAGAGGCTGTAGATGCAAGAAATGGATGTCTAAAGACTATCATAAAATGCAAGAAATGTAGAGGAGAAGCAGTTGAAAAAGAGAAATTCGGGTGCTACTTGCTGATGGAGACTAGTATAATAACTTGACCATTAACTGAAGATCAGTTTGCTCCGAATCAAAGGAAGAAGTGTGTGTTGCAAACGATCACGAACAAAGTCGTAGTCAACAATCAAGAGTACACTCTCGTTGGTGCCATTCATTATAATAAATCCATCAAACACTAAACGGCATATGTCTTCGATGTAACCTACTGGAAAAAGTACGGTGACCTGTATAAAGATGTACAGAGAGTTTCAAAAGAAAAGATAATTTCTCCACACCTGTTCATGTACGTCAAGACAGGAAAGTTTTCAAATGGCAGCCACAAGACCGACGAGACGAAACAAGTAGTTCCTACATAGGAACTTTGCTTTATAAGGTAAGCAACTGTTAAAAGTTGATATCTAAATATTCCAAATACAGCTCTTATGTTAATTCTTAGTATCTTTGTTTCTGGAACCACAGCCCTCCTGTTTTAGTTACTAGAATAAGAGCATTTTATGACCTAAATTTCACGTATATATTTTTTGTACTTATTTTTGTTAGTTGTTTCAGACCTCATAAATTCGATGCTTATTCCCTACATATGTTTCCTTCTGGGTTTTAGTGTATCCTGAGGAAGAGCTGTTAAGGGGAGCTGTACATCAGGGCCTGTAGTTTTTACTGGTACTTTGAAATTTAATAATTCAAGACTGTCAATAGATTCAGGAATGAAACTTTTATCAAAGAATTGGTATATTGTGAGCTTTAGGTGAAATACATTGTAAATCTGGGGAATACATTGTGCAGTGAATATTGATGCTTTTTTTAAATACTGAATTACACGTTACTGTTATTTTAGATTCAATGTACTTATATGCTGTTCCAAATAACAGATAAAAAACAAATTTTATTCTTTGAATTATTACTTTGTAAAACAGTAAACCAGTAATATTTACCAGTATCATGTTTTGATTATTTTAAAAACAATGTATTTTAAAAGTCAAATTTTTCCCCTAATAATTTAAGAATATAGTATGACATACTGCAGCTTAAAATATTTAATCCATTGTAGAATAATGTGGTTCAGTGTGTAGGCAAGCACTATATTATTATTCATCCATAGCTTTGTTTATGTAGCTTTAATAGTGGATGAGATACCGGTAACAGTATCTCTGTATGCAAACACGTTGATTACAGAAAATTGAAACTAAAGATTTGTATGTCGTTTTCTTCTCAATGACGACATTGCAAACCATTCCTTCTCCATAATCTTGCTGATACCTTTCGTGTTCATTTTCCTTAGTTTAACTTCTTTTCTTTGTTATTCTGGTCTTCTTTTTCATGGTTTCAGCAGCTTTTCAGTTTGTGTGACATGTTGCCTGTCTGCCCATGCCAGCACAATTTTCATCTGGTTTATAGCTTTGATGCCTTTTTTGCTCATTGTTTTCAATCTTTACTCCATCAGGCCGGCCTGTATGGCCGAACGGTTCTAGGTGCTACAGTCTGGAACAGCGCGACCGATCTGTCGCAGGTTCAAATCCTGCCTCGGGCATGGGTGGGTGTGATGTCCTTAGGTTAGTTAGGTTTAAGTAGATCTAAGTTCTAGGGGACTGATGACCGCAGAAGTTAAGTCCCATAGTGCTCAGATCCATTTGAACCATTTTTCCTCCACCATTAAAACATATTGCAACTGTTGAAACGCATTCTGATTTTGTTTTATGCCATGTAAACATTTTTCCTGCACATACGACATTCGACAGGTTCTTCAAAGATATTAGATAAACGAGCATCTACGAAAACTGCGGCGCTCAAATAATATGTTAAAATGTTCAAATGTGTGTGAAATCTTATGAGACTTAACTGCTAAAGTCATCAGTCTCTAAGCTTATACACTACTTAACCTAAATTATCCTAAGGACAAACACATACACCCATGCCTGAAGGAGGACTCGAACCTCCGCCGTTACCAGCCGCACAGTCCATGACTGCAGCGCCCTAGACCGCTTGGCTAATCACGCGCGGTGCGCCCAAATTAAACAAAATGACATTTAAGCACAAGAATGACGAAGTGTATATTTTTAGAATCAGGAAGATCCAGACGAATTTAATTACGTAAAACAGTAATCAAGGACCCACTAAAAGCTAAAAATATGCACAGGACCCTCATGGATGAAAGTTACGTGGCAACATCACCAGACGCTAGGATACACAAAAATATGTGCTGTGTGTAACGAATAAATTAGAAAATGTTGTAGTTAATATTGTTGCAAACATTTGTTCTAGTTAGAAAGGAAGTGTGGAAGTTTGATGAGTTACACTATAGCGAGAGTCAAAAGTCTTAACAATGCATAGAAATGTACGTATATTTAAATGAATATATTTTACAACTGAACTAAGTAGTATGTTTGAATCTTAATTCAATACATGACTTATAGAGATGTTATTATGTCGAAGGGATACAGCATTAACGTTAAAAAGGAGTTCGAAATTTGAAAACAAGAACCTCGTTTATTTGGTCTCCACTAATCCGGATTTCCGGATTATCCGGATTCATATTTTGTGTCCTTCGGTATTTTTCTCTTTTTTTCTTGTAATACGAAGATATGTAGTCGGTGAGGTACATAGGCTGCTTATCACTAGACAGCGAATTTAGTGTAGTACTGAGTGATAAGGAACTCTGAGCGTGCGAATGACATTGTTTCTCAAGTAATGTACATTAATATAACGGTGTATTGGTGCCCATCAAGTACGTTGCATAGTAACCACGCAAACATCATTCCACCACAGCTCATTGTACCTCTGGTGCGCTTATCGACAGGTGTGACACCATCTGGTTAGTGGCACGTGTGAATGTATTTGTTCTCTCAGCCATCAGTTTTTTAGCAATGATGAGCCATCTCTCTTTGAATTATCTAAGCGTGCACATCCCACGTTTCCACCTATAGTTACTACATTCAGTCTTAAGAAGGTATACTGGCATTTCTGAAGTGTTGACATTTAGACTTTTTGTATTTAGTAGAATATACACTCCTGGAAATTGAAATAAGAACACCGTGAATTCATTGTCCCAGTAAGGGGAAACTTTATTGACACATTCCTGGGGTCAGATACATCACATGATCACACTGACAGAACCACAGGCACATAGACAATGGTTTCCCTCTTATCTAGCGTCCTCATGCTGTTGGTAGTGGATGATCCTTCCATCTTTACGGCAAGAGATTACGCTAAGCCATTATCATCACTTTCGCCCCCTTTTCTCACTGCTGTTGGCAGACTAAGCATGACTGCCGGTATTTCATATATTTTACCACTATAGACATAATATACACTCCTGGAAATGGAAAAAAGAACACATTGACACCGGTGTGTCAGACCCACAATACTTGCTCCGCACACTGCGAGAGGGCTGTACAAGCAATGATCACACGCACGGCACAGAGGACACACCAGGAACCGCGGTGTTGGCCGTCGAATGGCGCTAGCTGCGCAGCATTTGTGCACCGCCACCGTCAGTGTCAGCACGTTTGCCGTGGCATACGGAGCTCCATCGCAGCCATTAACACTGGTAGCATGCCGCGACAGTGTGGACGTGAACCGTATGTGCAGTTGACGGACTTTGAGCTAGGGCGTATAGTGGGCATGCGGGAGGCCGGGTGGACGTACCGCCGAATTGCTCAACACGTGGGGCATGAGGTCTCCACAGTACATCGATGTTGTCGCCAGTGGTCGGCGGAAGATGCACGTGCCCGTCGACCTGGGACCGGACCGCAGCGACGCACGGATGCACGCCAAGATGGTGGTGGTGGTGGTGGTTAGTGTTTAACGTCCCGTCGACAACGAGGTCATTAGAGACGGAGCGCAAGCTCGGGTGAGGGAAGGATTGGGAAGGAAATCGGCCGTGCCCTTTCAAAGGAACCATCCCGGCATTTGCCTTAAACGATTTAGGGAAATCACGGAAAACCTAAATCAGGATGGCCGGAGACGGGATTGAACCGTCGTCCTCCCAAATGCGAGTCCAGTGTGCTAACCACTGCGCCACCTCGCTCGGTCTGCACGCCAAGACTGTAGCATCCTACGCAGTACCGTAGGGGACCGCACCGCCACTTCACAGCAAATTAGGGACACTGTTGCTCCTGGGGTATCGGCGAGGACCATTCGCAACCGTCTCCATGAAGCTGGGCTACGGTCCCGCACACCGTTAGGCCGTCATCCGCTCACGCCCCAACATCGTGCAGCCCGCCTCCAGTGATGTCGCGACAGGCGTGAATGGAGGGACGAATGGAGACGTGTCGTCTTCAGCGATGAGAGTCGCTTCTGACTTGGTGCCAATGATGGTCGTATGTGTGTTTGGCGCCGTGCAGGTGAGCGCCACAATCAGGACTGCATACGACCTAGGCACACAGGGCCAACACCCGGCATCATCGTGTGGGGAGCGATCTCCTACACTGGCCGTACACCTCTGGTGATCGTCGAGGGGACACTGAATAGTGCACGGTACATCCAAACCGTCAGCGAACCCATCGTTCTACCATTCCTAGACCGGCAAGGGAACTTGCTGTTCCAACAGGACAATGCACGTCCGCATGTATCCCGTGCCACCCAACGTGCTCTAGAAGGTGTAAGTCAACTACCCTGGCCAGCAAGATCTCCGGATCTGTCCCGCATTGAGCATGTTTGGACTGGATGAAGCGTCGTCTCGCGCGGTCTGCACATGCAGCACGAACGCTTGTCCAACTGAGGCGCCAGGTGGAAATGGCATGGCAAGCCGTTCCATAGGACTACATCCAGCATCTCTACGATCGTATCCATGGGAGAATAGCAGCCTGCATTGCTGCGAAAGGTGGATATACACTGTACTAGTGCCGACATTGTGCATGCTCTGTTGCCTGTGTCTATGTGCCTGTGGTTCTGTCAGTGTGATCATGTGATGTATCTGACCCCAGGAATGTGTCAATAAAGTTTCCCCTTCCTGGGACAATGAATTCACGGTGTTCTTATTTCAATTTCCAGGAGTGTATATTAATCAACAGCAGTTGGGTTTGTACATGATATTTACATAAGTTACGAAAGAAATTGTTGTTATTTGCATAACGTACTAAGAGACAGCTGACCCAAGTATTTCAGGAAAAATCTTCGCAATGTGAAAGTACATTAAGAAGTTGAGTAGAGTATGATAATATCTGAAGCGCTCAGCACTCAGGATCCTCCTGAAGTGGCCAGAAATTCTGGAGTTAAAGAATTTTAAAAATTCTGCTAGTACCTCTGAGCATCTATTAAATCAAGTTGAGGGATTTTCAGGATTGATTGAAATTGCTCCCATATTGATTTTTAACAAACCTCTTCATATCAAAACAGCATAACAGGAGAAAACTTTGGGGGCATTGAATAAGGAAGTGTTGCTTTACAGCGAACAACTACTGCTTCTCATTATCAAATAATGAAGCAATATTTTTACATTACATGCATACCAGGAATAATAATTTCCATCAATATCTGTATAAATACAGGGATTATACGGAAGGCTGCTCTAAACTACACTCTGCACGAGATTCTTTAAGACTGCGGGAGTTACTCTTCACACTGATAGTACTGAACACAAATCAGAGAAAAAAGGGTACCAAACATGGTTCCACAGACTGTACTGTAATTCTGGAGGCAGCAGTAATTATTGGCCACCACGGATCCAGAATGTGGCACTCTTTAGAAACGTTTCTACGTCCTTGTATTAAGTCGAAAACTCACACTCTGAGCCTGTGGCTGTGTACAAAATATAGGTTTTGGGAAAACAAAACTTCAAAGCTTATGTCAAACGTATCTTAACATGAACTAGCCCTCCTGCTGGAAAATGTACGCTCCTGTAAGAGACGTTGAATAGCGGGTCCTGTACGACACTGTCTATTTAAAGTCTCATCATACGTAAGTGAGTTTTTGTCTTTAAGAGGTATATTATTAATTTCAAGTCCTTAATGGTTTCCGTACCAGTGTATAACATAATTGTATTGGAACGTCAACCTATAAAAAGTTCACATGATTGCAAGTGGTAACAAAACTTTAATAACATAATTTTTTTAGCTTTGCTTGCAAATTATTAATATATGAGCGGCCTCGACTATTTATATAAAGTGCTTGGCTATGAACAGAAAGTCATCGTGAACTGCAATATCAAAAGCCGATACTTACTATTTCCTAGTTCACTCTGATGGGCTATTACAGTGCCACGATTTTATATTTGATGGTGGTACACAGCGCACTGAAACCAGCCATGGGTGCAATAACAATAATTTTCGATCGAGGTTTAAAACATGCAAACTGATAGCTACGTTTCAGTGAGGTTGTGACGGTTTCAATAAAATTTTATTTGGCTAACAGTTGCTATTACATATTTCTTTCAACTCGTTTTGCGGTGGTGCTTGTTTTATGACACAAATTGAGGGTGAGAGCCTTCGCGCCGTCATGACACAACGGAGTCTAAATCACACATTTCGAGCTAGTACATAGAGTAATTATATGAGGGATAAAACTTAATACACGAAATTTTGAGGTTATCGCTCTCTAGTGACACGAACATTGGTTTACACACAGCCAGATATGTGCCAGTAAGACTATGATACATACTTACATAAACTCCTAGAAATTGAAATAAGAACACCGTGAATTCATTGTCCCAGGAAGGGGAAACTTTATTGACACATTCCTGGGGTCAGATACATCACATGATCACACTGACAGAATCACAGGCACATAGACACAGGCAACAGAGCATGCACAGTGTCGGCACTAGTACAGTGTATATCCACCTTTCGCAGCAATGCAGGCTGCTATTCTCCCATGGAGACGATCGTAGAGATGCTGGATGTAGTCCTGTGGAGCAGCTTGCCATGGCACTTCCACCTGGCGCTTCAGCTGGACCAGCGTTCGTGCTGGACGTGCAGACCGCGTGAGACGACGCTTCATCCAGTCCCAAACATGCTCAATGGGGGACAGATCCGGAGATCTTGCTGGCCAGGGTAGTTGACTTACACCTTCTAGAGCACGTTGGGTGGCACGGGATACATGCGGACGTGCATTGTCCTGTTGGAACAGCAAGTTCCCCTGCCGGTCTAGGAATGGTAGAACGATGGGTTCGATGACGGTTTGGATGTACCGTGCACTATTCAGTGTCCCCACGACGATCACCAGCGGTGTACGGCCAGTGTAGGAGATCGCTCCCCACACGATGATGCCGGATGTTGGCCCTGTTTGCCTCGGTCGTATGCAGTCCTGATTGTGGCGCTCACCTGCACGGCGGCAAACACGCATACGACCATCATTGGCACCAAGGCAGAAGCGACTCTTATCGCTGAAGACGACACGTCTCCATTCGTCCCTCCATTCACGCCTGTCGCGACACCACTGGAGGCGGGCTGCACGATGTTGGGGCGTGAGCGGAAGACGGCCTAACGGTGTGCGGGACCGTAGCCCAGCTTCATGGAGACGGTTGCGAATGGTCCTCGCCGATACCCCAGGAGCAACAGTGTCCCTAATTTGCTGGGAAGTAGCGGTGCGGTCCCCTAGGGCACTGCGTAGGATCCTACGGTCTTGGCGTGCATCCGTGCGTCGCTGCGGTCCGGTCCCAGGTCGACGGGCACGTGCACCTTCCGCCGACCACTGGCGACAACATCGATGTACTGTGGAGACCTCACGCCCCACGTGTTGAGCAATTCGGCGGTACGTCCACCCGGCCTCCCGCATGCCCACTATACGCCCTCGCTCAATGTCCGTCAACTGCACATACGGTTCACTTCCACGTTGTCGCGGCATGCTATCAGTGTTAAAGACTGTGATGGAGCTCCGTATGCGAAGGCAAACTGGCTGACACTGACGGCGGCGGTGCACAAATGCTGCGCAGCTAGCGCCATTCGACGGCCAACACCGCGGTTCCTGGTGTGTCCGCTGTGCCATGCGTGTGATCATTGCTTGTACAGCCCTCTCGCAGTGTCCGGAGCAAGTATGATGGGTCTGACACACCGGTGTCAATGTGTTCTTTTTTCCATTTCCAGGAGTGTATATCCGGACTTCCGGTGTTCTTTTTTTTTAAAAAAATGAAAGTGAGAATTTACGATCCGTCCTCATAGCTGTACTTCCAGCAGTACCTCATCTTCTGCGTTCCCAATTTCGCATAATTTCAGAAGTTAAGTCCTACTGTGCTCAGAGCCATTTTGGGCATGGATTAAAACTACATAACTCTGCAAATATCTACCCAGTCTAACGCGTGCCACACCGTCCACGCATTGTTGTGGTCGGGAATGGGATGGGACATAGCCTACCATAACCGGTTCCATCTAAGTGTAGTACCTAGAACCTTGATTTCTTCAGCCCCCATGTGGGAATCATCGTAAATGAATTACCAGACGCACATTTTCAGCAAGATAATGCTCGTCTGCATACAGCTCGAGCTGCTCAGTACTTCCCACATCTCTTCGACTATTCCATGACCGGCCTGCTCCTCGAACGTGTCCCATAGAGAGAAATGTTGAACCGACTGAAACGCCATAAGCCGCCATGTCACTCTGTAGATGATTTCTAGGGGCTAGTTTGATTTGTGGGCCAGCATCTGCCTCCGAACAACATAAAACGTCTAATCAGCTCGATGCCTGCACAACGTTGCGTCATGTACTCCAATAAAAGGTGGGCCAATGCATTACTGTTGTTGCACTGTATTTGTCAACTTGTAGCCATTGTTTTTCTCTATTTATCTTGATTCCGGTATCTACTGTATCTCAAATCTGTATCATTATGTCTATTAAATTCGATTATTTCCTCTTGGTGTATTACTTTCAATATTCCTTAGTGTATATTCTTCATTACAAGATCGTTTTCTAGCAGAAATTTTCATTCAACCTACAAAACCAATAAAAATACTACTTGCCTCTACAGAGCATGATAGGGGCAATACTAAGTTAAGAATGCAAAGTGCCGATTGATAAATGTGTTCAGTCAGCAATGAAGTTGATGCATGAAGTAAAGCTGACGTTGACAAAACTCCAAAATATGCACTCGCTTACTGTAATAAAAATATGAGATTTTTTGCTTGTATGACCCCGTGCTTCTGCTTTCTTCTGAACTGTCTGAAAATATCGCCATAAAACTATCACGCACCCCCCCCCCCCCCTCTCCTGTGCGTGTGATTTCCTTCGTAAAATTCTAGAGTTTAACAGGAAACACATGTTCAGATCTTAAAAACTAGGCTCCAAACAGACCTCAGAAGGCCCAACGGTAACGGTCGACCGCCGTCTGTTCCTCATCCGTCAGGTGTCCCTGGATGCGGATACGGCGGAACGGAGGAGCATGTGATCAGCATATCGCTATGCCAATAGTTGTCGAAAATGGGTCCGATGGCTCTAAGCACTATGGGACTCAACATCTGAGGTCATAAGTCCCCTTGACTTAAAACTACTTAAACCAAACTAACCTAAGATCATCACACACATCCATGCCCGAGGCAGGATCGAACCTGCGACCGTAGCAGCCGCGTGATTCCGGACTGAAGCACCTAGAACCGTTTGGCCGCAATGGACGGCAGCCGTTGTCAGTTTTCGCGACTGGAACCACAATTTCTCAATCAAGTAGCTCTTCAATTGGCCACACAAGGACTGAGTGCGTCCTGCTTTCCAAGAGCGCTCGGTAGACCATGTCGGTCACTCATTCAAGTGGTAGCTAAACTTGAGCGAGCTAAATAACGACGGGAACCGGTGTTACCATTGCGGCAAGGTCTTTTGCATGTTGACACCTTGCCATACATAATTCGCCGGTTCCGAACCCTGTGGAACACATTTGAAACGGCATAATGTTTGAGATCCGAGCCCTCGAACCACTTACGAATTGAGACGTTTGTGCGCACATCTGGTGAAAACCTCCAAGGTATTGTCGAATCCATGTCACCTACATTCGCTGCTGTAGTTTCAAATGCAGAATAGAGCGTTACTAATCAGGTGGTCATAATTATGCAGCTGCGAAGATTTGTACGGAAACGAAAATCATTGAAATTCAAACTGCCAGTGGCTTAATTAAATGACATTTAATCGCGAGCTGTACATTGCGAATACTGAGCGAAGACTAAAATCGTGCAGAACAAGAAATCTACGTATAATCGCTAGTAGATGTTTGGCGCATGAGACGTTCCCCATTTGCAGAAAGAAGGGAGTGTTTGCTGTCTCCCTGTGTTCCTTTTTTTTTCCAAACATCAAAGCATCGTAAATGTCAATCTGTCGGGGACTTCAGTTGTCTTAGGAAAGTAACATTGCCTCCCTAACTACAGGAATGGAAGGCGTTTAATCTGGAACTGGAGGATAGTGGGGAGAGAATGGGGTACAGGAGAGGAAATGGCATATCAAGAGAACGAGTTCTACAAATTCGCGTGGATTTAGCAACCATTTGTATTTGTATTTGCAGTTAAAGCACTGATGTCACATTACATTTTATTCTGATAAAGGATCTAAGGAGAAACAGCTCAGTGACCGTTTTGCTGGTCGTAATTCATTTCATACAGCATACGATTCTGAGCTTGTGGAGGCCACATCACATATAGTCTCGTTCTTCATAAGGCAATGTGCTGCTCAAACGAACGTCTAATATGGTCAATGACTGCTGTAGTTATCAGTGCCTTGTGTGAATCAGCGGTTACTAACCAAATAAAACAATGGAAAATTTAAAAATTTTATTTGTCAGACGGTATATGATCCCAACGACTGAAGTCAGTCCAAAGAACACCGGCGACTCCTACAACACACTGGAAGTTTACTACCAGTCCTGATGTAAAACTTACACATTAATACTGTTATCGTAAAATAATTCTTTGCTTGAAAGCTTCCGCTCTAAGCAGTTTAATATTTTTGTTATACTGTACACCATGTGCTGAACGTGACCTGAACAAGTAAATTTTCTTCCACGTTCAAGAAGAAACCAGTTGTCTGTGTTGTATTATATTTCAAAAGATACCTATTGCTCGAATTTTTATACAAATTCAAAACTGTTTATCGCTACCGTCTGATTTATGCTTACTGTTCCAATTACGAAATTTTTATAAAACGTATTTACTTTAACATTCCTTATCCTTATTTGTTGAGTATGTCTCATCTGGTTCCTTGCATTCGTCTCCGTCTTTCCCTTTTATGATAGATTGTAGAAAAGGTACCGATAATGATCTTCAGTACATTTGTTCTGCCTTTTGTTCACCTTTAAATATTATTATTGTGTTCGGTACCTGTCTTTTAATTTTTAACTTCGCAACTTCACCTTTAAAATGTCGGCAGTTTGTTCTGTGTCAGTATTTTCCCGGTCCATGTTCGTCTTTCATACAGTCCTGTGTCCCGGACATCGAAATATGAGCAATACATCAAATAATTTAATTTAGTTTTGTCATAACCAGGAATATACAATAACCTCTTCAGTCTGGCTTATTAAATCACAAATCACTTTTTAACAATTATGTTAACCAAGCCTCTACCCAGGCTCACACTCGGAAGTAATGCATAATTAAGATTTGATTATACCAATGACCAAATGTGCATGGTGGGGTGCACGTCCCATTATTATTCCCAAGTTCAGTCTCTCCAAGTGAAGTCGCGAGATTTCCGCCGAGCAGCCAGGTAACCTGGAGTGGTGCGGCGAGCCATCCACAAGCAGCTGGAACACGGCGTGCTGCACTCCCCGATGAGAACTGTCGTTTGCGGGGGCGGCCGAGTTTAAATAAGGCTTGGTTGATGGAGGCGTCGGTTGAGGTCGCTATTTTCCAGGGAAAACCAATCGCAATGTTTCCTTCCGTAGCGAATTGCTGTGTGCTGACAAACGCGCGCGCGCGAAGCCGGCCAGCGATGGTAGCCGTGAGCCGCCCGGAGAAGTGCGGCCAGCGATGTATTTGGCGGCCGCGTACTGGAGGGCGTTGTTCGGTGTTTGTTAGAAGTGGTGTATACCACAGCTTTTAGATTGTAAAAATAATTTATTTGTTTCTCGACTGTCCATCGTAGTGCATTGAGGGGATGCAGACGTGTATGGTTAACAACCATAATTAAAATTACCTCTGGCTGCAAGGATGGTTTTATAGTCTCTATCACCTTCAAATGCACCTTAAGTATACAGCTAATTGATATTCCGACTACAGCAAGCTGATCTCACCGACTCGAAAACATATACCGCATCTACAACACCACGTAAGACGGTATCTCACTTGTGGGCAACATACTACCAATGTAATCAAGCAGTCAAGCACACTGTTTCCGACCTAATGGTCAAGTAGTCAGGGCCCAGTCAGCTATTCTGGTAGGTAACATACTTTCAAATAGTCAGGAATTCCAAAGCCCATCAAACAGTTTAGCAATCTGTTTCCCACCAGTCAGGTGTAATGCTGTAAGGAGATGTACATGGGGTGCACGACTGTTAGGACAGCCAGCTACTTCAGATGTATCAGAGGATGGGACTGGTTTTCCCAAAATAGTTCACATATCAAAGGCATTATAATACCATCCTTGAAGCCAGAGGTTACTGTATTTACAATTCTTAATTTATTAATGTTTCTTAAGTAAACTAAAAGGCAAATAAAATTTTGCCACTGTGTCGGAATGAACAGTCTGATGAGTACAGAAAATGGACTGACAGTAAACCGAAGTAATGAAGAATTGCAGAAACGTGATTTGCGACAGACGTAAGGTCAAAATTAGAGACCAAGATGTTTTCGAAGTCAATGAGTTCTGATACCCTGGAAGCAAAATAACACGTGAAGGACGAAGCAATAAGGTCATAGAAAGCAGGGTAGCCCAGGAGAAACGGCATTCCTGGTCAAGAGAAGTCCGTTAGTATCCAACATGGACATTCATCTGAGGAAGAATTTTCTGAGAATGTATATTTGGAGCACGGTATTGTACGGTAGTGAATCATGGACTTCGTCGCAATCGGTAAAGAAAACGATCCAAGCAATTGACATGTGGTGCTGCAGAGGGACTGATAAGGACTGAGGCGTTTGTCAGTAGAAGCAGCAGATAACATATGTAAAACATTAACAAGAAGAAGAGACACGACGATAGTTCATATGGTGAGACATCATGGAATAACTTCCATGGTACTAAAGGAACCTGGAAAGGTTAAAAGCTAAAAGCAGAAATAGAGTGGAATACGTTCAATAACTAATTGATAACATAAGGAGAAAGTGCATCTCTGGGACGAAGAAATGGTAAATCCAAGATAAAAAAATACAATAAGAGACGGCAGCTGGTCAGACTCCTGTATAAATTATTAAAATATGACGGCTGATAATATATATTTCTACAGCTGAGAAAAAGAGGTGGAGACAAGAGTGAAATTCGTGTAGTACCGAGTCTAACCAGGCAAATCACTAATGATCACCACCCCAAACCTTGGTAAAAATAAAAATCGGCGTCTTTTTCACTGTAATTAAATTTATTAACCATAGAGAAAATATTTTTATCGACAGCTATAGGCTGGTATTAATCGGAAACATCCAGAAAGTATTACTTCGGCATTCACTTCAAAACTGTGACAAGTTTACATGTCTCCATTGAAGCAGCTGTTCACTAAAATATAAAATTATTTGTGAAACAATGGTGGATTATTTAATGTTGCGTGTACCTTTAAAGCAGCGTGAGGTCTAATTGGACGTACAGTATTCATCCACCGTGCTTCGTAATTTATGGGTGGCGAGGTAATAAATTTTCATAACCCATACGGCGTGTTCAGTTCATTACTTTGGAATATATTGACAGTGTGTGCACATTGTATACCTCAAACTATAAATATATATATATATATATATACCGTGCGTCGTACTGCAAGCTAAATTCAATATCTGAATTCTTATTCATGAGCATTCATGAAACACACAGAGCTCTCTACATTTCACATGAGAGCGTCGCGACAAAAAGGACTGAGTTATGTGCAGTCGAAATTTAAACATTACTTCTAGATAGCAAACATTAACTATTGGTGCGGGATAGGTGCAGCCGTAACGTACTCCTATTGAGTATTTATTACTAAAAACTTACAGAAAACACAAGACGCTAATTAAAAATTGGGAGCTCAACGAGCTACGAGAAATTTTTATAATCTGTATTACCTTTATGGGAATTA
Source organism: Schistocerca gregaria (assembly GCF_023897955.1). Lineage (NCBI taxonomy): Eukaryota > Metazoa > Arthropoda > Insecta > Orthoptera > Acrididae > Schistocerca > Schistocerca gregaria. The sequence goes on from NC_064920.1 coordinate 920,756,489, forward strand.
AACGAAAGGTTCGTTCGGTTAAGTGGGAATATCTGAAAAGTAACTCAAATACCTTGGTGCATTTAACTGAATATCTCTGCGAGGAAAGGACTTCTCTGATGACATAATGGAGTCAACAGGGAGCAGATAGAAGATCCAGTAATAGAATCAGAATTTAAAAGAGCTTTGGGAAACTTAAGGCAGAAGAGGTAGACAACATCCCTACATAATTTGTAAAATCATTGAAGGAAGTGGCAACAAAACGTTTGTTCACGTTGTTGTGTAGATTGTATGAATCTGGCGACATACCATCAGCATTCGAAAATTTCTAAGATAGGAAGAGCCCACTATGGTGAGAATTACACCACAATCGGCTTAACAGCTCATGCGAACAAGCTGCTGACAAGAACAATGTACATAAGAGTGGAGAAGAACTCTAGGGAACCGTTGGATGATGATCAGTTTGACTTTAGGGAAGGTAAAGGCACCAGAAATGTAGTTCTAGCGTTGCGGTAGATAATAGAGTCCAGAATAAAGAAGAATCAAGACTTCTTCACGTGATTTGTCGACCTGGAAATAGTTCCTACAGCGTAGAAAGGTGGTGCACGATCGAAATTCTGAGAAAAATTAGGAGTAAGCTATAGGGAAACACGGGTGTTGTACAATATGTACACCGACCAACGGGAGTGGAAGAGCAAGAATGTATTAACAGGGCGTATGACACGAATGCTGTCTGTCACCCTATTGTTTCACCAGTAGATCAAAGAAGTAATGACGGAAATGAAGCTTCAAGAGTGCGATTAAAATCTAATCTGAAAGGAAATATATAGTCAGATTGTCTGATGACATCGTTATCCTCAGTGAAGAAGAATTACAGGTTGTGTTGAATGGAGACAACAGTCTAATGAATACGAAGTATAGATTGAGAGTAAATGGATGAAATACGAAAGTAATAAGAAGTAGCAGAAATGAGAACAGGGAGAATCTTAACCTCAGAATTCGTGATCACGAAGTAGATGAAATTAAAGAATTCTGCTATTTGGGTAAGAAAATCACCCACGAGAGATAGGTCAAAGAGCACATAAAACAGACTAGCACTGTCATAACGGTTAATTCTGGTCATGTGAAAGCTACTAATATCAAACATAGGCTTTAATTTAAGGAAGAAATTTCTAGAAAAGTACATTTGCAGCACAGCATTGCAGTTGTAGTGAAACATGAATCAGAAAAATCGGGGCAAACGAAAGTCGATTCATCTGAAATGTGGTGCTGCAGACGAATGTTGAAAATTAGGTGGTCTGATAATGTAAGTAATGAGAGAGTTCACCGCAGAATCACTTCGGTGGCAAAACTGCATTTGTGATGTACATATAAAACTTAAGCACATATACAACACCGGGCACTTTCAAAACTTAAAAAAATGTGCCAGTTTCTCCTACCTAAAATTGTTCTTCTTGCATATTTCAGGGAACATAGTTTACATTAATTAAGAAAAAGAGAAAGAAAGGAAAAATTTCTAAATAAACACACCTAGTTTTATAATGAAAAACAGGGAAATACGCAATTAATAGATGATGCATGAACATTTCACCCCCTATTATCAGTTATACTCATCCATGCATGAATACACCAGGTAACTATAATCTTTTGCATGTACCCAAGGTTTCTTTTATAAATCCTGCGAATATTTTCATAGTTACTGAAAATTCACAGTCATATATTCAAGAACTATATGTATAGGGTTAAATTATTAAATAAATATTTTCTGCTTACTTCTATGTGTGGCGTTTCTCAACGGATTTGAAACATTTCGATGAGCTCATAACACAGACATATGACGAATTTGTGGTTTATGTGGTTGTCTTTTCACATGATCACATTCATAATGAAACAGTTTTTATCTGGCTACTAATATCAATGTGTTTAATGATTATTTTTCTTAAAAAATACGCAAAATTAATTTTGTATGATTTTTATAAGCTTAGTATCTCAATATTAAATTTGATTGTGGAAAACTATTGTGAGCGAATTTTGACAAGGATAAGGAACAACCCAATTACCCAGCAAACACTGGCTGACAGACGAGGGGCCATAAGCTGAGGTTAGTTGATTGTGAATTGAAGTACAATAACGTGACGAAAGCTGACATCGGATACGGATGGCATGGGAGAATAAAGAGGCTCAAACGAGTAATCCAAAATCTAAAACTTGAGGCGTATCGAAATATGAGACGATACCAGTGGTGTGTAACGAGAATATGAGAGCAAAGCGAATACACAACTGAAGGCATAGCTGTGGTGTAGCTGGCTATGCAAGGTGTATAAAAATGGTGGCCCAAACGTACACGGCTGAAAGTGCACGATAATAGAAGCACAAATGTCAAGTAAACATGGTCTCTAAGAAGCATACCCTAAGAGCTATGAGATATTCTTGATTTGCAATAATGTGAAACAAATCTCTTCTACTGAAAGCTCTTTCCTTCCCATATTTTAGTAAGTGGTAATATGAACCAAACGAAGACAAAAATGTCCAGTAAACATGTACTGTAAAACGCATACATTAAATGTTATGAGCACTTGCTCGTTAGAAGAGTTGTGTTCCAAAGTACCGAAGACGAACAGGTGCTCATGGTTGTTAAGGTATGCATTTCAGAGCACATGTTTAACGACTTTATTCTGGTTTCGGTCCATACTACCACTTCCCAAAATATGGAAAGCAAAGAGCTTGCAGTACAAGAGGTTTGTTTCACAGTATTGAAAATCAGGAATATCTCATAGCTCTTAAGGCATGCGTTTTAGAGCCCATGTTTACTTGACGTTTCTGCTTCTATTATCGCGTACATTCAGCTGCGTAAGTTTGCGCCAGCCTTTTTGATATACCGTGTATATAGCTGCAAGATGGGTTGGTTCTACAGTGGAGCAAAACTAGTGCTGCAGAGGTAACCTTAGTCCACACAGAAACAGAAGGGACATCTAGCGGTCGTTATCGACTTCCATGCACGCCCTCTGGAGAGCATTCCGACATTACATGCACAGCACTCTGGTCCTACAGGGCAGCCAACACATCAGATGATACCATCACTTTCCTCCCACACCACGATCCCTAAGGGAGCTAGATGGATCATACAGAAAGTAAAACAAGTTAATATTCTATTGTCATCCAGATCTGAGTTTTGCTTAAAATGAAACATCTCTGTCTCAACAGGATGTTTAAAGTCAATTGCGAAATTTGTACCAAGTCAAGAAAATGACCCAATAAAACACATAAAAGATCTTTGTGTAAATCTGTGCCATAATTTCACTTTTACATTAAAACGCTTGGACGGTTTATGTAAACGGACCGTTTACTCAGAGAATGATGCCACTAAAACAGACTGTATCATTTGCAGTCATACCTTGATCGACACTTACTCGGTGTCCTGCAGATCTAATGACGGCACTATCCGAAGAGTTGAACAGCTTGGAAAGCGCTTTAAAGTAGATGAAATGTGTTTGCATGAATACTTTACTGTTGTAGGATCTGTAACAGGACTCAATTTTGGAATTACGCTGTAGCACGTACTCTTAACCGAAACTAGAGTCGCTCCCTAAAATACAATCATAAAGCTTTTATTGAAGTCACAGTGGATTTATTTCTCATAATTACAAAACCTTCACCCATCCAATTGATGGAAGTACTAAAATGGGCGATTTTAAGAATATATATGAATACAAAAACTCTAAAAATAATGTTTGACACGCTCACTTTAGTAAAGCGTCTTCCGAAAAAACAAATACTTCTCCCCCAGGTGGATATATGTATATCGTTGATGAAGAAATTTATTAATTGAACATTTTCAACCCTAATCCGTTTTACGACATGACGAGCGTAATTAGAGAGTCCCGCTACAGAAGCACTGAAGGGAAGAGGATGATGTGGGAAATGTGTAGCGGTCTTTTGAAAGAAAAACACTGTAACGTTCCTCTTATCTTATCCTTATGGAACTGGCTGCAGATATGTAATTCAGCGTGCCTTGGCGGGGAGCGGAACATCACCCCCCCCCCCCCCCCCCCCCCATATATTAGTCAAGATTTTGATGTTTGTGTAGTTAATGGCAGACACAGAGTAACCATGAGGCGGTCGCAGGACTGAATGCATATACTTGGCTTAAAAAGTCACAGGACAGAGATATATGCATACAGAGATGACGGTAGTATCATGTATACAAGCTGTGCGTTGGCGGAGCAGTCATTTTCACTCAGGTCTTTGAAGTGATTCTGGCCCACGTCAGAACTTGGAACACGGAAAAGCACTTGAAGCTATACGCAAGAGACCTATTTCGAAAACCTTTAGTGGGTTCAATATTCCGATAACCACAGTATCAAGAGTGTGCCGACAATACCAAATGTCAGCCATTACTTCTCACTACCGATAAGGCAGTGACCGACGAACTCCACTTACAGACCGAGAGCAGCAACTCTGGCGTAGAGCTATCAGTGATAACAGACATACAAACAGCGTGAAATAAGCACAGAAATCAATTTGGGAGTACATCGAACGTATCCGTCAGGAGAGTGAGACGAAATTTGGTGTTAATGGACTATGGTAGTTAACGACCGACTCGAGTGCCTTTGCTAACAGCACATCACTTGCAGCGCCTCTCCTGGATTCGTGACTGTATGGTTTGACCCTAAGCGAATGTAAAACCGTGCCCTAGTCAAGTGAGGACCGACTTCAGTTGGTAAAAGCTGATGGTGGGTTCGAGGGTAGCCTAGAGCCAACCAAGGCATGGGGCTAACTTGTCGACAAGGCAAGCTGGTAGTGACTTTATAATGGTGTGAGATTTGTGGACATGGAATGGACGGGATCCTCTGGTCCAACTGAACCGATCGTTGACTGTAAATGCTAATGCTTGGCTACTTGTAGACCATTTTCAGCCATTCATGGACTTCATGTTCCCAGACACCGATGGTAGTTTATAGATGGCCATGTGCCATGTCACTGGGCCACTGCTGTGGCCCCACTGGTTTGAAAACATTGTGGACAGTTTGAGCGAATGGTTTGGCCACTAAGCTCGCTCTTTATGATTCACGTCGAACACTTATGGGACATAGTCGAGAGATCCATACTGCACAAAATCCTTCACTGGCAACACTTTCGCAATTCCTGTTGGCTATAGGCACAGCTCAGTATTTCTGCAGGGGACTTCGAACAACTTGTTGAGTCCATGCCGCGTCGAGTTGCTGCAGTACGCCGGGCAGATGAGGTCTGACACAGCATACACTATGTGATCAAATGTATCAGGACACGTGCCCGGAAATGACTCGCAAGTTCGTGGCGCCCTCCATCAGTAATTCTGGTATTAAATGTGGTGTTAGCCCCCCTCCCCGTTAGCCTTGATGACAGCTTGCACTCTCGCAGGCGTACATTCAGTCAGGTGCTGGAAGGTTTCTTGGGGAATGGCAGTCTATTATTCACGGAGTGCTGCACTGAGGAGAGGTATCGATATCGGTTGGTGAGACCTGGCATGAAGTCGGAGTTCTAAAACATCCCACAAACGATCTATAGGATTGAGGCCAGGACTCTGTGCTGGCCAGTCCATTACAGGGATATTATGGTCGTGTAACCAATCCATCACATGCCGTGCATTATCAACAGCTGCTCGATCGTGTTGAGAAATGCAGTCGCCATCCCGGATTGCTCCTCAACGGTGGGAAGCAAGAAGGTGCTTAAAACATCAATGTAGGTCTGTACTGTGATAGTGCCACGCAAAACAACAAGGGGTGCAAACTCCCTCAATGGAAAGCACGATCCCCGCATAACACCATCGCTTCCGAATGTTACTGTTGGCACTACACACCCTGGCAGATGACGTTTACAGGGCATTTGCACACCCACATCCTCCCATCGGATCGCCTTATTGTGTACCGTGGTTCGGCACTTCCCGCAACGTTTGTCCACTGCTAGATCGTCCAACGTTTACTCTCCTTACACTAAGCGAGGCGTCATTTGGCATTTACCGGCGTGATGTGTGGCTTATGAGCTACTGCTTGGCCATGAAATCCAAGTTTTCTCACCTCCAGTCTAACTGTCATAGTACTTGCAATGGATCCTGATGCAGCCAGGAATTCCTGTGTGATGGACTGGACAGGTGTCTGCCTATTACACATTACGACCCTTTTCAACTGTCGACGGTTTATGGCAATCAACCGACGAGGTCGCTTTTGTGCTGTACGTGTCCCTTCACCTTTCTACTTCACTATCACATCGGAGACAGTGGACCTAGGGATGTTAAGGAGCGTGGAAATCTCGCGTACAGTCGTATAACACAAGTGACACCTAATCATCTGTACACGTTCGAAGTCCGTGAATTCTGCGGAATACCCCACTCTGCTCTCTAAAGATATATAATGATAACTGAGGTCACTAATATGGAGCATCTGCCAGAGGTGGAAACACACAGCAGCCAATATAAAAAAAATTGTATGTTTTCGGGGGTGTCCGGATACTTTTGCTCTCGTAGTGTAGGAGGCATCCCATAATTTTTGTCACTCAGTATATGTACTTAACAGAACAGTTAGAGATGAGAGGAAGACTCCATGTCCCTCTAAAGAAATTTTTAAAGAAGAAGCAGTCACTGCACAGTATGTGTAAAACACTGTAAAGAATTGTAGCTTGTGAAATGCTTACCAAAAAGCGTTTGGCTGTCAGAGGGGGTTTGTGTGAAGTCTTTAATGGTTACTGCACCAGAATTTTATTGGAAGACTACTCACAAAAATGCTATCCCTGATCGTATATAACTGCAATCACTGGAACCAAAGTTAGTGTTCACTCACGGACGACAGAGGAACTGAAGATTAGGGAAACGATTGACTAGTAAAGTCATCAGAAGATCAAGAAAAAATCCAAATGATTTAGAAAAGATATCTGTATGGTGCAAAAATTCGTGACTGACCGTAAATAACGAAACGTGTGAGGTCATCCACACGAGTGCTGAAAGGAATGTTAAACTTGGATAACACGATAAATCAAACAAATATAAAGCCCGTAAATTCAACTAAATACCTAGGATTTAAAATTACAAACAACTTAAATTGGAAGGAGCTCATAGAACGTATTGTATGAAGGCAAACCAAAGACTGTGTTTTATTAGCAGGTCTCTCATGAAATGTAACAGACCTGCTAAAGAGACTGAATATTTTACACTTGTCCTGCCTCTTTTAGAATACTAATGCTCGGTATGGGATCCTTACCAGATACGGCTGACGGAGTACACCGAGAAAGTTCAAAGAAAGGCAGATCGTTTTGTCTTATCGTGAAGTAGGGGAGAGAGTACCACTTACATGAAACAAGATTTGGAGTGGACATAGTTAAAACAAGAGCGTTTCTCGTTGCACCGGGATCTTCTCACGACATTTCGATCACCAAAATTCTCCTCTGAATGTGAAAATATATTGTTGACGCCGACCTACATAGGGAGACGCGATTATTATAATAAAATAAGACAAATCAGAGATCACACGGAAATATATAGGAGTTCTTTATTTCCGCGCGCTGTGAGAGATTGTAATAACAGAGAATTAATGGGAAAGTGGTTTGGTAAATCCTCTGCCAGTTACTTAAATGTAATTTGCAGAGTATCCTTATATATGTAGACGTTATTCAAGCTGTGAAGCAGTGTCTCCTGCACTGGCTTCGACAACAGATGGCTGTTGGCGGGTGCCTGCTTGCTGTGATTGTCTCTGGTCATCATTATGATCGCAATGAAAGTCTTTCCTAAAACTTTAACGAACATTAAAGTTAATTACTTTGGGTCTAGAAGAAAAGGGACTGTCATTAAGGTCAACATTGATGTCTTCCAGTAAGAAATTCTTACTCTAGCAAAACCTAGGAACTAGTGTTCTGTCAGGGTTTCCACGATTACGTTCATACACTGATTGCTCAGTTTCTTCTTCTCCCTAAGCGTTCATCATCATTCACACCTCTGCAATAATGCTACCTTCTCCGACCGTTGGAAGATACACACACACACACACACACACACACACACACACACACACACACATACTAGCAATGAATGTTTTCCCTGAAGGAAATTCTTTGGTATAGTTTTACTTACTTTTAAATTATGAAGTAAAGAAAACTACCTAGAAATTTCAGCAGAGAATTAAAACACAGGCAGATGAAATAAAACTTCTGGTTCTCCAATGACATTTTAACTGTACGAGGGACGGCCAAGGACTTGGATGATCATTTGACCTAAATGGATATTTTAGTATCCGGTGGCGATTCGTATTTTCCTCCTCGCCCGGGTATCTGAAATTGGAGAACACGTCAGAGATACTCGGGCTCCTGACGACCGCCGCTGCATGCGCCAATGCGAGGTGCAGCAAGCACGTGAAACGGCGCCGATAGTCACTGAAACCTTTACATATGCGCCATTTTTTTCTCCCCGTCGTTGCTGAAAGAACACAAAAAAATTCGCAATGTCCAATTGCGTCCACATTGCGCCCCCCTTCATCAACGGCGTCTCGCTTTTCCGTGACGTCATCCGCCTTCCTGAAACTATTGTACCATGTGTTAAACTATCCGACATTTTTACCGCAGGATGTAGGATATTCATACTTATTTACATCCAAGTCGCAATGCAAATAGAAATTTCTACTAAAGTGTATTGGAGATTTCGTATTGATTATCGGTGGCTGCCAAGATGTGAAACGCACTAACGATTGCAGAAATAGTTCTCGTTTGCTTACATTTCCAAATGGCCTCAAACGAAGAAAAACTTGGGCCATAACAAGCTATGGAGACAAGTGTAAAACATGGCACCAACTCCATACAAATGCGTTTCTTTCTCCAGTCTAAATTTTTAGATTCCTGAGACGTTTTCGCAATTGGAAAGCAGGAGAGGAATATCTATTTGTATTTGTACGTAGTTATCACAAAAATATATACACGAACTGAATTATACTTGACCCAATTTCTTATGTAGGCACAGTAAGAGGTGTGCCAATTAACATATTTTTACTATGCACTGGTCGTTGTGAAGGAACCAGCTCACCTAACGTAAGTTTCGAAGAATAAAGTTTGGACCACAAAAATCAACGAGATGGAGAAGGAGAGAATGGGGGGGGGGGCCATGGAGTATTACTCAAGTAATACTAAATTTCAGTTCTTCTTTTATATGAACAGGGCATTCTAAATATCTCCACACACATTAATTACTGTTCTGTGCACATCATACATATAACATCAAATATTTTATTAGAAATAAATATTGTAAGAAGTTGTGTGAATAGATTAACCACCCACAAGGTAAACATCGCCGAATCCGTCTGAGGTGGGGAAATGTGGTGCGTGGTTCAGCCTGTTATATACACTGAAGCGCCAAAGAAACTGATATAGGGGTGCGTATTCAAATATAGAGATTTGCACACAGGCAGAATACAGCGCTGCGGTCGGCATCGCCTATATAAAACAAGTGTCTGACGCAATTGTTAGACCGGTTACTGCTACTACTCGTACAATGGCAGGTTATCAAGATTCAAGTGAGTTTGAGCGTGGTGTTATAGACGGCGCACGAGCGATGGGACACAACATCTCCGTGGTAGCGATGAAGTAGGGAATTTCCCGCGCGTAAATATCAGGCATTCGGTAAAATATCACATCCCCTACATCGCTGCGGGCGCAAAAAGATCCTGCAAGGACGGGACCAACGCCTACTGAACAGAATCGTTCACCATGACCAAAATGCAACCCTTCCGCAAACAGCTGCAGATTTCAGTGCTGGGCCAACAACAAGTGTCAGCGTGCAAACCATTCAAACGAACATCATCGAAATAGGCTTTCGGAGTCGAAGGCCCACTCGTGTATCCTTGATTACCTCACGAAACAAAGCTTTACTGCTGGCCTCGTCCCGTGAACACCGACATTGGACTGTTGATGACTGGAAACATGTTGCCTGGTCGGACGAATCTCGTTTCAAATTGTATTGAGCAGATGGACGTGTACGGGTATCTAGACAACCTCATCAATTCATGGACTCTGCATGTCAGCAAGGGAATGTCGAAGATGGTACAGGCTCTGTAAGTATGTAGGCGTGTGCAATTGGAGCGATATGGTACCCCTGATACGACTAGATACGACTCTGCTATGTGAAATGTACGTAAACAACCTGATCATCTGCATCCATTCCTGTACATTGTGGATTCCGACGGACTTGATCAATTCCAGCAGGACAATACGACACCCCATACGTCCAGAATTGCTACAGAGTGGCTCCAGGAACACTGTTCTGAGTTGAAACACTCCCGCTGGCCACCAAACTCCCCAGACATTTGACATTATTCAGCATACCTAGTATGTCTTGCAAAGTGGTCTTCAGAAGAGACCTCCACCCTCTAGCACTCTTGCGGATGTATGGACAGCGCTGCAGGATTCATGGTATCAATTCCCTGAATCACTACTTGAGACAATAGTCGACTTCGCGCCACTTGGTGTTGTGGGACTTCAGCGTTCTCGCGGGGGCCCTACACGATATAGGCAGGCGTAACAGTTTCTTTGGCTCTTCAGTATAGGAGCTCTATGTTTTACATACTGCAACCTGGGTAACCTCGAGAGTGTCTGTCCTGGCTGGCGCATGTCAACAACTTGGCCCGTTAGCACGCTATACGTTTTCTTGCCGGTACTCATGGCGGCAGAAGGCGTGGTGCAGAATCTCATGTTGCAAGTAGACATTAATGAGACGATGGTGGAGTTCCACTAGCACAGAGGCCTTACCTCGTCTGATTATGGAGGACACGTCCTTGCGCATTGCTCCCTTTAGTTGTGACCTCGTCAGCTCTGAGTGTGAGTCAACCCTGGTGAAGGGAAAGATCGGAGGCCACATTAAGTATAAGAATCTAATTGTGCAACTAACCTTTCTAGGAGTCACCTCTTGGGTAACAGCTAATATTTTTGGCTTAGGTGCTTTTGCGTTGTTTGGACATTGTGCTCAGGATCAGAAAAATCTAGTGCTGTCTGGTTTGAATGTTCATAATCAGGTAAATTTGACTTCAACTTCGATCCCATTAACCTAACTTCAACGTTTCGTGCTCAATATAAACAAGTTTTTGAACGTACATTAGCTTCTGCAGTATGGTTCTACGCCTAAGTATCTTCATAGCAGTCGGCAGTGTTTAAGCTTTGTAGAGGTCTTTCATTGTCTTTCGCCACGTGCGAGCAAGTTACAGCAGAAGTAGGCACGTTGAAAACTGTGCATGATATAAGCCAGGTATCGTCTAACCAGTAGGTTGCGACCGTAGCCGCAGCTAAGAAACCGAATGAATCACTTCACATTTGTGGTGATTTTAAGTCTACCGTTAATACTCAAAAACTGATTAATACACCACTCGACATGTATCAATGATAAGTAGCCATTTCGGGTTGTAGGCGCTCGTGCGATGTTCCAGAGATTTCTTAAGCTACTGATTCACGGTATCCCTAAATGTGTAAACTAGGTAACTTGATAGTTATCGTGACCACGCATGAGCAGCTTCTGCGCGATCTACATATTGTTTGAGTCGCTCCTGGCCCGTCGTTCCCCTTGTCCCCTTGACAGATGTAACTTCTTTCAGCCGAGTGTCAAGCAGATGGGACATACAGAGTGTGTACCAGTTCCCCCATGACCGTGACTGTGGAACATTAAAGTCATGTATTATATTCACAGAATCATTATATTTATTCAAAATAAGTTCACAAAATCCCTGTATTTGTCGAGAACAGCCTCCCCCTTGAGTCAGTACACAGCTGAAATAGCTTTATAAGTGTTTTGAAATAGTCACTGTAGTCCTTTCTTGGAAATGCATTTGGGGCTGCAGTTAAATTTTCTTGGGTGCCGATAATTGTGTCCTAACGGTGTCCTTTCCCTGACAGCAGTTTGGGGAATAACTACAAACCGACTGTTGCCAAATCAGACGAATACGGCAAGTGATGCAGGACTGTGATCGGTTTGCTGACCCAAGACACACATACGATCTTCGCTTTGCGGTCTGGGGCACTATCTTGGAGGATCGATCAGCAATCTCCCTCTCGGTAGTAGGATCGAAATTCGACTAATTCTCGCCCACACAAAACTTAACACAAAACTTGATAACAATTTGTCCATTTTATTTGGACTGTTGAACTCTGTGGCCGTGGATAATGATAATTCACTGCAAAAATACAGCGACCAGCCACTTTTTGATGCGTTTTATTTATGCGAGTTTACATTTCGGGTTTGCACCCATCTTCAGCTGACAAATTACATGGATCTTCCGTTACTACAGTAGTACAATCTCGACAGCAGTTTGGATGCTGCAGCAGGCCAGTGCAAAAGCAACGATTCCAATCATTTACTTCAATTTCGCGGGTTTAAAGTTACGCACTATCAGTTGTTCATGACAGTACAATACTTAAAAGTGTTAATAAGAAACTAAGTGACAATAAAGCTTTAGTAGTAAAAGCAGATAAAAGCAATGCTATTGTTGTAATGTATGAAAGTGAATATGTAAGAAAAACCATTGAATTTTTCAGTAACAATAATATAGTAGAAATTCAGTCTGATTCCACTCTTAAGTTACAGAATAAACTTAAAAATATGATGAAAAAAAAGTGATTTCGTCTTAAATGCAAAAGATATACATGAATGCACTGTTTTGAACCCTTATGCACCACGTGTACGAGCACAACCTAAGACCCAAAAAGTTAACTGTCCCGTACGTCCAATTGTTAATTCTCGGAGCAGCCCAACTTTTAAAATCAGCAAGAAGCTGAATGAGATCCTTAGCAACACATTCAAATTTGAAGAGACATACTCAGTAAAGAACAGTTATGAACTTATTAACTGTCTAAAGGAAATTCAGATTCCTGATACTGATAGGTTTGCATCACTTGACATCACAAACCTCTACACAAACATACCGGTCAAAGAAACAACAGAAATAATTAAAAACAATTTACTGCAGCACAGTGGAATTATTCACAGATTCAGAAACAGCACTGGCTACCATACATGGTGTCAGGAAGTTTCACGTGTATCTTTAAACTACTAAGTTTGACAAGCATCTCATTTCGCTGTTCGGGCTCCATTCGAAACTTCTCGATAAAACGACACAGCAGCTACAACCAAGGACGTTGTTCCTTGCAGCTCTACGGGGTCCATCATCCGTTTTCACCACAGCACTCCAATGCTTAACCACCTTTCCACTTCGGTGCCTGGGTGCTAAATCTGTTGGGAATGAGGTGCTGCGTATTGCCTTAGACGCAAATCAGCGACACAGTCTTGACAAGTTTCCGATTACGCCTTGGGAAACAGCAGCAGAATTTCTTGTGTTCCACTCCTCAGCAGGTTTGTCCAGAGCACTTACCTAACAACATAGGCACAGGCACAAGCTTGAAATAACTGAGGAGGCTGTTTTGTTACCTCTGGATGATTCTGGGTGGTGGTTCTTCCCTTATTCCAGAACCGCATGTTGAAGGCCCTTCAGCCTGCTCATTGGGGAATATACAGAATGAAGGTAATAGTGTGGCGTCATGTATATTGGCCTGTGGTTGACACCAACACTGAATGTACCGTATACAAATGATATAAGTACATGCACCCACAGTCTGCTCCTGCACAGCACTTCAACTCTCTGTCACCCCGTCATCATCCTTAGCTAAGAGTACATGTTGATTTCGCTGGTCCCTTTCGGGAAGCAGTGTGATTGCCGCTATCCTTCCTAATTTTCCGTATGTCACACAAATGGCTACAACAACTTTGCAGTTACTAACTGCGCCCAGTCTATTATATTTGCAACTGAATGTGCGCCTTCCATCTGCGTTTCCAGGCAATGGCCCTCACTTCATGGCATGTTTGTTTCAGGTTTTCCCCAGCGAGGTAGCACTGAGCATACCTCTTTCTGTTTTGCATCCAATTCGAAAGGCAAGTGGATGGTCAGAGCATTCAAGTCCCATATGTGCAAAATAATTATGACAGCCAAGCCCAGTGAAGCACTCACTAGATTCCTCGCCACCTACCAGTTGACCACCATAAATGGGCAGATCCTGGCAAACATTTTCCACAGGCACAGACCCAGTACACTGTTAAATTTGCTACGCTCAACTTAGCAGCCCCACCATCTCTGTGCACAGCTGTGTTACCATAAAATGTTTCAAGTCTGGGGCCCTTGGTTGATCTAGGGCATTGTCGTTGGCAACAGGAAACAACAGATGTTTAAGGCTTCAGCCAGTCATGGGCAGCTGATCTATGAACAGAATCAGCTCTGGCTGCAACATGACGTAACGCATCCCCTCCCCTTCCCCTTCAAAGATGACAGGGCATGACCTCCACAACCACCACAGGAATAAAGGAGCCAACCAGCCCGTCTCTTACCACTGTAGCCTGTACCCTCACCCAGTATGGGTGATGAAGTCCTTGATGTCACAGCCCCACGAAAGCTTATCATCATCATCGCGTCTTAGTGGTCGACAGGAAGTCGACAATGGACATCGATGGAAGCCTATCATGTGGAAGCATTTCTCCGTTCTGTACCACCCCCTGCTCCCACCCCCGCAACAGGTGGAAACTCATGTCTCCATTGATGGTGAGAATTACTGACCTATGGTGCACATGGAGGCCGATCCATTGGTCCCATCTCTATCAAAAATGGTTCAAATGGCTCAAGTACTATGGGACTTAACATCTGAGGTTATCAGACCCCTAGACGTAGAACTACATAAACCTAACTAACCTAAGGAAGTCACACACATCCATGCCCGATGCAGGATTCGAACCTCCGACCGTATCAGCAGCGTGGTTCCGGACTGAAGCGCCTAGAAACGCTCGGCCACCACGGCCGGCCATCTAGATCACACCCACAGCCCGCTCTCGAGCAGGCTGGCACAAACTACATCTCGGACTCTGTCTGTCGGCCGAAACTCCCACAGATGGCGCCACCCCCCAAATCAGCCAATTACGATGGGGATCTACAGTGGGAGCTTTCGGTGAGAATTCATACATCTCACACTCCTATTTCTTGCCGAAGGTGGCACAGGCGAGAGCATCTTCGACTGTACATGAGAACTGAAGGAGGGAAGGGTTTGATATCAAGATGGTGATTCGATTCACTGCAAAATTCAGGTATCGACAGGGAGGACAGTGACACTCGGCCTAAAGGTGACAGCCAAGGCTTGCGCAGGAACTACGGCAACCACATTACGTGACAAGAGCTCACCATTAAATACTATATCCAGGGTATTGCTTCCGCTAACACTGAAGCCTTTAGTTACTCACCATTGAAAACCAAAATTTCGACCTTGTGTAATTTAATTTGTGATCCTTAATAAAGCACCAAATACAGCTGAAGCTGTTTATTAATACCAAAGATGACCATTCACAGCTGTGATTGCCTAGCTTCAAGGTCGTCTACACTAAGTTCAATTCATAGTCATTATGATGAAATGCTTTCATGATTCTAGAAAACTATCTAGGTTCCGGACAAGATTGATGATGACAAATCATAAGAAAAGTACGGTCATCTCAATGCGACTGTTATCAGTAGAGGGCAAGCTTCGTGAATCATTCCTTTATGATAAAAAACATATTTCCACGCACACACAGTGTTATAGGAAGACAGCGCGCTATGTAGTTCTTTTATGTTTGCGTGCTCCGCGAACACAAATTCTGCAGAACTACGCTTCGTGTCGTTTATCTCTTATGTCAGAGAAAATGGAAAAACCAACTGATTTACAGTCCACATAATATTCAGATGGACAGGAACCGTGCAATGCATCTACAACACAGAGCAACAGCTACGCATTATACTCGTACATTAAGTAAAGCAATGCTGCCACTCAAGACAAATGTAACAGGGGCTTAACAGTAACGAATGGTCTTGGATTTATTTTAGTTAGATTTATGGAACGGTTTTGCTATGACTGCTTAATTTTTGTTCTATAATTCGAATACTGAGGAAATTATGATTTGTCACGGAAAACATAACATTCTTGATGTCACAGAAAAATGCGAGAAAATTACTATCCTAGGAGTTTGTTACATCCACGCATATACATCAATAGTCGCGTCCGGAATCCGTTCGTTCAACGAATTCAGAGGAAACTGTTGAATCTATATAATGATGATGTCTGTTATATCGGTAGATACCATTCCGTCACGCACGAATAAACAGATTGGTGATCTTTCAGCTCTCGAAGAATGAAATTACAATGAAATCCAGGCCTTTAGCTGCTTACAGGCGTTGATAAATATCAACTGGGATAGTTGAAAATCTGTGCCCTGACCGAGACTCGAGTGAAGGATCTCCTGCATTTAATGACAGATGCTCTATCTCACTGAGAAGGACACGAAGGATAGCGCGTCTGCAGAGAATTATCTCTGGCACACTCCCCGGACATGTCCGAAAGAACAGAGACCACTTGATACAGATTAGAGTTACCGGCCAAGGATCTTCGTCAGTGCAAATGCACTCACATTGCCCGAACTCTCTTACATGAATCAGTAGGTTCACTGCCGCGAGTGATAACAATACTCGGCAGAGGCACTACAAATGGAATGCGTGGACAGAAACCTGGAAGTGTGGGCCTCACGGAGGAAGTGACAGAGATAAGTTCCTGCTTTCGCACTACCATCTGTGTACTCGGTGGCTCAGTCGGATAGAGCTTCTACCACGTAAACAAGAGATCCCGGATTCCAGTCCCGGTTGGCGCGCACGTTTCCAAGTGTTCCCGTTGATATTTGACAATGCCTGAAAGCAGCTAAAGGTCTGGATTTAATTTTAATTTCAAAACAATTCACGTTCAGAAAGTACCAGCAGCACACGTGTACAGTTAACTGATAGATACGTGTTGCGCCGAGAGGTATCTCTAGTCATAATAGACGACTTAGCTGCCATCGATATCGAGTGGAAGTTACGTACACCATTAAAATTACTATACAAGATGATACGAATCATTATTTGTTAAGGGAACGCGTCGAAGGAATACAGCACCGTGTCGCTGAAGAAGTAAGAGATTCTAACGCTACCAGTGTGGCAATTTAAATAGGAGCTGTCAGAAAGAAAGTACAGCATATACACTACTGGAAATTCAAATAAGAACACCGTGAATTCATTGTCCCAGGAAGGGGAAACTTTATTGACACATTCCTGGGGTCAGATACATCACATGATCACATTGACAGAACCACAGGCACATAGACACAGGAAACAGAGCATGCACAATGTCGGCACTAGTACAGTGTATATCCACCTTTCGCAGCAATGCAGGCTGCTATTCTCCCATGGAGACGATCGTAGAGGTGCTGGATGTAGTCCTGTGGAACGGCTTGCCATGCCATTTCCACCTGGCGCCTCAGTTGGACCAGCGTTCGTGCTGGACGTGCAGACCGCGTGAGACGACGCTCATCCAGTCCCAAACATGCTCAATGGGGGACAGATCCGGAGATCTTGCTGGCCAGGGTAGTTGACTTACACATTCTAGAGCACGTTGGGTGGCATGGGATACATGCGGACGTGCATTGTCCTGTTGGAGCAGCAAGTTCCCTTGCCGGTCTAGGAATGGTAGAACGATGGGTTCGATGACGGTTTGGATGTACCGTGCACTATTCATTGTCCCCTCGACGATCACCAGAGGTGTACGGCCAGTGTAGAAGATCGCTCCCCACACGATGATGCCGGGTGTTGGCCCTGTGTGCCTCGGTCGTATGCAGTCCTGATTGTGGCGCTCGCCTGCATGGCGCCAAACACGCATACAACCATCATTGGCACCAAGGCAGAAGCGACTCTCATCGCTGAAGACGACATGTCTCCATTCGTCCCTCCATTCACGCCTGTCGCGACACCACTGGATGCGGGCTGCACGATGTTGGGGCGTGAGCGGAAGACGGCCTAACAGTGTGCGGGACCGTAGGCCAGCTTCATGGAGACGGTTGCAAATGGTCCTCGCCGATACCCCAGGAGCAACAGTGTCCCTAATTTGCTGGGAAGTGGCGGTGCGGTCCCCTACGGGCTTGCGTCGCTGCGGTCCGGTCCCAGGTCGACGGGCACGTGCACCTTCCGCCGACCACTGGTGACAACATCGATCTACTGTGGAGACCTCACGCCCCACGTGTTGAGCAATTCGGCAGTATGTCCACCCGACCTCCCGCATGCCCACTATACGCCCTCGCTGAAAGTCCGTCAACTGCACATACGGTTCACGTCCACGCTGTCGCGGCATGCTACCAGTGTTAAAGACTGCGATGGAGCTCCGTATGCCACGGCAAACTGGCTGACACTGACGGCGGCGGTGCACAAATGCTGCGGAGCTAGCGCCATTCGACGGCCAACACCGCGGTTTCTGGTGTGTCGGCTGTGCCGTGCGTGTGATCATTGCTTGTACAGCCCTCTCGCAGTGTCCGGAGCAAGTATGGTGGGTCTGACACACCGGTGTCAATGTGTTCTTTTTTCCATTTCCAGGAGTGTAATAGTGTACAGTAATATCGCTCTGTTATGTAGCTGACCTCAAATTTTAACTCGGAATCCGTGAGTACAGAAGCCAGGTCTTCATCTCTATGTAACCAGTGCTTAATTTGAGCCTTTGTGCGGCGCAGCTGAGCCCGTGATGAGGCACTAATCCGAAAAAGCCTTAAGGTCTGCTCTATCACTGACAGGGAAGAGACGCAATGTTCGATGACCACCTCTCACCTGCACATTACTTTCTGCCGTCACTTTTACTGAAGTCCCCATACCTTGTGAAGTCGTGCCGATAGCAGTTCAACATCCCAATGCTCTGCCAATCCTCAGATTTTATTCTTGTATCTCAATAGGTCATTGCGAAGGCAGCTCATTCCCAGCACTGCTCCAAGTTCCGTAACAGATGAATGCACTTGAAACCCAAAACAAAACAAGAGATTGTGCCTAAGCACTTGCGATAAACGAATTAAAGATTATTACAAGGATGATGTTAAATATAATTCAATTCTTCAACTTGTAGAAAGAACCTCGCTCTAGGTACCAGACTGGTACGCACTACTGGCCTAAGTATGCCCAGGAGTGCAAAGACTGCGCAAAGTAAGGGGTGAATGTCATTCGCATCCAGGTCTTAATTAACACTCTAAGGCTTATATAACTTTACAGATTATGGCAGTAGGACCTTGACATATTAAAACAGAAGTATGTAACTGGACAAAACCACTTAAGAACAATTACTGATAATCCATCAGCAATGTTATAGTGTTCATTCAAGTTCTTGCTCTCAAATCTCCAAAATGTCATTCACAAGAACGTGAAGAGCGAAAATTTAAATATTTAAATTTATCACCGAATTTATTCTCTTTTCAAAGTATAAAGTTTTTGGGTGCAGCTATTTGCTTTAGTGGAAATGATAAAAGCCAATTTCAGTAAGAGAAGCAAGATAATATTTCGACAACTGAAGTCACACAACAAAAAGCGGTCTTCGAAATAGGTAGGTCACAATTACCTATAAAAAGTGTTTCAACTAAAATACAACAAAATTATTCAGGTTTACGGAAAAAGGACTTAAGTCAAAGGGAACAAAAACAATTATAGCTTCTTGATATGAAACGACTATACGTCGGGCAATCCGGTCCGGACGACCACCGGTGGCTGCATAGACAAAACTTTTATGAAAAGTCTCTAAGAGATAATAAGTCAACTGGCCAACGAAACCACATCCATCTTACACGTGATATTGAATATTCTCAGTGGTCAACTGGCGTTCAGCTTCAAATCAAACCACGAGATGGAAACGTCATATGCTTAACCGTAGCGCGGCCGGGAAACATAGCTGAAAGAAAGACACAAACGGTTGGCTGAGAAACCTCACCTACAAAACACAACTTTGGCTTCGAAGTGTAACCCACCAAAACACATACAACAAGATGGTTCAAATGGCTCTGATCACTATGGGACTCAACTTCTGAGGTCATCAGTCCCGTAGAACTTAGTACTACTTAAACTTAACTAACCTAAGGACACCACATACATCCATTCCCGAGGCAGGATTCGATCCTGTAACCGCAGCGGTCGCGCGGTCCCAAACTGAAACGCCTAGAACCGCCCGGTCACAACGGCCGGCTCATACAACAAGAACTGCCCAAGTAAAGCGCATAAGTATCTAAAGAAGGCGACTTGGCGATTTCGTGTACAACATTCCATACCAAAACGTCTAAATAATGGCTTATTAAACATTAAAACAAACTGCAGAACCAGAATAATTTTAAATACACCATGAATGAAGATGACAATTAAAAAATGAGAGCAATTATGTTTTGGTGCGATTGACACGCTCCTCAAATGTACTGGCCAGACACAGGAACAGAGAACAACAACAGCCGTGGGGTGTTGCCCCGCAGACCTGTACTGTCCTTGTTGCTTCATACACTTCCTCTCCCGGAACCACGACCTCGAGGGCACTCGCACAAACGTCCTTGCCCCCCTCACGCCAAAGATTGTGCTCCAGGAGACTTGGTGCGAGCTGTCAATCGTATAACGGCTCACCTATGCTCATCTGACCCTCATCATAGACTGAGCCTGTGCATTTCATATTTCCTTGCTTCCCTACGTTGAACCCCTTTGTCTGCTTCACAGCCCTCTTTGATAATGCCGTCGGCAGAATAAGAGTAACCTCTTACGCCAGAAGTCTTCGGACGCCGTTTATGATGGTTTTTATTTATAATTTAAGACGCGGCGATACTTAACCAAGGCCGATGGAGGACTCAGGGTGGGTTCATATGCCAGGATCTGTGACTGCCATTGTTCATGATTGTGGTGTTTCTACCAGGGACTGAGTATACTTTCATTACTAATCAAATACACTACACCAATTTTAGAGGCAGGGGAGGTGGACCTATAACTTTATATAGCTATTGAATCTTCCAAAAGAAGGGGGATCAAGATATGAAAACACTACTCCTAATTGTCACCATCACGTTGTTTTTGTTGTGGTCTTCAGTTCTGAGACTGGTTTGAAACAGCTCTCGATGCTACTCTATCCTGTACAAGCCTCTTTATCTCCCAGTACCTACCGCAACCTACATCCTTCTGAATCTGCTTAGTGTATTCATCTCTTGGTCTCCCTCTACGATTTTTACCCTCCACGCTGCCCTCCAATACTAAACTGGTCATCCCTTGATGCCTCAGAACATGTCCTATCAACCGATCCCTTCTTCTAGTCAAGTTGTGCCACAAACTTCTCCTCAATCCTATTCAATACCTCCTCATTAGTTATGCGATCTACCCATCCAATCTTCAGGATTCTTCTGTAGCACCACATTTCGAAAGCTTCTATTCTCTTCTTGTACAAACTATTTATCGTCCATGTTTCACATCCATACATGGCTACACTCCATACAAATACTTTCAGAAACGACTTCCTGAAACTTAAATCTATACTCGATGTTAACCAATTTCTCTTCTTCAAAAACGCTTTCCTTGCCATTGCAAGTCTACTTCTTATATCGTCTCTACTTCGACCATAATCAGTTATTTTGCCCCCCAAATAGCAAAACTCCTTTACTACTTTAAGTGTCTCATTTCCTAATCTAATTCCCTCAGCATCACCCGACTTATTTTGACTACATTCCATTATCCTCGTTTTGCTTTTGTTGATGTTCATCTTATATCCTTCTGTCAAGGTACTATCCATTCCGTTCAACAGCTCTTCTAAGTCCTTTGCTGTCTCTGACAGAATTACAATGTCTATCCGCTAACCTCAAAGTTTTCATTTCTTCTCCATGGATTTTAATACCCACTGCGAATTTTTCTTTTGTTTCCTCCACTGCTTGCTCAATATACAGATTGAATAACATCGGGGATAGGCTACAGCCCTGTCTCACTCCCTTCCCAACCACTGCTTCCCTTTCATGCCCCTCGATTCTTATAACTGCCATCTGGTTTCTGCACAAATTGTAAGCAGCTTCTCGCTCCCTGTATTTTACCCCTGCAACCTTCAGAATTTGAAAGAGAGTATTCCAGTCAGCATTGTCAAAAGCTTTCTCTAAGTCTACAAATGCTAGAAAAGTAGGTTTGATGCCTAATATAAAAAAGAAACGAACTATCCCTCTTAAAGTCTTAGCCCTAACTATTCCCCAAAAGTCTGCCAAGGTGATAGACTCCACAAGACTATAATTCTTTTTCATTTTTCTTTGTAATTAAAATATTATAATTAGTAAATGTGTACAAATGAAAATGCTATAAATCCGACTTCTACAATAAAAATATGATTCAAAGCATAAAATAAAATATCTTGTATACTGTTTGCGCTACTTCAGCTAAAGGAATCTTTTTTCAAGGAATGGTGTAATGGGAGTTTTCCTGTCCTCTGCCACTAGCGTTTTGCATTTCCATCAATGCTGTCTAACGTGTCTTCAATTGACTCATGCTTCATTGCTAAAGCCTCAATGAATGCAGCATTCCTTGAATCAGCCATTCGCTTTTCCATCTCACTGCTTGCAGTTCAGACCATTCTGTCCTTGATGTGTCACACTGAGCAAGGCACTCGGAACTATCATGATTTTTATGAAAGCACTGCTTAAATAATTTGTTTCCCTGAGTCGATACTGGCCTTGGTTGTTTGTTAACACGATATTTTAAGCTGCGTGAACCGATGCTGTTTTCTGACCCGGAGCGATAACCTGTTTCTCCTATGCTATGCCGGTCGCTGTGGCCGAGCGGTTCTAGGCGCCTCAGTCCGAACCACACTGCTGCTACGATCACAGGTTCGAATCATGCCTCGGCCATCGATTGTGATGTCCATAGATCAGTTAGGTTTAAGTACTTCTAATTCTGGGGGACTGATGACCTCAGATGGTAAGTCCCAAAGTGCTTAGAGGCATTTGAACCAATTTCCTATCCTATGGTCGGACTTATCTTCCCCTCCCCCCCCCCCCCCCCTCCCTGTCTCACGTAGTGCCTAGGCTGTTTTAGCCGATCTCTCTGCCAAACGTCTTCAGACACCAGACATGTACCTTTCTCTTGTAATAGGGCCGGTTGCCGGTTTCGAGGCACCTTCGGACACAGCAGACGTCATGGCGCTGTTAATTATATTGGCTTAGAAGGCATCTGGGTCTCAAAACGTGCAATTTCTTAGGCTGTTAATTGGTTTTGGCAGCCTAGTTTCTTTCGTACCTTTCGCTGTAGAGGCCGTATCTTGTAGTAACGCGGGCATACCGTTTGGCTAGCTATTGTTGCTTTCACGTAAGGAGCCTTCTTGTGTTAATATTTATTTTGTCGATCTGTACCCAACAAAAACGGCGTTGGAAGGCCTTTCTTAGCCTTCCTAAATGGTGTAGTCTTGTGCTCCTTGCGTATGTTCTCTGGTGTACTCTTACGAGCAGGCAGTTCAAATACTTGGTTACTTAACTGAAGTAGTTAAACATGAAGGACTATATGTTTTCTCTTTGGTGGGTCTTTCTTAGCTGGTCTGCTAGCTCACTTTTCCTGAAATTAAGAATTATTTCATAATTTACATCAGCTGAATATCTTATTAATCAGAGCCAACCTGTTTCAATGTCCTGTTATTGAGATATGATATCTTACTCAATCTGTGTTCTAATCAACTGGAATTGTGATTGACAAAGGCTTATCTGTTTCAGAGGTATTTACGTCAATAAGGTAGTAATAATGGCCCATGACAGTACGTGTACCTTTCCTCTTACATCCCGTTATTCGTAATTGTTGTTTTAGACTCGTATCCGCACAGAGCGTGGTTACGTTCTGTTGGCGAAGGGGGGGGGGGGGGAAGAGTATTCTGGTCATTTTTCATTTCCTGTAATCATTTTCTTAATGCGTAAGAGTCACTGTCTGTTAAGCTTTGTATTAATTTATTCCGTTGTTGCGAGGGAGCTGGCTTGCAATGGATCCATGAGGCTGCCCCGCAATCGAGCTTCTAAAGAATGAGCACTTACAGTACTAACTTAGAATTCGGGAGCTTAGAACTGAGGGTAGTGTTCCAGAGCTGGCAGCCAGGCTGCTCGCGGCTTTGGGCACCCCCTTTCTTGTTTCAGCGTGCACCACTGCGGATGTATCTGTTCCTCTCGATAATATTTCTTCTGCTTTTGATGATTTCCAGCGGAACGTTTCCTTTCTGCAGGATAGTCAACCTAAAGTAACGCAAATTGGATGAATTCAGGTCCACCTAGTACATATGGGGAATCGTTTGAGGGACATTACCTCCTTGCAACTTAGACAGCCTGAAGTTATAAGGATGGGGCAGTTGAGTGATCGAGCGAGGGATTTGTAGGTCGCAGCGGTGTTCTTAAGCTTCAAAAGTCAGGAGGTGGAAGCAAGTCCAGGAGCTACTTCCCCAAATCAGTTCTTTTATGAGGAGTCCGGAGGCCACGATGTAGATAGCCATTCAGCTAATCATTTCACTATACTACCAACACATTTAAGTGCTTACTCAGTGGTATGTCAGAGCTTTCACTCGATACCTTGGGAAGCGTCCAACTGTTTTTGTGGCTGTTGGTGCGATTTGATTTTCTTGTGGATGTCTTGGAGACGCCTCACCGTGTAATATTAGCATTACTTTACCCCTTGGTGAAAGGTACTCTTAGTGATTTTATGTCTAAAGCCCTGAGCGGGAGGGCTCAATAGGACCACTAAGATTTCTGAGTGTCGACAGGAAGTTCTCGCCGCTGATGCGAAGCGAGCTTCCATGGAAGTATTACAGACAGGTGCAGACATCATTTGGACCGCCGAGCCAGTATGTCGAGCGGGTGCGCCTAGCTACATTTGCTGTTGGTATGTCGGTTTCGGAATTCTGTATCAAACATTTTGGGGCGCAAGCGTTTCGAGGATAGAGCGCGCTTGGCCTTTTCCTCTAGCCCCACTAGCTTCCGGGAATTGCAGACATTGGTTGATTCCATTTAATCCTTGTCATTTACCGATGAGGAACGGAGGCGCTAGGAGGTTTTTGAAACTCCTCTGAGTGCCTTGAGAATTATTAGGACTCCCCATGCGTCCTACACATTTTCTAGGAAAGGCTGTTTTTGATGCGGTGCATGCGATTGTCCTGTACTACGAGATCCTAGACCCGGCAAATGACGCCAGGTGAATAGAGGCGGTTGTGTGTGTGTGGGCGGGGAGGGGGGGGGGCCTTGTTTCCTTTGGAGGCGTGCGCATTGTGCACGCGTACTGAAGCTCCATCCGGGTGTGCCTCCCTTTTATCTATGCCTTTGTAGGGCCAGGACCCTCGTGCGCGCAGCTGGATTCTAGTAGCTACGTGTCGTTGTTGAATTATTATTGGTATTTGGAGTTTGGGAATGTGTATAAGTTATCTTTCATACTCTCCTCCTCTGAGATGTTTATGGCCAATGGGCAAGAGTTGCGTCTGATGACGTAGTTTTTCCATTTGTAATTTCTCATGGCCCGTTACGCTCATGCTTGTAAAAGATTCAGAGCTTGATTTGTTGCATGGGTGTGATTTTATTCAGAAAACTGGATCAGTTCTCTACTTTACGTGCCACACCTTCCCTTTTAGGTTTTCGCATAGTGACAAGATAGCCATTTGCTCCTGCTGTAGCGCAAGTATGGACAGTTTGGAAAATTGTAACTACGGCGAATTTGATGTGGCACATGTTGAGCTGGGTCAGTCAGGTCGGTCTTGGAATTTATTAGGAGAGTTTCCCGAGGTGACCTCTAATACGTTTGGGGTTATTAACGTCATACAGTACCATATAAGCTTGTCTGACGATATTCCGGTGCGACAGACTCCTCGTGGATTCTCGCCACCGAAAATGAAAATCTTGAGACAGACATAGGGGAGTATGTTGAAGGAAGGGATTATTAGGCTGTTTGCACCTCACTATGCGTTACCGATTTTTCTCGTTCCTAAAGGTCAGGGTTACGAGTACATACTGATGTTTGATAATAGAGTTCTTAATAAAAATGCTATCTCAGAATGTGTCCCCTTGCTGGATCCTCACAACTGCTTCACCTGGTTTTCAGGGGCTAAGTTGTTCAGGGCGGTCGGCCTCAACCAAGCCTATTACCAGACTCCTCTTTCCGAGGAGTCTAAATATGTCCTCGCGTGCTGCACTGGCTGGAACCTTTATGTGATCAACCAGGTGGCGTTCGGCTTGTCCACTGGGACGGCGGTTTTATCTCGTAACTAATTACCTTGATGACGTTGACATTTATAGTCAGTCGTTTGAGATCATACTTCCCATTTTCGGGAGGTCCTCTGCAAATCTCCAGATGCGGAGCTGACCGTTAAGCTGTACAATATTACACTATCTAGGAACCAGGTGTCGTATCTGGGGCGTTGAATTCCGGGGGACGGCATTAGGATTGACCAGAAACGAACTAAGATGTTGAAAAAATTACCGCTGCCTCGAAATAGGAAGGAGATAGCCAGGTTTATAGGAATGACGAATAATTTTCGCTGTTTTGTCCCTGATTTTGCCCATATGGCCGACCCCCTGAATTCTAACTACAGTGTAAGGGGTAGAAATTTATCTGGGACTACAGCCAATAGTCGGCTCTTGGAGATACCAAGACCGCTATCATCAACGCGCCGGCCTTAGCCGTCCTGGATTTCGGCAAAAAGATTTGTCGTTCAAACTGATGTGTCCAGTGCTGATAGTTCTGCGTGTAGTTGCAGGAGGATCTAGGTGTAAGACGCCCATGTGTCTAGTACGTTGCCTGGTCCCGAGGTGAATAACTCCGTTTACGAGTGCGAGGGGGTAGCTGTGCTTTTCACCTTATATAAATTTCAATTCTATCTTCAACGTAGGGAGTTTGACCCCGATACGAAAAATCAGGCCATAATTTGGTTGGCTCGACACTGCAAAACTGGTAGATTCCCAGGTAAGCGGTCCGCATCTCCGCATTTCATTTCAAAGTGCAACACATTGATCATTTACCATCAGAAGTCTCCAAGTAAGTGGGATACGACCTCTCCTTCGCTCAATTTTGCGTTTAACACTGCGCAGCACGAAGCATCCATGGCAGTTCCTGCCACTATCTTGATTGCGTATCACATTAATTTGTCTCTATCCATCTTGTAGGATATCAGCAACGTCTTGCCTTCGTCCGTTACTCCTGAGGAACATAGGTAAAATTGGGTACGCGCCATGAATAACATTATGTTAGACCACCGCCGTCATGCAAGGCGATGTGATAGGTATACACACACCTTTCGAAGCACGGTAGGAGATAAGGTTTTCGTGAAGATTTGTTCTGGTCGGGTGAGGTTTGTTACTAAGCTCGAAAAATTCGCCCCTCCGTGGCTAATTTAGAGTGCCATCTTCGTGACTTGCCTGGCCAGCCAGCTCTGGGACACCGATGAGAGAGTTGAAGCCAGTTTCCGACTACTGAATTGTCGACTCCCTTTGGAACCGGCAGCTTCAGCTTCGATATTAAGTTTTGGATTTTGAGGGCTAAACTGCCGTTTTCCTATTAGTGCCTACAGCTCTGTTGTGGTCACTGAGATATCTCAGCCGATCTGTTTCACCACCAGTTGGTTCCTTGAACTGTGGCTGATATTTGCTTTCCCTTAGTCGATACTGGCCTTGGTTGTTTGCTAACAGGATATCTTAAACTATGTGAGACGACGGTGTTTCCTGAACAGGAGCGATAATGTGTTTCTTCTATGCTATGGCCGGAATGTCGCCCCCCCCCCCCTTGTCAGTTTGGAGTTTGGCCGACATTCCTGCCAAATGAATTCGAACACAAGATAAGTTCCTTTGTCTTGTGATTCGGCCGAGTGATAGTTTCGAGGCACCATCGGGCATTGCAGACGTCATCGGTCCGTTAATTAGGGGGAGCTTCGGTCTCGAAATTTGCAATTCCTCATACTACATAATTGGGTTTGGCGGCTCAGTTTCTTTTCGGGCGTTTCGCTGTCGTTGCAGAGAAAGTAGCTTGCAGCGAGCCGGGCATAACGTTTGGGTACTTATTGCCTCTTTCACGAAATTAATCTTGTGTTTATATTTCTTTTTCCGGCCTTTATCTAACGAAAAGGGCCTTGGAAGCTCAGTCTTCTCGTTGTAACCCTTCTTGGCCTTTCTGTTTGATGTTGTCCTGTGCTCCTTGTGTATAAGCCTTCTGATGCACCTCTTGCTAGGAGGCAATTAAAACTCTCCGTTACTTAACTGTAAAAATTATTCATGAAGGCCTACCTGTTTCCTATTTGGTAACTTGACTGATTTCTAATTGGTAATTTTACTTAACTGAAGCTGTTATTATTTGGCGGCCGGCCGGTTGCCTTTTAATTAAATTAAGAACTATTTTACAATTTACATTAGTTTAATCTCTTATTAAACAAGGCCTAACTGTTTTTACTGCTGTATTATTGCGATCTGATATCTTCTACATCTACATCTACATCTGCGTGATTACTCTGCTATTCACAATAAAGTGACGGGCAGAGGGTTCAATGAGCCATCTTCATGCTGTCTCTCTACCGTTCCACACTCGAACGGCACGTGGGAGAAACGAGCACTTAAATTTTTCTGTATTTGTGTTGTAATAAACTGTAATTATGATTGCCAGATCACCACGTGTTTCGGAGGGATTTATATGCATAACGTAATGACAGGAAATGGCACATGATGGTACACGGCCCTAAATCTTTCGCCTTGCATCACTTTATTTTTAGCTTTCAGCTCACAAGCACTGACAAATTGCGACTTCCATAGCCTCTAAATCTAGACAAATCGACTGGTTCTATACTCACAAGAGAATTCACTTTACAATGCACGATGGTAGAAGCGTTTCTCCATGGTCAAAATAAAATCAAATATTTTAGGCCCACCGTACCTTAGGCTTTAAGTTCTCACATTGCTTTAAGAAGGCGACATCCATGTTCTGACACCAATGATAGGTTACCCTTTGATTGTCTCCTGTGGAGATTAATATGAAACGCCACGACAACCATTGGATTTGTTTCAATAACCTCTTTAGTGCTGCTCTCGTCCGTAGTACATCAGAAACAGCTTGGTGGAGTTGTCCAATAGCCTCTCAAGTGAAGCAATAGTCGTCCGGCATTGCTGTCAGTATAAGTCGCTCCCGTTGTCATAGGCTTGTGGATTAAACTGTGACACTGAGGCGATAATATTTTAATACACTAATGCCTGAGTACTTATACGCTCCAGACTATATTTGTTCAGTGCTTATGTTACGTACTCAGACACTGCTGTGATAGCCTGTGAGGAAAGGCTTCTGTCCTTTCGGTAGCGTATTGCTAGGGTGGCTGTTGCTTTACCGGACCCAGGTGGCTCTGCTTCCAGCGCCTGTCGGCCGTGTTTTGCTTCGCAACGCGTAACACTCTTGCCTGCTTGAGGCTGACTTTGTTGCAAACTCACTTTCGTTCCGGCATATTTTTTCACCGGCTACGATCGATTCGCTACGATATCATGTCGCGCCCACTGTGGTTGGCAGGAAGCGGTGGTGTATAATTTTGCACTCTCGCTGCCAATTGATAGCAGGTTATTTGGTTTCTACCACTCTTTTGACACTGTCCATAACAAGCGTCTTGTAACCAACTTGCGTGCTTATATAATATCTCGCAGGTATGCGACTGGGTTCGTCATCTCCTATTAGACAGGTCACACTTCGTAGTAACCGACAGAATGTCAACAGAACCGATTTCTGACGCTCCTCAAGGTAGTTTTGTGGCCCCTCTGCTGTTCCTTACCTGCATAAACGATATAGCAGACAATCTGAACAACCATAATAGCTCGTTTGCAGTCAATGTTGTTTGTCGTCTAGTAGACAACAACAAGTTGCAAAACGAATTAAAAAATGATATCCGTATGGCTCAAAAATTGGCAATTGAACCCAAATAATCAAGTGTGTTAGGTTACTCACGTATGTACTAAATGAAATCCCTTAAACCTCGGTTACACGATAAATCAATCAAATCTAAAAGTCGTAAATTAAAATAAATGCCTAGGAATTACGAACCAGTGAATTGAATGGACGAGACAGAAAATGTTGTGGGGAAGACGAACCAAAGA
The DNA here is from genome assembly GCF_023897955.1 of Schistocerca gregaria. NCBI lineage: Eukaryota > Metazoa > Arthropoda > Insecta > Orthoptera > Acrididae > Schistocerca > Schistocerca gregaria. The sequence continues at coordinate 920,786,424 of NC_064920.1, forward strand.
CTGAGTTTTATTCGCGGAGCAGTTACAAGATGCGGAAGATCTACTAAAGAGACTGCCTACACTAAGCTCGTCCGTCCTCTTTTGGAATACTGCTGTGCGGCGTGGGATCCTCACCGGATAGGATTAACGGTGTACATCGTAAAAGTTCAAAAAATAACAGCACGTTTTGTATTATCGAATAATAGGGGAGAGAGCGCCACGGACACGACAAAGGATTTGGGGTAGACACAATTTGAAAAAAGGCGTTTCTCGCTGCCGCGTTATTTTCTCAACAAATTTTAATCACCGACTTTATTCTCCGAACGCAAAAATAACTTTTTGACGCCAACATACAAAGGAGGAAACGATCATCATAATAAAAAAGAGGAAAACCAGGGCCCATCCGGAAAGATACAGGTGTTTGTCTGTTCTGCGGGCTGTTCGAGACTTGAATAATAGCCTATTATTGTGGCCGTTTGATGAAGCCTCTGTCAGGCACTTATGTCTGAATTGCACAGAATCCATGTAGGTGCAGATGCAGTAGTAGATACGCGGAACTGCGCTCAGAAGGGCGGGTGCTTTGTGGGGACATCCGTGACCATATACGTTTATTCCAGAGTGGATGTCAATGCATGGAGAACTGTAATTTGCGTCGTGACGTGCGCCACGGGGCGTGAGAGACCGGCCTCAGGACCTCCAATAGAAGGCAGGTGAGGGACGCTTGTTGACTGGAGTACGTGTAGGGTGGGTAGTAAATAACCGAAACCTGTCTGAAGTCCGACTTGTCACCGCCGGACGGGGGAGGACCTATGTCACGTGATGCAGTTTCGATGCCACGCAGAGGTTCAGGTATTCCATACGTTGCAGGTGGTTCAAGTTCCGGAGCAGGTTCAAGTGTACAGTCTATACTAATCGTTGAGACTACGAAGGCTTTCCCGGCGTAATAATTGATAATATTCTTCTCGGGTGTGCAGCCGGATCGTAACGTCTTCAAGACACAATATTTCCGCGGTCCAACTGGCCGCCATCTTCAGGTGAGAGTGCTGGTGCACGATCTCGCCAGAACTGACTTCCCAGCGCAAGCGGCGGCCTCTATATAGGCCGCAGAAGACCCACAACGCGTGTGCGAGAAGGTGCCGTAACCGCCCTCTAGCGCAGTAGATATACCCCGCCGCCAGTGATGGAAAGAGGCGAAATCGAGATATCGCTGTCAGAAATAAAAAAAAAAAATAAATTAGTTATTCCGACGATAGAACCACAGACCGCTGTTTTTTAATGTCAGACAACACTGGGTCCCAAGTCTTACAAGTGTTTACAAGATCCCTTGCCACTGTGGAAAGACTTATATTGGTCAGACAATCCGGACCATTCAGGAGCGATGTGTTGAGCATCAGCGGCACACAAGACTGCTTCAAGCTGAGAAGTCTGCAGTGGCGGAACACTGTCTCACCGAGGGACACAAAATACTATATGACGAGACCCAAATTGTTGCCCCTGCATCTCGCTATTGGGACTGTATTTTAAAAGAATCCATAGAGATTCAGTTATCTGACAATCTTATTAATAGAGACAAGGGTTTTCTTTTAAGTAAGACTTGGGACCCAGTGTTATCTGACATTAAAAAACAACGGTCTGTGGTTCTATCGTCGGAATAAAATTTTTTTATTTATTTTTAACTTTTGACAGCGATATCTCGATTTCGCCTCTTTCCATCACTGGCGGCGGGGTATGTCTACTGCGCTAGAGGGCGGTTACGGCACCTTCTCGCGCACGCGTTGTGGGTCTTCTGCGGCCTATATAGGGGCCGCTGCTTGCGCTGGGAAGTCAGTTCCGGCGAGATCGTGCACCAGCACTCTCACCTGAAGATGGCGGCCAGTTGGACCGCGGAAATATTGTGTCTTGAAGACGTTATGATCCGGCTGCGTACCCGAGAAGAATATTATGTATACTAATCGTTGATAGTTTGCAGCGATTTTTCAGTTCACATCTTGTAAACGTGGCCCATAAACAGTTCAGTAACTGGAGAGAGGGGGGGGGGGGGGGGCGACATCGCCCGGACCGAGACCACGCCCGATTTATTGCTGCGCTCGAGCTCGACTGCATAAAAGTAGGTAGAAAGGCGACAACCTCATCGTATAGACCACTTGGTGGGTACTGAATCCACAGTCCGCCCAGTGACCTGGACCTAACAGCTGGCAGCTACCGAGAGGTGCCGTTGGGTGTCGATGGACCTGTACCCGTTTCCATTACCTGTAGAAGGAAATTATGGAGCTGTCTATCGAAGGTCTATCTGAAATCAATACGAACGATCGGCATTCGCAGGTGGCATTCCGAGACGATCGCTGTAAAGTTGCTGCAGTTGCCGTTGGCAATTTGTATGTGGGCGTCTCGCCTCTGCAACGCCTGTTCTTGGGACGAGAATTGTTACTGCCATCTGCAAAAAGCCTCGCGAAGATCCCGTAGTCGGTGTTTAACATGGTAAGTGGCGACAGCCATTCAGCTATTGCCCTGCTGCTAGCTCGTGTCCTGGTATGAGAGGTCCTTCGGCGAATGTAGGCGATACTGTGCAGTCCTGTAGAACGTGAACGGTAAGCACTCGGAGCCTGGAGACTTAATGACTCACCTCTTCGGACGAGTTTTCCTTCATTAATGCCGTAGTCGTTTCCCTGTCGATAGTGCGTGTCACCTGTTGCAACACTTTCGCGATGGCTTCTTCGTCTACAGTTCTTTCCTGCCAAAGGTGACGACAGTGAAGCTCCATGGATTTTAGTATGGTTGCTTGGGGTCGTAGAGGAGCGACCGTCCGGCATCGTAAGGCGTATGATTTACTATCGGTGATGTCGGTGCAAGTTCACCACAGTGTGGTGTACTCGTATGGTGGGGACCCCTGTAGTTGGTCGGTCGTATTTTCGCGAGCGGACTACTGCGCCTTCTTAGCGGTGCTTCTTCAACAATAATATGTGAGCCCTGATACCATGTCGTTCTCGCTGCCTGTCCGACCATCGAGGGCCTTGAGAGCCGCCTAGTAAAAATTCATGGTTTGTTGGTCCCATGCAGCCGTGTCCTTGTTGAACTGCGTAGCTGTCTTGCGGATTGCAGAGGAAGGAAGGAAGATTGCGTTTAACATCCTGTCGACGTCGATGTCATTACAGACGGAGCACAAGCTCGGATTGTGTTGAGGTTGGTGTAGGAAAGAAGCCGTGCTCTTTCAAAGGAATCATCCATACACCTGCCTGGAGCGAATTAGGGAAATCATATAAAACCTAAATCTCGATGGCCGGACGCGGGTTTCATCCGTTGTCCTCCAGAATGCGAGTCCAGTGTGCTAACCATTGAGAGGAATCAATAAGACTGGAATAGATAATATTCTTCTCGGGTATGCAGCCGTATCATAACGTCTTCATGACACAAAATTTCCGCGGTCCTACTGGCCGCTATCTTCAGGTGAAAGTGCTGGTGCACGACCTCGCCGGAGAGATCGTGCACCTGCACTGGCACCTGAAGATAGCGCCCAGATGGACCGCGGAAATATTGTGTCATGAAGACGTTATGATCCGGCTGCATACCCGAGAAGAATACTATCTATTCCAGTCTTATTGATTCCTCTCAGGTCGCGTCATTTTGTATATTACCCATATTTCTCTATAACGTGCTCCTATATTTCTCAGAATTTCGAATATTTTGGAGACTTTTACATGTGGAATGGTTGTTCTAGGCCAGCACATTGTATGAGCGTGTCTTGATTTTTCCCCAGTCTTGCTTCCATTGTCAACAACAACGTCAGAATTGCCGCTCTGGTGACTTTACCGTTGATAAAGTGAAACTGATCGTCATCTAACCGACTCAATTTTCTCTTCCACTCTTCTGTATATTATTCTTATCAACAGTGTGGGTAGATGAGATATGAAGCAGATTGTGCTAGTATTCACACTATCTGCCCTTGATATGTCTCGAAATGTGTGGCTAATATTTTCCTTAAGTCTGGTTGTAAGTCGCCAGTCTCATAGTTTCTACACACCAACTTGAACAGTCTTTTGGTTACCACTTCCAAAAACAATAATAGAAATTCGAATCTATTCCTTTCGTCTTGTTTTAAGTCAAGTCTTCCACATCTCTTTTAAATTCTGGCTCTATTACTAGGGCTCCCTTATCGACTCCAATTTCCACTCTCGGAGTCCTACAATTTACTTTATGCACACATCCAGTCTCCACTTTACGTTTAACACTGGAATTTCGACTGTTATCTTAATGTCACAACCCTTGCTTTAAATTTCACCGAAGGTTATTTTGATTTCTCTATATTTTACGTCAGTCCTCCGTACCCACATTCCTTTTAGATTTCTTCGCATTTTTCCCGCACCCATTTCGCCGTGGTTGCCCTGGAAGTAGCAACTTTAGGAGTACTTAAAGTAATACTGCTTGCAAGTCAGCTTCCGAAAACGAATAGAAACGAGTGAATTTGATCAGCAGCGACAAATCGTGAGTTACCTAGTTACACAATATAAAGTAGTCCTTACGGTAACACAAGTCGCTTGTGTCTAAGGAATAGTAACACTCGAAAGAGAGATTGCGAGTGCAATTAACCCATGCCAATTACAGTCACATTTGGAAACACATCAAACTTTCATGGAGTATATTTTTTCCTGTCATCTGACTTCATGGCTGGAATGTGAGAAAAGCAGTAAAGGCCATTCCTCTGTGTTTCCCACTCTTTACGTTTTGGTTAATCGTGTGTCATAAATATAAACTCAAATTTGTTCTGCTTTCAGTTCGCGCAGAGAGCTGCTCTTGAAGTCGCAGTTACATTCAACGCTCAAAGGCCTCTTTGAAAGCAAGCGGCTCATTCATTCAGTACATAGTGATGAGCCACATATGCATAACGAAGTTTCGTATGGGTGCAAGTTTTCCAATTTTTTTTCGAGTGCAGACACTGACGCAGACGTGTTTCTATTTCTCTGTCTTCCTCCCTCTCTCCCTCCCTCCCTTCCCTTCCTCTCCCACCATGCTCTCTCTCTCTCTTTGTGTGTGTGTGTGTGTGTGTGTGTGTGTGTGTGTGTGTGTGTGTGTGTGTGTGTGTGTGTCTGCATTCTAAAGAGTTTAAAGAGTTTATATTTGCGTCTAGACATATGTGCCTGTCTTAAATACATGAAACATAATTCACGATCTTCGCTTGAACAAGACAATTTAATGAAGAATATATCAATATCATTTGGCTTTGAAATATCAAGGACACTGATAGAAACGAAGATTTTAATACTCAACATGTCATTGTTAATGGGAAGGTACTGACAGATGCAAAAGAAGTTCTGCAGCAACAGAAGAGAGTGATATTGTGTTTCAAAATCTGTGACAAACGTCTAGGGGCGATAAACTTCATCGTGGGCAAAAGCGTTTATTGGAGACAAGATGTTCGGTGACGCTTTCCAGCAACGGTAGGCTTTCCTTTACTCTTTTACGGCTTGGGGATGACAGGATTTCACGGAACTGTCGGAGTCCACTAACCAGCTGTGACCATGCTACCTACCCCGTTAAATCGATACAGCGATTTTCAGCACCAAAGTCATAACCATTAGTGTCTTTGTGTGGAGCAGCCTAGGTAGATGCTAATAAGGACCTTCAGTTTTGCTCCGTCCTCCTCCGTTCATGTGCCTTAGATGACTTTATGATATGCAACACACACTGCATACGAATGCAGCAGAGTGCCGACGCCCTGTCTCGTCTGAGTAGCATAACCAGTCTTAAACGATGCCTAATATAGCCGGGAAGCAACATGATATTTCTATACGGGAAATTTCACGTTTTCTCGACCATGGTGCAGACGTTTCGTAGGGAAGCCCTTACACATCCAGCATACACTTAGGAGCAGTCCCTATGCATTACCAAATTTTTGGAACCCTGAGACAAGATATTCGTTGTTAGCGATTTGCTTTGGACAATGAGGTGCACGCCAGGCTACAGTCATGAGGCTATAGGCAACAGGAAGTATTTTTCCATAAAGTCATTGACCGTCTTGTCTCACATTAAGATCATAGCAATTATATTTGAATAATAAACAGGTTACTCACTTTTTTCAGTATGTCTCATTTTCATTTGACTGCCCATGACTGTACCGAAATAAAATATGATCTGCACAAAATAAATATTACAGTCCATGGTAAAATGACGGAAGTCGATCCACTTCCCATGTAATTTGATGGTTTCGTCAAAGTCTGCAGATGATCTTTTCCCAATCTCTGTTTTTCTCATATTCATCTGTGCCATGAAGGAAGGACGCACTGGTTATGGAAGCTGAGTTTGTTTTAATTTCATTTTTGTTACATTTGATATTCAGCACACCATATACAATGAAGACGGAAAGAAGCTGGTACACATGCCTAATGACGTGCATTCCTCTCGCGAGCGCGCATAAGTGCCGCAACATGACGTGGCATGGGCTGGACTAATATCTGAAGTTGTGATGGAGGGAATTTACACCAAGAATCCTTCTGGGCTGTCCATAAATCCTTAATAGTACGAGGGGTTGGAGTTCTCATCTGAAGAGCACGTTGCAAGGCATCCCAGGCTTGTTCATGTCAGGGGAGTCTGGTGGAGCCACTCTGTATCAATTCTAATGTGTGGCGTGTTACGTTGTCCTGCTGGAACTGTGCAAGTCCTTCGGAATGCACAATGGGCATTAATGGATGCAGGTGATAAGACAGGATGTTTACGTGCTTGTCACCTATTAGATTCGTACAAAGACGTATCAGGGGTCCCATATCACACCGAATGCACACGCCCCACGCCATTACAGAACCTCCATCACGACTTATAAAACTCTCGACGGTTCTGGTGATCCGTTGGGCAGAAAAATTATGTTCCTGACAAAGAGGCCACTGGAGTGTAGTCCCATGAGCAATCTTCATCTAAATTTAGGAGTTAGTACAGTAGCAAGGACGTCCAGCATGTCAAATAACTTTCTTGTGATAAGAAGAGAAAATGGTAAGATTGAGGTGGTATCGCCCTTCTCTATGCGATACCGTATAACGAATACCTCAGCAGGCAGTTCAGTTGAAGAGGAAACAGCGAACACAGAATTTGGACAGACGAACACAGGTACAAAGAAGGTTACTGAAAGAAACCATGGGTGAGAGAAGAAATATCTCAGTCGACCGGTGAAAGAAGGAAGTACAGTAATGATCAGGGAAAATCAAGAACACAGAGATATAACTCTTTCGGAATGAAACAAACAGGAAGTGCCGAAAAGTAAGGCGAAAGATGTTCAGGGAAAAACAGAAACTCCAGAAACTGAAGGTAACTAAATTCATATCCTACGCTGACGCACAGGAAGTGGACGGATCTCTTTCACCTTCAATCTTCTCAACTTCGCTTACCGCATCACTCATGAAGAAACCTGCAAGTGTTTCCAACCTGACGTCACCTACGAATGCTGGCCCCAAGAAATGCTCTTGTAAATGCACCTTTGGAAGAAGTAACTCAGATGCAGCTGTTTCTGTCTCTAGGCAAACTCCAATGATAAGCCTTTCCTTGATTATTCAATCTTGTTCTCGTTGTCACCTCTCTCTTCGTAATCCCCTCCAGGAAATCCGAAATGAAGGACTTGACCGGAAGCTTATGCCGTTGGAGTGATCGTCATGACGTGTCCTGAGGATGCACATTTGTGGTTTTAATGCAGTGGTTTCCATTGCCATCTGCTACCTCATGCCGTTGGTCTTTGCTGATTCTTCCGAGTTTGAGGGGTAGTATCCCACCCCAAGGACAAGAGTATCCTAAGCCTCCGCAGCTCGACTGCCCTCTTTGACAGGGTCGTTGGCCGAATGAGGATGACTTATCATGCCGGAAGTGTAAGGGGGCCAGTATTGCTGCTTCTTATTCAAAATTTTAGCAGTGGCGAGATTCGAACCCGTGATAAATTACTTTTTCTGATTACTTATTACAGACGCTAGTCCTTAACCACAAGTGCAGGGACGCACATAGAGCGATTTGTAGACAGTGATCATCATGCACCGCCAGCAGGTAACTAAGAGAGGAGCTCTATTCCAGCTTTCTTCTTTTAGTTCTCTTCTGACTGGCTGGAAACGGCCCGCCAAGAATTCCTCTTCTGTGCCTAACTCTTCATCTCAGAGCAGCACTTGCAACCTACGAACTCGATTATTTCCTGGATTTACTCAAATCCCGCCTTCCTCTACGGTTGTTGCTCTCTACAAATTCTTGTAATACCATGGAAGGCTTCCGCGATGTCCTATCATCCTGTCCCTTCTCTTTGTCAGTGTTTCCCACATACTCTTTTCCTCACCGATTTTGCCCAGAATCTCTTTATTCCTTTACCTTATTAGAACACCTAATTTTCAACATTCATCTGTAGCAGCATATCTCGAGAAAATCGATTCTGTTCTCTTCCTCTTTTCCCCCAGTCCACGTTTCACTACCGCACGATACTGTGCTCCAAAAGTACATTCTCTGAAGTGTCTTCCTCCGATTACGGGTTGTGTTTGATACTAGTAGATTCCTCTTGCCCAGGAATGCCCTTTTTGCCAGTGCTAGTCTGATTTTGATGTCGTCCTTGCTCCGTCCGTCATTGGTTATATTGCTGTCTATGTGGTAGAATTCCTTAACTTTATCTACTTCGTCAACATCGGTTCTTATGCTAAGTTTCTCGCTGTTCTCATTTCTGCTATTTCTCATTACTTTCACCTTTCTTCGATTTATTCTCAGTCCATATTCTGTAATCATTAGACTCTTCATTCCGTTCAGCAGATCGTGTAATTCTTCTTCAGTTTCACTCACAATAGCAACGTCATCATCGAATCGTATCATTGATATACTTTCACCTTGAATTTTTTTTCACTTCTGAGGGTTTCTTTTATTTCCATCATTGCTTCTTCGATGGGAATATTGATATATTGATCAGTAAGGGCGAAAGACTCCGTCATTCTCTTACTACCTTTTTAATCCGAGGAATTCGCTCTTGGTTGTCTGCTCTTATTATTCCCTCTTGGCTCTTGTACACGTTATATATTACCCGTCTCTCCCTATAGCCCACCTATATTTTTCTCAGAAATACGATTATCTTGTACCATTTTACATTGTCCTATGAACGTGACCTACCATTTCTTTAGTCTTACTATCATTATGAAACGCTACGTCAGAATTGCCTCTCTGGTGCCTTTAGCATTCCTAAAAAGTAACTGATCATTATCTAACACATCTTCAATTTTTTTTTACCATTCTCCTGTATATTTTTCTTGTCAGCAACTGGGATTCATGAGCTGTTAAACTGACTCAGAGATAATTCTAGCACTTCAGCTATTGTAGTCCTCGGATTTGTGTGGATGATATTTTTGCGAAAGTCAGATGATGTGTCGACAATTTGAATAGTCGTTTTGTTGCCACTTCCTCTTAAGGATTTTAGAAATTCTGATGGAATGTTCTCCATCTCTTCTGCCTAATTTGATCTTAAGTCGTTCAAAGCTCTCTTCCGTTCTGACCCTAATACTGGATCACCTATCTCTTCTAAATCGACTCCTTTTTTTTTCTATCGCATCAGACAAACCTTTCCCCTCATAGAGGCCCTCAGTGTTCTCTTTCCACCTATCTGCTCTGACCTCTGTATTTAACAGTATAATTCCTGTTGCCCTCTTAATGTGAACACCATTGATTTTAATTTTACCGAAGGCTATTTTTACATTACCGTCAGTCCTTGTAATAATCATTTCTTTTTCAGTTTCTTCACATTTTTCAGGCAGCCATTTCGCTTTACTTTCCCTGCACCTCCTACTTATCTCATTCCTCAGTGACTTGTATTTCTGTACTCCTGAATTTTCCTGAACATTTTTGTACTTCATTCTTTCATTGATCAACTGAAGTACTTGTGTTATCCATGGTTTCTTCATAGTTACCTTCTTTGTACCTATAATTTTCTTTTTAGAGCCGTCCAATCCTCTTTACTGGACTGTCTACCGGGCGTTTACTTATTACTGTACCTTCAGCCTTAGAGAACTTCAAGCGTATGTGGTCGTTCCTTAGTACTTCCGTATCTAACTTCCTTGCGTATTGATACTTCATTTCTAATGTCTTAGACTTCAAACTACTATTCGTCACTACTTCATTGTGATCTGAGTTTATTTCTGCTCCTGGGTACGCCTTACAGTCCATTATCGGATTTCGGAATGTCTGTCTGACCATGACGTAACCGTATTTGAATTTTTGCCGTATCGCGCGGCCTTTTCCATGTATACCTCCGCCTCTTGTGGTTCTTGAACAGAGTATTCGCTATTACTAGCTGAAGTTTAAACTGAACACAATATGACTTTATCATTCCTTGTCCCAAACGAATATTCTCCTGTAACCTTCTCTTCCACTCCTTTCCTTACAGCTTCATTCCAGTCCCACATGACTGCTAGTTTTTCATCCCCTTTAAGTACTGCATTACCCTTTCAGTATCCTCGTATTTTTTCTCTCTCTTTTCGTCTTTAGCTCGGGACGTTGGTATGTACACCTGAACTATCGTTGCCCGTGTTGGTTTCCTGTCACTGAGCTGTTCACAGAAACACTCTCCGGCCTACCTTCCTATTCTTTACGAATCCTACTTCCGTAATACCACTTTCTTTTGCTGTTGCAATCACTCTGTACTCGTCTGACCAGAAATCCTTGTCTTCCTTCCATTTCACTTCAATGACCCCTACTATATCTAGATTGAGCCTTTGCATTTCTCTTTACAGATTCTCTAGCCTCGTTACCACGGTCAAGTTCGTGACATATGACGCCCCGACTCGTAAAACGTTATCCTTTCTTTGGTTATTCAATCATTTTCTCATGGTCAGCTCCCCCTTGACAGTCCACTCTCGGAAATTCAAATAGTATACTATTCCGGAATCTTTTGCCAATGGAGAGATCAGCAGGACACTTTTTGAACTACAGACTACATGACATGTGGATACACGTTAAGTATCTTTAATATAATGGTTTACCTTGCTCTCGGCATCCTCACGCCGTTGATCATTGCTGATTCTTCCGCCTTACTCCAACTTACTTTATAAAAAGGTTACAAATCTGTCGCTACCAAACTATGGGTGCCTGCCGTTCTTGTTAAATTCATATGCTGTTGACTTAATGCCCTCGAACAGGTGGACCACCTGCTGTTTGCCTTATGGCCACACCTTTCCCTGATGGTCCATGATCCTTGCCGAGCCATCTATTTGCCTAACCGTCAAGCGTTATGCAGGAAAACAGTGCTGCTGATCATCGTTGATTGCGGGAAGAAGCTGTTTCACTGCCTACGGGGACACCACAGGGTAGCCATGACAACAGGACGTTGTTGAGTTAAGCACGCTTCACCAGCTTGGTCCAGTTCGTGACTTGATGGTGTTGTGCCGTATAATTTCACCACGACTGTCGTCTTTCGATATGGACCAAAAAGAGCTCTTTTATGACATAGCGTTTCACAGCTACATGGTATGCAGCCACCACACCACTCCAGCCGCGCAGGTTGACCACTAGCATGCCAATAGCACTACCCAACATATAGATCATTCATTCCCAACTCTGCGCCCCATACAGTAATTTAGATAGTGTAATTTTGAGTCAACACTAATTTCAGTACAAATTAAGAATGTAGTGAGTACAAATGAGGCACTGAGAACCATAAGGTTGGAAAAAGAGACAGAAAATTTTCGGAAAAAGAGGATGTTTGCAATTGTAGACACGCCACCAGCCACATAGGTCTGAACTGTTTTCGATAAGGTACCAAAGCTTACATTCCCTATTAAAAATAGTGTACCTACTTTTCGTCATGAAATATTAATTAACATTTAGGATTATATTTATTATTTACTAGCGCAGAAACTTGGCGTTGCCCGGATAGCTATAAGTAAAGACCTGTACCAGGCAACGTACGACCTTGTTCTTAAGCTTCATGACGTCAAATCCCCTGAACTATGAGCCTCAGAATCGTTTAATGTTGTCGTTGTTGTCTTCAGTCCTGAGACTGGTTTGATGCAGCTCTCCATGCTACTCTATCCTGTACAAGCTTCGTCATCTCCCAGTACCTACTGCAACCTACATCCTTCTGAATCTGCTTACTGTATTCATCTCTTGACCACCTCTACGATTTTTACCGTCCACGCTGCCCTCCAATACTAAACTGGTCATCCCTTGATGCCTCAGAGCATGTCCTACCAACCGATCCCTTCTTCTAATCACGTTGTCCCACAAACTTGTCCCCAATCCTATTCAATACTTCCTCATTTGTTATGTGATATACCCACCTAATCTTCAGCATTCTTCTGTAGCACCACATTTCGAAAGCTTCTGTTCTCTCCTTGTCCAAACTATTTATCGTCTGTGTTTCACTTCATGGCTTACATGACTACACTCCATACAAATACTTTCAGTAACGACTTCCTGACACTTAAACCTATACCCGCTGTTAACAAATTTCTCTTCTTCAGAAATACTTTCCTTGCAATTGCCATTCTACATTTTATATCCTCTATACTTCGACCATCATCAGTTATTTTGCTTCCCAAAGAGCAAAACTCCTTTACTACTTTAAGTGTCTCATTTCCTAATCTAATTCCCTCAGCATCACCTGGTTTAATTCGACTACATTCCATTATCCTTGTTTTGCTTTTGTTGATGTTCATCTTATATCCTCCTTCCGAGACACTATCCATACCGTTCAACTGCTCTTCGAAGTCTTTTGCTCTCTCTGACATAAGTACAATGTCATCGGCGAAAGTCAAAGTTTTCATTCCTTCTCCATGAATTTTAATACCTACTCCAAATTTTTCTTTTTTTCCTTCACTGCTTGCTCAATATAGAGATTGAATAACATCGGAGAGAGGCTACAACCCTTTCTCACTCCCTTCCCAACCACTGTTACCCTTTCATGTCACTCGACTCTTATAACTGCCATCTGGTTTCTGTACAAATTGTAAATATCCTTTCGCTCCCTGTATTTTACCCCTGCCACCTTCAGAATTTGAAAGAGAGTATTCAAGTCAACATTGTCAAAAGCTTTCTCTAAGTCTTCAAATGCTAGGAGCGTAGGTTTTGCCTTTCCTTAATCTAGCTTCTAAGATAAGTCGAGGGGTCAGTATTGCCTCACGTGTTCCGATATTTCTACGGAATCCAAACTGATCTTCCCCGAGGTCGGCTTCTACTAGTTTTTCCATTCGTCTGTAAAGAATTCGCGTTAGTATTTTGTAGCCGTGACTTATGAAACTGATAGTTCGGTCATTTTCACATCTGTCAACACCTGCTTTCTTTGGGATTGGAATTATTATATTCTTCTTGAAGTCTGAGGGTATTTCACCTATCTCATACATCTTGCTCACCAGATGGTAGAGTTTTGTCAGGACTGGCAGTCCCAGGGCTGTCAGTAGTTCTAATCGAATGTTTTCTACTCCTGGAGCTTTGTTTCGACTCAGGTCTTTCAGTGCTCTGTCAAACTCTTCACGCAGTATCATATCTCCCATTTCCTCTTCATCTACATCCTCTTCCATTTCCATAATATTGTCCTCAAGTACATCGCCCTTGTATAGACCCTCTATACACTCCTTCCACTTTTCTGCTTTCCCTTCTTTGCTTAGAACTGGGTTTCCATCCGAGCTCTTGATATTCATACTAGTGGTTGTCTTTTCTCCAAAGGTCTCTTTAATTTTCCTGTAGGCAGTATCTATCTTACCCCTAGTGAGATAAGCCTCTACAGCCTTACATTTGTCCTCTAGCCATCCCCGCTTAGCCATTTTGCACTTCCTGTGTATCTAATTTTTGAGACGTTTGTATTCCTTTTTGCCTGCTTCATTTACTACATCGTTTAATACTGTACACAAAATCAGTGATATATGCGAAAACTGTCTCCCAAATTTATTGCGAATAGAGTTGGTAGTAAATAAGTAATAAATATAAACGTTATGCAAGATGCTAGTTTTTTATATATCTCATGTTAGTGAGATCAAATCTCCTAAATTATTTGTCTTGCAAGCGATGCAATTTTGCACTTATATTTATCATTATATTTTCGTGTTTTCTATAACGTAAGTCGCGAATATAATTAGTAATAAAGTAGTAATAACTTATAACGTATGCCTCGTACGATACTCCTACTGTATGAACAGCAGAAAAGTAGTAAACGATAACCATTTTCCCCTCATCATTATTTTGGAGTTGTCAGCGACAAAATATTTCCTAAAGGTTTGAAATTATATGCAAAGTTTGTTGGGAATCGCTGAATGCTCTCATTCCCAAATAATTCACTAATAAAACTGGGAATTCACGCGTTGTGGTCTATGGTCAGTTTTCACTCCCAGCCTCACCCCTTTTATAGGAAGGTGGTTCTTACCGCAACAGCGATTGTGGCCTGCCAGTAAGGTGTATGTGTGCCACGTTTGGTAGAAATGGGTCCCGTAGTTTTGGATGAGAAATAGAACACACACTAACACACACACACATACACTCACACAGCCACACACAGACATACGTCCTCGCACATGTGCGTGTCGCAGAAGCACGTACACAGTAAATTTTTTTATAGAATGTATGGATGTTAATTAATATACATCGGTGAGAGGCAAAAGTGTGTTTCGACAGCTGTAAAGTTCGTAATTAATATGAGAGTAGAATAAGAACATAAAAAGCGGATACGATGTACATCACACACACAGTTATAGCTGATTCTTTTACTTCACGGTCCTCCGCATTGTCATTTCCATTAAGGATATTTTGTGTCTCCAGGGTCAGACAAATTTGCCGATGTACGTGTAATTACCAAGGAGTACCGCCATGTACACGATGTAGACGCTAAACAATGCTGGGAAATATACACCCCTGGAATTTGAAATAAGAACACCGTGAATTCATTGTCCCAGGAAGGGGAAACTTTATTGACACATTCCTGGGGTCAGATACATCACATGATCACACTGACAGAACCACAGGCACATAGACACAGGCAACAGAGCATGCACAATGTCGGCACTAGAACAGTGTATATCCACCTTTCCCAGCAATGCAGGCTGCTATTCTCCCATGGAGACGATCGTAGAGATGCTGGATGTAGTCCTGTGGAACGGCTTGCCATGCCATTTCCACCTGGAACCTCAGTTGGACCAGCGTTCGTGCTGGACGTGCAGACCGCGTGAGACGACGCTTCATCCAGTCCCAAACATGCTCAATGGGGGACAGATCCGGAGATCTTGCTGGCCAGGGTAGTTGACTTACACCTTCTAGAGCACGTTGGGTGGCGCGGGATACATGCGGACGTGCATTGTCCTGTTGGAACAGCAAGTTCCCTTGCCGGTCTAGGAATGGTAGAACGATGGGTTCGATGACGGTTTGGACGTACCGTGCACTATTCAGTTTCCCCTCGACGATCACCAGAGGCGTACGGCCAGTGTAGGAGATCGCTCCCCACACCATGATGCCGGGTCTTGGCCCTGTGTGCCTCGGTCATATGCAGTCCTGATTGTGGCGCTCACCTGCACGGCGCCAAACACGCATACGACAATCATTGGCACCTAGGCAGAAGCGACTCTCATCGCTGAAGACGACACGTCTCCATTCGTCCCTCCATTCACGCCTGTCGCGACCCCACTGGAGGTGGGCTGCACGATGTTGTGCGGGACCGTAGCCCAGCTTCATGGAGACGGTTGCGAATGGTCCTCGCTGATACCCCAGGAGCAACAGTGTCCCTAATTGGCTAGGAAGTGGCGGTGCGGTCCCCTACGGCACTGCGTAGGATCCTACGGTATTGGCGTGCATCCGTGCGTCGCTACGGTCCGGTCCCAGGTCGACGGGCACGTGCACCTTCCGCCGACCACTGGCGACAACATCGATTTACAGTGGAGACCTCACGCCCCACGTGTTGAGCAATTCGGCGGTACGTCCACCCGGCCTCCCGCATGCCCACTATACGCCCTCGCTCTAAGTCCGTCAACTGCACATACGGTTCACGTCCACGCTGTCGCGGCATGCTACCAGTGTTAAAGACTGCGATGGCGCTCCGTATGCCACGGCAAACTGGCTGACACTGACGGCGGCGGTGCACAAATGCTGCGCAGCTAGCGCCATTCGACGGCCAACTCCGCGGTTCCTGGTGTGTCCGCTGTGCCGTGCGTGTGATCATTGCTTGTACAGCCCTCTCGCAGTGTCCGGAGCAAGTATGGTGGGTCTGACACACCAGTTTCAATGTGTTCTTTTTTCCATTTCCAGGAGTGTAGTTAACAATTTAGCATCGTATAGCACCGAAACTATGCATTGCACTTTTGGGCCATATGGTGTTGAATTTCCGAGAAATCGGAGAGACTGCTTTTCTTGAATGTCCATACAAACAATGTAGACCTTCAGATACGAATAAAACTGGTTGAGATTAAGATCTACAGACGTCTGCAGTAAGCATACATTCCATATTTTACAAACGGATGCCTGCATACTTTAGATTCTTATGACTTTATGTGACTAAAATGTGCCTCACTTGTCAACCTCCCCAGTAAGTCCCCATGAAATTAGGCTCAAATTTATGCCAAGCTCTATGACTGGGGAATGTGACACATGCGTGTTGAGGCATTGGAAAATTATGCTATTAATACAAGACGACCTCTAACGCTCAAATATGATTCAAGATCGACAGGTCGAACCAGAGCTGTACCTAGACTCAAAGATCGAGTGACCTCAATGCTCAACGGTCATGTCAAACGTGCCGTATACAAACCCCCGATAATATGTTAGAGGCAGTATTTCGTACAGTCATTTCAAAATTGACGAGATGTTTCAAAAAAGTCATAACTCACAGTAGAAACTGCATCAAAATGCGATGATGACACGTGGAGCATGGCATTCAGTAGGTACTAGTGCACAGCAAATTATTGTAACATGCTACTCGCAAAAATAGGGATGTATGTCTAACTAAACTAGGCCTTCGTTGATATTAGAGCCCAGTTAGATGGAGACTGAGTACAATATTTTATTTGAAATACATCCCCACTAACTGGGATAATATGTTACAATGATATCAGAGGGTCTGATAATGTGGCTACACACTGGTAACCATTTTGCAGGCAGCTCGTTTGCAGACCTATATTGCATAGGATTTTGTTTCTGCAGTTATCGAATATCTTCGCCTATGCAGTTTCCGCGGTTAAATGTGATGCAATCTGTGCACTGCCGCAAAAAATTCATAGTTATTAATTGAAATAGAATAAGAACTGAAATTAATATTAATGTGTATTTGACCTCAAAAGATGCTGATCTAAATCGGTTACTGATAAGGTGCTGGATCAAATAAATTGATACACTTCAATTTATAATAAGTTCAAACATCAAAAACAAGACGTTTAACCTCTCAGAATGTTGAAGGTGGACACTTCAGGAAAGGAATATGCACCCTTTTAACGTCGCCACTTTGATAAACCCTCAGAATAATGAGGGCGCAACCAATGAAATACGAAAAACTATGCTGTTATTCGTTTTAAATGTCAATAGAATAAAGAAAGATGATAATTAACTAAACGACTTCACAGCTACCAATTTGTTAAATGCAATTTTAAAACACCTACAGTTAGTAAGCTTGCCTTAATCGGCTACCAGCATAAACAAAATTTTAAAAAATAGTTCCTGGCAACTACTTGTGAGACCAGTCAGATTAAATTACCAACACAAACAACGTCAGAATTTGACTGCTTGTCTCAGTTGGCCGCCTTCTTTTCAAATGTGTTACCAAAACTTAGAAAGTGGCTCCTGAACAGAAAATTTTAGGAAAAAGGCGTTCCACTTATCTTTTTAAGATTTTAAATTCCTCACAGATTTTAAATTCCTCACAGAGCTGTAAACAGTAAGTGGCTGCCTGAAACACCCAAAGTTCCTTAAGCTTTTAAATATTACCTCGGAATGCACATCAAATATTTTGTCTTCATGGAGAAAGGAATTTTAAATCTTATAAGATTATCCTGCTCTCTTCCATTTCAATGGTAGCAGAGCATGGTAGTGCTAGAATGTCGGTGTTCCAATCTGGTAGGCAGAAATTTTTTGACAATATATAAAACTTTTGTTTTTGATTTCAGGTCATTGTACAGGTGGCGTTAGTCAAGGATTGGAGAAGTATGCTGTAGATTTTATACCTAATCAAAAACCACATTTGTTGGCAGTTTTGCCAATCCCTGTGTCGAAGTTTTATGACACTTGGCTTAGCAGCTATTCCCACCATCTCCCCACTCAGCATCTCCAAATCAAGCTGTGATATATACGGCAGAATTCCCATTGCCCCATTTTCAGTCAACTTTTGTTCAAAAATGGTTCAAATGGCTCTGAGCACTATGGGACTCAACTGCTGTGGTCATTAGTCCCCTAGAACTTAGAACTACTTAAACCTAACTAACCTAAGGACATCACACACATCCATGCCCGAGGCAGGATTCGAACCTGCGACCGTAGCAGTTCCACGGTTCCGGACTGCGCGCCTAGAACCGCGGGACCACCGCGGCCGGCAACTTTTGTTCTTCATTACCCCTGCGTAGCTACACGACCAGTGGCTACAGCCAATGCACGTGGCTCGATGCGTTGGGGCAGACTGAAGGAGCACGAAAGCATTCAGAAGTGGACACCCAGCCAAGACCACTGCTGTGAAAGTACTTTTGCACTAGTCTGCCATCTGTGTCACAATGTGACATTACGGTTTTGGTTACGCCAGGCATACACTGAGACGAGGAATGTCTTGGCGTACTCCTAATACTTGCGTGGGATTTTTTTTCTCAACGTTGGAATGGACTCAGCTAGTCGTTGGAAGTCCCCTGGGTTAACATTGAGTCATGCTGTCTCTATAGCCGTCCATAACTGCGGAAATGTTTCGATGCTGTATATTGTGCACGAACAGACTACTCGATTATGTCCTATATATGCCCAAGAGGACTCATATCGAACAACCTTGGTGGCCAAATCTCTCACTCAAATTGACCAGGATGTTCTCCGTACCAATCGCGGTCAGTTATGGCTCCGTGACATGACGTATAGTTATCCATTACTGAAGTCCATAAACCGTTATAAATGATCTGCAAATAGCCGGACGTAAACCTTTCCAGTAATTGATCGGTTCGTTTGGACCAGAGTAACATTCCGTGTAAACACGGTCCACCACCAGCTTGCACAGAGCCTTCTTGACAACTATGGCACATGGCTTCGTGGGTTCTGCGCCACGCTCGAACCTTATCATCAGCTGTTACCAACTGAAATCGGGACTCATGTCAATAGGCCACGGTATTTCCAGTAATCTAGAGTCAAACCAATAAGGTCACGAGACCAGGGGAAATTGTGCTGTTAACAGGCGCACACGCGTTGGTCGTCTGCTGCCATTCCCCATTAACATCAAATTTCGCCGCGCTGTCCTAACGGAAATGTTCGTCATACGTTCCACATTAATTTCTGCGATTATTTGAAGCAGAGCTGCTTGTTAGTTAGCACTGACAACACTACGCAAATGCCGCTGCTCTCGATAGTTAAATGGAGGCCGTCGGGCACTACGTTGTCCGTGGTGAGGGGTAGTGCCTGAAATTCGTATTCTCTGCACACTCTTGACACTGTGGATCTTCGGATACTGAATTTCCTAACGAGTTTCGAAATGGAGTATACCATGCGACTATCTACAACTATCATTCCACATTCAAAATCTATAAATTCTAGTCCTGAGGCTGCAATCACATGGCAAAGTTTTTCATACGAATAACCTGAGTTCAAAAGACAGCTCTGCAATGTAGTGTCCCTTTATACCTTGTGTAAGGGATATACACTCCTGGAAATTGAAATAAGAAGACCGTGAATTCATTGTCCCAGGAAGGGGAAACTTTATTGACACATTCCTGGGGTCTGATACATCACATGATCACACTGACAGAACCACAGGCACATAGACACAGGCAACAGAGCATGCACAATGTCGGCACTAGTACAGTGTATATCCACCTTTCGCAGCAACGCAGGCTGCTATTCTCCCATGGAGACGATCTTACAGATGCTGGATGTACTCCTGTGGAACGGCTTGCCATGCCATTTCCACCTGGCGCCTCAGTTGGACCAGCGTTCGTGCTGGACGTGCAGACCGCGTGAGACGACGCTTCATCCAGTCCCAAACATGCTCAATGCGGGACAGATCCGAAGATCTTGCTGGCCAGGGTAGTTGACTTACACCTTCTAGAGCACGTTGGGTGGCACGGGATACATGCGGACGTGCATTGTCCTGTTGGAACAGCAAGTTCACTTGCCGGTCTAGGAATGGTAGAACGATGGGTTCGATGACGGTTTGGACGTACCGTTCACTATTCAGTGTCTCCTCGACGATCACCAGAGGTGTACGGCCAGTGTAGGAGATCGCTCCCCACACCATGATGCCGGGTGTTGGCCCTGTGTGCCTCGGTCGTATGCAGTCCTGATTGTGGCGCTCACCTGCACGGCGCCAAACACGCATACGACCATCATTGGCACCAAGGCAGAAGCGACTCTCATCGCTGAAGACGACACGTCTCCATTCGTCCCTCCATTCACGCCTGTCGCGACCCCACTGGAGGTGGGCTGCACGATGTTGGCGCGTGAGCAGAAGACGGCCTAACGGTGTGCGGGACCGTAGCCCAGCTTCATGGAGACCGTTGCGAATGGTCCTCGTGATACCCCAGGAGCAACAGTGTCCCTAATTGGCTAGGAAGTGGCGGTGCGGTCCCCTACGGCACTGCGTAGGATCCTACGGTCTTGGCGCGCATCCGTGCGTCGCTGCAGTCCGGTCCCAGGTCGACGGGCACGTGCACCTTCCGCCGACCACTGGCGACAACCTCGATGTACTGTGGAAACCTCACGCCCCACGTGTTGAGCAATTCGGCGGTACGTCCACCCGGCCTCCCGCATGCCCACTATACGCCCTCGCTCAAAGTCCATCAACTGCACATACCGTTCACGTCCACGCTGTCGCGGCATGCTACCAGTGTTAAAGACTGCGATGGAGCTCCGTATGTCACGGCAAACTGGCTGACACTGACGGCGGCGGTGCACAAATGCTGCGCAGCTAGCGCCATTCGACGGCCAACACCGCGGTTCCTGGTGTGTCCGCTGTGCCGTGCGTATGATCATTGCTTGTACAGCCCTCTCGCAGTGTCCGGAGCAAGTATGGTGGGTCTGACACACCGGTTTCAATGTGTTCTTTTTTCCACTTCTAGGAGTGTATGTGCACATCGTTAAGACTTTTGTCAACGCAGTGAATAATTTTAGTACACAGGCAAAATCTAGTTAGAGAGACCACTTCAACTGGCTTTTCAGCGCAGTTTAGCATAAGACAATTGGCAGACACGGCACTGAATGACTCTAGAAACTTTTGCATCCTAACGGACTGCTTACATCGTAGTCGCAGTGGACGTTGCCCGGTGGCATAATGTGTTGTTTCGCATGCTACCGATGTGACATAACTGAGAAGTGAAATTTCGATTTTCATAGTGATTAATGTTATATTTCTTCACCTAATTTACATATTTAAGAACATTTGTGTCCATACAGTAAACATCACTGAATTCAGTAAAATAAGTTGTTAGAATGGCGTTGTGGAGTAAGCCATAAATTTGTAATCTGAAGCAACTGCGTCCGAATCCTGCTGGTTGCACAAATTACCTTGATTCGTTGTAAGAGTGATTAGTTTGGACGACAAATTCAATTCTAGTATTCTAAATATACACAGTATTGTGCACATTTGTGAACGAAGCTTCCCGTGCTCGCTGGAGGAAAGAAAGGAGGAACTAGTTCACATGACATAAGCACGCTTTTGACTGAAGGGGGACTCAGCATTCGATTGATAACTGTTTTGTAATTTTAGCAGTTTTGCAACGTTAGACAAAATACTTCCGCAATGTTATCAGACAGAAAGATCGACCAGGGTCAGGGAAGTGCACCTTGTTATTAACTTCTTCCTATCTGGACAATGAACATCTCTTATTCGAGAAATTTGCAATCGTTGTTTCTTAAGACGTTAGAAGAGAATAAATACCTTCACCCAAACGGATCGTTAATAGCAATCTTAACAGTACTAAAGAGAAGACTGCGACTAAATTACTGCCGCATTTTGCTGCACTTCACTTGTAGGTAGGAAAAATGTGGCTGGAAAAAAATCTTCGAGAAGGAAAAAAATAACAAAATTGAAAGGTTGGGAGGAAATGTGATTTTATCTCAGTGACTGCAAAGTCAAGTAAACTAATAATGAATTGGCAGTAAGAGTAGAATACTGCTGTCACTACGATATTGCTTTACATGGGGCCTTCATGGGTTCTGGCATATACAGAGCTGGAAACGACTGCAAATTAACTTTTGAAATCCGTAAGCGTTGATTGCACACAGAATTAATTTTACAGTTTAGTTATGGAGCCCAGTAAGTAAATTACGTGTTTTTCAGCGGGAAACAGCATTGCAGTCAGTCTTCGCTAAATCAGATTACTGAAACCTGTCTGAACGCAATTAGGTTTTCTCTTTGGCTTCTAAGCGTATGGTCGCAGTGTACGATGTGAGATTTCTCAGATAGGCAATATTTTTCTACCTCTGCGAAGTGGATACTAGATTCAACTAATTCATGCTATCATTTACGACTGTGGCAATAAAATCATTACGTATTTTTCTAAATGTTCTTCTTGTATCTACTTGCGCAGTAGGTAACTTCGGAAAAGACATATGGAAATAATGACCATGACATTCAACGTGATATGCTTTCAGAACTGCGATATAACTTCAGTTTTAACGATTTAAAAGAGTAATCACTTGTAAGTTGCAAATCATAAATAAATTGTGCTACTCGATTTCAATGAAAGTTTTTATCAATCAGTTTAGTTGTAACATAATCATAAAATCATAAAAAATGGACGATGTCCGATATTAATTTCAAAAGCTTTCCCTAGATATGGAATGACTTAAACATTTACCTGTGGGCAACTGCTTCTAATGATGACCAAAATGTAGTAAATATTTGTTGCAAGCACACCTGTAGCAGCAGCATAATTGTGAAAATTATAGTAACAATGAGTACAATAAACGGTTTATCAGGTATCTTCATATTCTGCAGTGGCATTTGTCGTTGTAAGGAATTGGTTTAAGTAGTAAAAATTTACCAAGTGGCTGGTTGGTTCAAATGGCTCTGAGCACTATGGGACTTAACATCTGTGGTCATCAGTCCCCTAGAACTTAGAACTACTTAAACTTAACTAACCTAAGGACATCACAGACATCCATTCCCGAGACAGGATTCAAACCTGCGATCGCAGCACCCAAGTGGGTGGATATCGGGTCTATGACAGCAGTAGGGGTTTGGGATTTGTAGCACAATTTTGATATCAAATTGATATATAAATTAATTAAGTTGAACAATTAATCACCCACATCACCACACACAGCCGGCCGGTGTGGCCGAGCGGTTCTAGGCGCTTCAGTCTGGAACCGCGCGATCGCGCGACCACTACGGTCGCAGGTTCGAATCCTGCCTCGGGCATGGATGTGTGCAATGTCTTTAGGTTAGTTAGGTTTAAGTAGTTCTAAGTTCTAGATGACTGATGACCTCAGATGTTAAGTCCCATGGTGCTCAGAGCCATTTGAACATTTGAACCACACACCCCACCAATTGCCGCCCTGGAACACGCCCACCCGCAGATGATACACGTGTTTTCTCAGCTGCACGTGTGACCCAGCCCTTCCTCCCTCTCTACCCGTCTCCCAACCTACCTGGTTTGTGGGAATTTAGAATTTTGGCGGTATTTTTGAATTTTTGGTAGGAATTTCGAATTTTGGCGGGAATTTCGAATTTTTGCGGGAATTTCTTTGTCCCAGGTCTGTGCTGACATCGCACCCCACCCCCACCTGGGTGTTTACAGGATATTAATATTGGCAGTACACTTTCTGCGACTCGAACCTTGGTCCTCCTGGGCTGAAACCTCAAATGTACACCCCCCCCCCCCCCACCCTCCCACACACACAATTAAAACAACAGAGGCGCTTGGAATTGACGGGCATTAAAAATAACTCTGCGCTTTCCGTGACTCGAACCCTGATTCTACTGGATGGAATGACCAAGTGCACCTCCTAACGCATGGAAACTGTCCAGATTCGGGAGAGGAAGGTTACGGTAGTGTACGTTCTTGTTTTGGTCGGGAAACTGACACAAAGATGGATCCTAATTGCGAAATTAATCAAAAATATCGGGTCACAACACTGTGGTCAACTTTCCTGCACGAACTAGCCAACTCAATCGCCCTCCCCAACATAAACCTCAATTCGTATCTTCAGCTTATTTTCACCTACATTGTCACTATTGCCAGGGCTCTCTGGCATTGGAGTAGCACCCCAGCGTTGAAGATAATGGGGAAGTCATACACCATAGCTGATCTTATAGATCTTATAGTTAAATTTTCCCTGAGACATTTAGGTCTCATCCTTATCCTAGTCATTTTCTCCAAGTCCTGTGATGGAAGGCATCCTTGAGAGATTTGTATTATTGACTATTAGCTGAATAAAACATCATTTCCTGGACCTTTATGCAACTTACAGTCAAATAATATTCAAACGATAATTTATGCCTGCTTGACAGAACCATCTTTTGGCACACTTTTTTATAGTGGTTTCAGGTAACACATGCATTTGACCACCTTTAAATTACCATGTTCTTTTAATGGCATTTGCAATCAACATTTGCATAAAGTTACTGGTACAACAGTAAACTTATCATTAAATAAGTACACAAGTATACAAAATATGAATTATTCATTTAGCTTTCAGTTGCTTTATTATTTGGCAAAATACAGTGTTCCATCAAACATTTGCGTGATAATAAGGTATAAAAAACGTATAAGTCTAGAAATAAAAATTGATACAGACTCTTAGCTTTCAGGGACGTTAGTTGTATTGCAATGCCATCATCTGAGGCACCATTTGTTGTAATGGTGTGTAGTGATTAAAAGTTGCTAATTCCTTGTACACCTTATTCACCGTGAAATATTAACTGCTGTAGGTTTAATGATACTGAAATTTTTTGTGGCATTGGATCCATCTCATTTGTCTGAAATTGCTGACATATTCAGATTTCCTTTAATACTTGAATTACTGCAGATTCTGTAAGAGTTTTAAGTTAGCCGTCTTTCAGCTTGTCTGACACTCCAACAGTTTTGTGCATATCTTGCACAAAGGCCAAGTGAGCAACAGCTATCTAAATTCCCTATACTTTTCTTTTCCAACATCCTGGCTTACATTTCTGGAGTAGTAACGATGTGCCCTCAACCCTGGGCCGCGCAGCTAGTTCTTAGCTGTCCAGAAAATTCATCTTCCTTCACTCATACCGAATCGAGGTGGCCAGATCACTCACTACGTAACGTTATAAGAGTAGCAACAAACACACATCCATTGTTCCTTAACACTGCATAAGGTCAACTAAAAAAGTATGGAGACGACCATAACAACATGTAGAAGTGTGAAACCCTTTCACGGAATGAGCCAAAAGGCCCTCTCGTCTCTGAAGACACTGAACATACAAAAAACAATTCTGAGACCACATGTCAGTTGTTGATAAGTCATTTCTAAATCACAATAGGGACACACGAAACCGATACAAGGAAACACGATGGGGGCACCATTGAACACGGCAACGTACTTGCAAAAGGGAACAACCAGATCAAGGCAAACTAGAACAAAACCAGACAAATATAATTGCAAGTCAGAAACAGGTATCGCAGAAAACATGTCCACAGATCACGCCAATAAGTGGAGACCTAACGAAAAGCGGTACCTCTAGTCTGAATTTAGTGACTGATGTCGTACACAGTACAAACATGCATTACATCACGGTCTCCCTCTCCGAAAAATAAAAACTATTTTCTTCTCAGTAACCAGTACTCTGCACAAACTCAATCGGATTTCCGACAATAGGTCTTAACACAAGTTAACAGAAGATAAAAGACGGCTAAATTACATGTTATAAAATTCACGTGGTTGACTCCGATTCCGTAACATGTGATCCCCGGTAAATGAGGAACACAACCGATTATGCCATTGCCACTTTCTAAACACCTGCTCTGACAACAGCATGCAGGTGCCGACCGTAAGAAGAATTCTAGGCGTTGGACTACAATCGCGTACCCAGAACAACCGAAAGTGAATTACGTTACATAAGCAATATCTTGAGTGTTTCGGAGCACTCTGTTCATCTTACATTGTTGAACATGGAGGTCGGCAGCAGACCACACCAACGTATCCACATGTTGACCCAATATCATGAATTAAGACTGCAGTCGCGTGAGACCATCGGGATTCGACCGTCGATCAATGGAAACGTGTTTGGTGAGAGCAGTATTACGCTATGGGAGACATCCTCCTACTCTACAATGGGACCTGTGGTAATAACCGAAGACATGCTGACAGCTGCGAACCAGCAGCATTTCTTAAAAAAAAAATGGCTCTGAGCACTATGGGACTTAACATCTGAGGTCATCAGTTCCTTAGAACTTAGTACTACTTAAACCTAACTAACCTAAGGACGTCACACACATCCATGCCCGTGGCATGATTCGAACCTGCGACCGTAGCGGTCGCGCGGTTCCAGACTGAAGCCCCTAGAACCGCTTGCCCACAGCAGCTGGCGCCTCTCTTCATGCTTGATGTCTTCCCCAACTGTGGTGTTATTTTTCAGCATTATGATTGTCCGTATCTTGGAGCCAGAACTGCGTTACAGTGGTTTGAGGAGCATCATAGTGAATTCGCTCTGATTTCTCGGCGACCAAATTCACCTGGCGCAAATTGTATGGGAACCATCTGAGTCGCTATCGGGCACCATCACAGCGTACGCATATCACAGGTGCGTTATTCACGCAAATTACATGACTTTTGCGTGGTATCTTATGCCACATAGCTCCACAGACCTACCAGCAAACTGTCGGATCCCTGAGTGATATATCCCGTTTTAAAGAGGGACAAAAAGATATAAAGCTGGTGGATATAATGTTTTGCCTCTCCCGTCAAAATCACACCTTCAGTTACACATGAGTTGCCAGCCACTGACAAAATCTCTTATCTGGGGTTGGTAGAACTCCACCGAGGCTAGGCAGTATTCGCATATTAAAATTTGTGTGTCAGCGAACACAACAATTGTAAGTAGGTTGTTTAGGTTTTTTTATTGGCAACGCCACGTAGCGCTGTATATCAAAATCACCGGCTGTGTTGTGTGCAGTCTGTAGCTGGTCGGTATTGTTGCAGTAGTCGCTATTGTAGTGTTGGGCAGTTGGATGTTAACAGCGCATAGCGTTGCGCAATTGGAGGTGAGCCGCCAGCAGTGGTGGATGTGGGGAAGTGAGATGGCGGATATTCGAGAGCGGATGATCTGGACGTGTGTCCACCAGAAACAGTACATTTGTAAGAATGGATGTCATGAACTGCTATATATATTATGTCTATACATTGTTTGTTCTCTATCAAAATCTTTCATTTGCTAACTATGCCTATCAGTAGTTAGTACATTCAGTAGTTTTAATCTTTTATTTAGCTGGCAGTAGTGGCGCGCGCTGTATTGCAGTAGTTCGAGAAACGAAGATTTTTATGAGGTAAGTGATTTGTGAAAGGTATAGGATAATGTTAGTCAGGGCCATTCTTTTGTAGGGATTTTTGAAAGTCAAATTGCGTTGCGCTAAAAATATTGTGTGTCAGTTTAGTGTTGATCAGAATAGGTAAAGAGCGAATATGTCTGAGTACGTTCAATTGTGCTAAGCTGTTTGAAAACCAAGTAACGTAAGAGATTTATCAGCACAGTAATTCACTTATTTTGCTAAGGGGACGTTTCACAATTCAAAATCACTTCCACGTTCTGCCGCGTACTGTACTGCTAATGTATAGCTTTCTCGACTTAAAAGTGGGCATAAACGGACAATAAAAGGACAACCGAGCACTTCACACACAGAAGTATGAGAAACAAGACTGCAGAACTGAACAGACACTTACGCACGGCCACTGCGGTCGCAGGTTCGAATCCTGCCTCGGGCATGGATGTGTGTGATGTCGTTAGGTTAGTTAGGTTTACGTAGTTCTAAGTTCTAGGGGACTGATGATCTCAGAAGTTAAGTCCCATAGTGCTCAGAGCTGTTTGAACCATTTTTTGAACGGACACTTACCTAACCTTAGTTAATTAGCAGAATTCTAAACGGTACAACTGTCCACAGTTCGTGACCTAGTGGTTAGCATTGCTGCCTCTGGATCCCGGTGTCCCAGGTTCAATTCCAGGTTGGGTCAGGGATTTTCTCCACCAGTAATTGGGTGAGTGTGTTGTCTTCATCATTCTTCCAGCTGATAGGATACGTCCTGCGAATGCGAAACGACACAATACCTGCTAATTTGTCCTCAACTTGAAGAACCCTGCACAGAGGACCTGGTCGAGGTGCTGACCAGACACGGAAATGAATGACCATGATTCGGGAAAATGGCGGGACTGGACAGTGAACAAGATCGGGAATTTGTGTGGGCGCTGATAACGGAGCTGTTGGGAGCTCTACAAGTGAAAATCATCGTTATTACCATCTAAACGGTACACTAGTCCACTTCATTGCCCGAAACGTCGCCGTACCATGCCTTTCACATGAACACCTCAATGCACCACTACTGCTTCGGCAGCACGACAAGAAAAAGTTGATCGCGACCACATAAGGTGGCTAAGATTACCGGCTTGTTCAGCAATGAATTAAGTTCCGCGAAAGAAGACACTTCCTCCCGCCCGCTGCACGCATCTGTTCGTGAAATTAGTAGCCAGGGAATGTCGGACCGAAAGGAATCGCCGCGCATGGTATGTGGCGAGTTGCACCCTAGACTGCATTTTTCATTCTTACAGTATCTATAGCCTCTGAGAAGTTCCGAAGCACGTCACACGTCAGTGGTTTAGTACCTCATTTCCGTCTTCCCAAAATTACTTCCCAACCGTAGTCTTCTATTCATAACTACTACATAGTTATTTCATTCCACAAATGCGCCTGCAAACGTCTCACATTGCAATATGTAATTTGAGACTATCTATATCACTATGATTCAGTCTGCACGTACTTAATTATCAGGAAAAGAAATTGTTCAAAGTCAGATGGTTCAAATGGTTCTGAGCACTATGGGACTTAACTTCTGAGGTCATCATTCCCCTAGAACTTAGAACTACTTAAACCTAACCAATCTAAGAACAGCACACACATCCATGCCCGAGGCAGGGTTCGAACCTGCGACCGCAGCGGTCGCGCGGTTCCAGACTGTAGCGCCTAGAATCGCTCGGCGACTCCAGAGAGCAAAGAAATTGTTTTCCAGTTACCAAAGTCGGTCTCAGTTTACACCAATGATTTCTTCGTAATTGAAACAATATTAAAATGAAGAAAGACGATTGCAGCAGTCACGCACCAGTTGTTGAGTATCTCTAGCCGTTAAATGACGGCCTCGGTAGTAAATACTGGTGACACTCGACTTGAACCAAGTGTCTTCTTTTATTCCTATTAGTAGAGAGTTTCAACAAACCACGAAATGGTGTCTCTGTCTCTAGTTTCTGATTGTTACTAATTACAACTTCTTCAGAATGTGTGCTTGTAAGAATGTGCTGGTAAGTTTCAAAAAAGTGGATGCCAGTGATAGCAACTTTTCCGGTGTTCGTGTCGGAATATGCTTTTCAGGAATGACTTGTACAAACACGAGGGTTATCTGGATAAATACTGCTAAGGTAAACATTCTGAACATGTTCCTGAAAACAAATGCGCTTCTAAGTATGTTGCTAAGCAGGGAAATATGTGCCGCGCGGGTAGCTGCGTGGTCTGGGGGCACATTGCCACGGTTCGTGCGACTTCCCCCGTCGGAGGTTCGAGTCCTCCCTCGGGCATGTTGTTTATGTTGTCCATAACGTAAGTTAGTTTAAATTAGATTAAGTAGTGTGTAAGCCTATGACCAATGAACTTTACACCACCAAGAAAAATGTGAGGAAACCTTCAGCAAGTAACCAATGTGCCGCATATTGTTGTTTACAACAATTTACTTGACAGCGTTAGGGCAGTTATATTAAGGGTCATACTTACCATTGATTATGCTCCAGAGGAAGGTCACGGTGTAATTAATGTTGTATTGTGGCGATACACATATTAATTTTTGAGGTTGATATACTTATTAATTTTAAAAAAATAGTATTCGGATCTTAGTAGCATAAAAGGAAACACTTCGGACCTTTTAAGTTTGTACTTTTGAGAGATTTAACAATAATATTTCTTTAACTCGCGAGAAAGTAAACAGTGGACAGTCAATGGTAGCTGATACTATTTGCACTCAGTCTTCAAGTAAACAATGACGAGCTCGCAGTGAGGGATATTTAAGATTAATAATTTGTATAGATTTTAAGCTTCTAGAAAGATTTATGTAAACAGTCAGAATAATAGATGTTTAAGTTAATCGGTGGCATTGACCTACAGTGTGTGCGTGTGTGTGTGTGTGTGTGTGTGTGTGTGTGTGTGTGTGTGTGTGTGTGTGCGTGCGTCTGTAAGCACGACAGAGAGGGAAACAGACAGATTTATTGGTTAGCTTCAAATTACTCATGTATTTTGTGAAAGATTCTTAATATAGAGTTAACCTTGTTGCATGTACAAGGTTACAAGGTGAGTTGTATTGCTCGAATGCGGAGAATGCAGTAGAATATTTGTGACTTCTTTTTTAACGTGAACATTTGAACGCATTTTGCTGAACAGTAAGTTCAAGGGTGTATGTTTTGTATGAATAAACATATCGGTATATATGTATCTATTCAAACAGCAAGCTATTTTAACAAACGCACAAGAACTTTAATGATAAATCTCCTTTTCTGTTTGCAATGAGCGGCACGTAATTTCTGTCCATTGCAACAATTTCAGCTCCTTGTTTTCCCTGGAGTCGTTAATGCTTATCGTACCAGGTCGTGATTCAGTAGTTGGAAACTCGCCAGCTCAATCTGTCAGTGGCACAGTCTGCCGATGTTCGTTGCGCCTCGCCGCGAACCAACAGTTTTCCCTCTAAATTTTCTTTCTCGGTTTTGCAAGCCTGTTGGTAAAACGCTTTCTGATCAGTCGATTTACACCAACGTACAAGGCTGCAGGATTATATTAAGAATGGGGGGGGGGGGGGCTAAACAACTACGTTCTGCTGGAAAATAATTTCCGAATTCATGCATTCGGTCTGCAAAATCTCCTTAAAGTCAACTTACCGGTTTTTATATTCCTTCTGAGCAGATAACGTTTTCGAACAATGAAATGTGTCTAAAGCTAAAAGTTTCAACATTTGATGAATTTATTTCCAGTATAAATACAAAGCGAGGTGGCCTGTGGTTAGCACCGAGACTCGCATTCTCGAGTACACAATCCAGATTTAGGTTTCCCATGGTTTCCCTAACCCCACCGGGAAAATGCCGAAATTTCACCTTTGAAACGGTATGCCGATTTTCTTCTCCATCCTTGAGGTATTCCGGGCGTCTGCTCCGTCTCAAATGCCATCGATATTAACGAGACTTAAAGCACTACCTTACTTCCTTCCTGTGCCAATACATGGCAAACATGTAGACATAAAGCCTGAAAATGAAACCGTGATCAACGCAAACAACTGAATTGGCAGATTAGAGCACCGTCTTTAAAACACCTAAAATTTCTCCACATTATCCAGAATTGTGATAGCCGTAGAGGAAGACAGTTTCCTTTTTCCAGCAGCCACAGGTACAGGAAAGCAAGACATCATGTCACCAGAGAGATTTTAAACGTATCCTCCCCTGCTGGTGGAACTTTGAAAGTAGCTTGACCTAAGACTGCAGTTACACCTGTTGTTAAAAGTACCACGAACTATCATGTCAAGTCCTTAGCAACGGCGCTGAGACAAGGAAAATGTTAGTCTTGTATCAGCGAAAAATCGACTTACATTGAAAGTTCTACAGGAAACCGGTGCCGGGAATGAACTGCGCAGCATCTGAAGAGATTACTACTGCACTGATTGAGTTCGCGCAATAAATTAACAGACAATGTGTCATTACCAATGGAGACTGCTTCAGTTTGTAAAACGATTCTCGTTGTTCATTGGTCTGGAATGATAGTGTCAGTCGATACAATCACAGCAGAATTAGGACGTGAGATTAGTTCAACACAGACGCCGCCCTTGGGTGGCCTATCGAGATCTCAACATCGTTGATGGTCGGAGAAATACATTTAACGTCTGGTTTTACGGGGATAAGGTTCGTTGACCACATGGAAACATTTAAAAGGTAACTCCGACCTCACTTCCTCTCCGCGATTCTCACATCAAGCTCCGTCGAAGTATGAACTGCTTGAAAGTGAAGATACAGACGGCATTCCCTGATCAGTGGCGACTTTGTGCCACAATCCAATGGAGCATGTGAGTGTGATGGGAAACTAAAATTTCGAAATGTCAGCAAGCACCAAGATCTCCCTGTGACGCGGGTGCTCCGCACAAGAAGTGGCATCGATTGAGGATAGAGCTCTTGATTCATTTCGTAGCATGACAAACAGTTGCCAAGCAGGTATCGGACCAAGGGGGGAGGGTGGTAACCATGTCCCCATTTAACTAGATTATTTACTATTTTTTTTTGAAGAGATTTCCATTTTATTAAATTATATAGCTTCGAATGTAGATATTACGTGTTAACACCATGTCAACACTGCTATACGATCAACGTATCAACGTATTACAAATAATACTGACGTTCTGTATGACTTCCTGCACATACAATTACTAACTATGTCTCCTTTACGTGTATAATTTTTGTCGTATTTTTATTTCGGAATCATAAGTAATTGGACGTACAGGAGGTATCCTTGGCTGCTAGTTGTCCACACCACGGGCTACTCACTGAATGCTAGGGTATAAAGTTTAAAACGCATGACTCGTACAGAGAAGCAGCCCTATTCTAACATTCACACACCTTGACTCAAATTTTCAGTTTTTCCTTCGTTTAAACCATATCAGACGGATACCAGGATGTTTCTTCAGAATCGAATTTCTCTGTGGTAGCGGCGTAAATGATGGACCGTACTATATTGTTTCTCGTATTTTTCATCTGCCGAATTCCCTTTATTCAAATTAATGAAAGTCCAGCACCCGTCATAAGCAAATAAACAAATGGAAAATCAGCGTTTTCCATGAAAAACATTAAATTTTAGTTTACGTGAATTAGTTGCACCTAAATGAAATATACTGGCACAAAGGTAGTTCATGAAAACAATTAAGGGACATAATAAATTAGTGGGGAAAATGGTAGATATATGCTCACACCAAAGGGTACACGAAATTCTCATGTACCCTATATCTTGCTTATAAGATTCTGATACGGCTCTGTGTAGGGCCCTTAAAAAACCGAGGGGAATACTAGTTGAATGGCGACTGTAAAAGTTCGCTACCCAGGAATCGTTTTACTTCAGTGCAGGCATTTACGTATTACTGACATCATAATCGCGAAGAACATTCACATATGGAACCTTTCAATGAAATAAAATGTAGTTTCCATCCTCAGAAAGTAGCACACAACTTAATGCTGGCTTTTTTTAAGATTCTTCCAACTTCCATTTACTTCTATGCAACCATTTGCGACGCAATAGTAGGTATTTAACATTTAAGAATGATATTCGTTCTCCCCATTCTGAGATTGTTTTCCATTCTAAGATGTCACCGTCATCAGCGACGACGTTCATGAGAAATACGGGACCTGCAACGAATGGGTGACCTGTTCTTTCGGACTGAAGCAACAGACACCATGTGGAGCCTGCAGTTGTGATGCACACAACTTAATGATGGCTTTTTTTAAGATTCTTCCAACCTCCATTTATTTCTATGCAACCATTTGCGACGCAATAGTAGGTATTTAACATTTAAGAATAATTTTCGTTCTCCCCATTCTGAGATTGTTTTCCATTCTAAGATGTCACCGTCATCAGCGACGACGTTCATGAGAAATACGGGACCTGCAACGAATGGGTGACCTGTTCTTTCGGACAGAAGTAACAGACACCATATGGAGCCTGCAGTTCTGATACAAGTTACGAAAACTGAAGAAGGAAGGGGAGAAAGGAAAGGAAAGGAAAGGAAACACAGCGTTTATCGCAACTGGGTGGACTACATCGGCACGCATCTCTCCCATTCTCACATAGTACCACCAACCTACAGTCCCAGTCCATCCTCTCCATTCTCGCTGTTTTGAGATTTCCGCAGGAGGTCGGACGTGATAGTGCATCACACTGAATGTGGTGGATTCATTGCTCATCGAGGCGAATCAGTTATATGAATTCGCATCCGTGTTTATTCGCTACCGCTGATTCCAGATTATGTTGATACGATTAGTCCCTTTCCGTTTCTTTCATTTTCCCCCCTCCTTCTTCAATGTGCAGAAGAATATGTAAATGAAACAGTACTTACTATAGATCTCAACTTTGTCGTGTGCCACCGAGAGCTTGCATGCATTTAAACGCGCAATCAAGAATTGTTGAACTCGTCTAAAATAGGTACTCGTTGCCTGCCGGAGTCGGCTGCTGGTACTCGCAAGACCTGCCCTGTCATAGGCTGTGACGTACGCTTCACAGCCTGTCTTTCTCGTGGTCCTCGCATCAGCGACAGGAATTCCCCATCATTAGCAGTTTCTCACATTCCATGATACCACAGGTTTTTAGCTGTCGTCCCTGCATTAGGTCACCAACTAGGTCTTATTATTTCATTTCTTGAAATGTACTACGTGCATGTACTGTCCAACCTACTTACATTTCAATTACATTTCAAAATAACTGACGATGGTCGAAGTAGTGAGGATATAAAATGTAGACTGGCAATGGCAAGGAAAGCGTTTCTGAAGAAGAGAAATTTGTTGAGTATAGATTTAAGCGTAAGGAACTCGTTTCAGAAAGTATTTGTATGCAGTGTAGCCGTGTATGGAAGTGAAACATGGACTATTAATAGTTTCGACAAGAAAAGAATAGAAGCTTTCGAAACGTGGTGCTA
This sequence comes from Schistocerca gregaria, assembly GCF_023897955.1. Classification (NCBI taxonomy): domain Eukaryota; kingdom Metazoa; phylum Arthropoda; class Insecta; order Orthoptera; family Acrididae; genus Schistocerca; species Schistocerca gregaria. The sequence goes on from NC_064920.1 coordinate 920,821,401, forward strand.
CAGAAGAATGCTGAAGATTAGATGGGTAGATCACATAACTAATGAGGACGTATTGAATAGAATTGGGGAGAAGAGGTGTTTGTGGCACAACTTGACTAGAAGAAGGGATCGGTTGGTAGGACATGTTCTGAGGCATCAAGGGATCACCAATTTAGTATTGGAGGGCAGCGTGGAGGGTACAAATCGTAAAGGGAGACCAAGAGATGAATACACTAAGCAGACTCAGAAGGATGTAGGTTGCAGTATCTACTGGGAGATGAAGAAACTTGCACAGGATAGAGTAGCATGGAGAACTGCATCAAACCCGTCTCAGGACTGAAGACCACAACAACAACAACAACATCTACACCATTCATCTGCATCTACATCTATACTCTGCAAGCCACGTTATGGGAAGTGACGGAGGGTACCTGGTGCACCACAGTCATTTCCCGTTTCCCTGTATCAGACGAGAATGAGTGGCATGTAGAACAATTGTACGTAGTATTAAGGGTGAGATCTGGTCTCTGTGGTTTTACCTTCATGGGATTTTCTTGAGATACTTGTACTAGGAAGTAATAAATTAACTGATTTTTCTAGGGAAGCACGCGTGCGTCCGTTTACAACAATGACCATTAAAATTGCTACACCCCGAAGATAACGTGCTACAGACGCGAAATTTAGCCGACAGGAAGACGATGCTGTGATATTCAAAAGATTAACTTTACAGAGCATTCACACAAAGTTGGCGCCGGTGGCGACACCTAAAACGTGCTGGCATGAGGAAAGCTTCCAACCGACTTGTCATACACAAACAGCAGTTGATCGGCGATGCTTGGGGAAACGTTGTTGTGATGCTTCGTGTAAGGAGGAGAAGTTCGTACCATCACGTTTCCGACTTTCATAAAGGTCGGATTGTAGCCTATCGCGATTGCAGTTTATCGTATCGTGACATTGATGCTCGCATTGGTCGAGATCCAATGACTGTCAGCAGAATATGGAATCGGTAGGTTCAGGAGGGTAATGCGGAACGCCGTGCTGGATCCCAACGGCCTCGTATCACTAGCAGTACAGATGACAGGCATCTTATTCGCATAGCTGTAACGGATCGTGCAGCCACGTCTCGATCCCTGAGTCAACAGATGGGGACGTTTGCAAGACAACAACCATCTGCACGAACAGTTTGACGACGTTTGCAGCAACATGGACTATCAGATCGGAGACCATGGCTGCGGTTACTAATGACGCAGCATCACAGACTGGAGCGCCTGCGGTGGTGTACTGAACAACAAACCTGGGTGCACGAATGACCAAACGTCATTTTTTCGGATGAATCCAGGTTCTGTTTACAGCATCATGATGGTCGCATCCGTGTTTGCCGACATCACGGTAAAAGCACATTGGAAGCGTGTATTCGTCATCACCATACTAGCGTATCACCCGGTATGAGGGTATGGGGTGCCATTGGTTACACGTCTCGGTCACCTCTTGTTCGCATTGACGGCACTTTGAACAGTGGACGTAACATTTCAGATGTATTTCGACCTGTGGCTCTATCCTTCATTCGATCCCAGCGAAACCCTACATTTCAGCACGATAATGCACGACCACATATTGCCTGTCCTGTAAGGGCCTATGTGAATGCGTAAAATAGTTGACTGCTGCCCTGGACAGCACATTCTCCAGATCTTGGTTTAAATGCGTCTGAGCGCTACAGGTCTGAACTTCTGATGTCATCAGTCCCCTAGAACTTAGAACTACTTAAACCTAACTAAACTAAGGATATCACACACATCCATGCCTGAGGCAGGATTCGAACCTGCAACGCCTTGAACCGCTCGCCCACACCGGCCGGTTTCTCCAGATCTCTCACCAATTGAAATCATCTGGTCAATAGTGGCCGAGGAACTGGCTTGTCACAATACGCCAGTCACTACTCTTGATGAACTGTGGTATCGTGTTGAAGCTGCTTGGGCAACTGTACCTGTACACGCCATCCAAGCTCAATGCCCAGGCGTATCAAGGGCCGCGCGGGATTAACCGACCGGTCTAGGGCGCTGCAGTCATGGGCTTTGCGGCTGGTCCCGGCGGAGTTTCGAGTCTTCCCTCGAGCATGGGCGTGTGTGTGTGTCCTTAGGATAATTTAGGTTAAGTAGTGTGTACGTTTAGGGACTGATGACCTTAGCAGTTAACTCCCATAACATTTCACACACATTTGAAGATTTTACGTATCAAGCCCGTTATTACTGCCAGAGATGGTTGTTCTAGGTACTGTTTTATCAGGATCGATGCGCCCAAATTGCTTGAAAATGTTATCACACGTCAGTTCTAGTATAATATATTTGACCATGAATACCCGCTTATCATCTGCATTTCTTCTTGGTGTAGCAATTTTAATGGCCACTAGCGTATTATTAAATAAATCACGACATAATACTGCTTACGGGTATGTATTTATTTTACACAGTTTGAGAGATACTGGGTCTTAGCAACACAGTGCTGAAGTCAGAGGCCGACAACGAGGAGAACGTATGTTGAAAGCTGCGGAACAGATTCTGGGCTTCATCTGCAACGGGATGCTCAGAGTACTAGCAGCATCTTCCGCCAAGTGGGTGTATAGCACACTACGGTTCATTGCACTATGAAAGAGGAGCGTCTGCGGCCTTACCACAATCATCGCATCCAAGCACTGGAAGAGCAAGATTTCCCTTCGCGATGGCCGGCCGGGGTGACCGAGCGGTTCTAGGCGCTACAGTCTGGAACCGCGCGACAGCTCCGGTCGCAGGTTCGAATCCTGCCTCGGCCATGGATGTGTGTGATGCCCTTAGGTTAGTTAGGTTTAAGTTGTTCTAACTTCTAGAGTATTGATGACCTCAGAAGTTAAGTCCCATAGTGCTCAGAGCCATTTGAACCTTCGCGATGACAATTCTCACTGGTTTTTCTTACAAAGTGCGCAGCATTATTTTGTTAACAAAATGCTTGTTACAAATGAAGTGTGTTTGATTCGCGCCGGAATAACTATTTCCGTAATATGGGCAAATTGTGTAGACTCACACAATCCGCGCCAAGTAGTCGCAACACATTTTCAGCACCGCTTTTCCGTAAACGTATGAGTATGTGTAATCGATGATTATCGTACTTAGGCCTTACGTTTCATCTGCACGATTGACTGGTAACAATTACCGAACTCTTTTGTAGGAAACATTGCCGCAAAGTGTATTAGAGAATGTTCCTTAGTCGTACGCCGTAAGATGTGGAGCCATGGCTATGGAAAGGACGTTTTGGCCCATGTCGATGGCCATCACGAAGTCCTGATTTAAATCTACTGGATTTTTACGTTTTGGGCCACAGAAGAAACTTATTTATGCTCATAAAATAAATAATGTGCACGAACTTAAGCAGAGATATTCGTTGCTATTATTACCTTAAAGGCAAATGTGTATGTGTGTGAACGAGTGCGTCAAAACTGGGTTCGCCGCAATGAAGTATTTGTTGAATCAAACGGTGGGCATTTTGAACACTTATTGTAGTACTGGTGTAACAAGCAACAAAGTGGCGTGGGTTTCATTTTCGTTACATTACTGTAGTCGAAAATCAAAATAATCCGAATTTTGAAACTTCCTGGCAGATTAAAACTGTGTGCCCGACCGAGACTCGAACTCGGGACCTTCGCAGAAGAGCTTCTGTAAAGTTTGGAAGGTAGGAGACGGATACTGGCAAAAGTAAAGCTCTGAGTACTGGGCCTGAGTCGTGCTTCGGTTGCTCAGTTGGTAGAGCACTTGCCCGCGGAAGGTAAAGGTCCCGAGTTCGAGTCACCGTCGGGCACACAGTTTTAATCTGCCAGGATGTTTCATATCAGCGCACACTACGCTGCAGAGTGAAAATCTCTTTCTGAAAAATCCGAATTTTATTTTCGTTGTGATATTGTTGCAAAAAGAGGAAACAGTTGATGGGAATTAACGCATAACGAATTACGTGGTATTTGGTTGATTTTGTACTAAGGGAAACACATTTCACTTGACGTTATTTTTCCTTTACTATCACGACCATCGTTAGGGTATTGGAAAGGACAAAACGTCTGGTTTTTCTTCATTCACTGTTGACGTAAAACGAATTACACATTTTGACAACCCAGTGACTATTTACATTGCTTGTTCCGGTGGTACTTAGCTGCCACGTCACGTCATTGCACACGTCCAATATTCACATTGCTCTGATTCGTCTGTTACCTTTCTGTGACCGCAGCGTCGATATCGGTAATACACAAGCAAGATCAGGAACCGTCAGCTGACAATGTAAACAGAAATGCATCTACTATAAAACGTACAGATACCTGTCTTTTAGTAATTCAAAAATAAATAACGTGATACAAGGACATTTCATTAGACTTTTCCTGTAAAGCACACCGGCATGTACTGTCTGTATAATTTTTGCAGGATGTACCATTTACACCCTGCGTATGTTACGAAAAGTAATACTCATATAACATTTCTTTGGTGTACGCATGATGGTACTTTTACGTTATAAGGTTTATTTTCGTTGAAAAAGACGCAGATGCTGTATTCTGTTTGCTAGAAATTCTTAATTTCAGTCACATACCAGGTTTCCCATCTCGCACACGCGTATTTTGTTCACTTAGATTGCAATGTGGAATTCTATGAATGCCTTATGGAAGTAAATTAACAAGATGTCATTAAGGACCGAGGTACCTCCTGCTTTCCGGGTCTCCTGGGCGAATAGAATAGGTGGAGTTCACAGGATCCTTGGTTAAGCAATACATGTTGATTCCTACAAAGGTGATTTTTCAGTCTCCAGAAATGGCACAATGCGGGGCCATTGCATGTGTTGCAAAATTCTGTAAAAGGCTGGCGTCAGAGATATAGTACATTAGTCTTGTGTGTCTGTTCGTTAATCGACAATGAAATGGGCATTGATCTGGGTGTTTTTCCAATCGCTACGATAGCATCGCTCCTCGAGCGACTCATGGTAAACCGCTGCTACAGAAGAGCAAGTTCTTTCGCATACTCTATGTATGGACCCTATTCATATCCCATCAGATACAGTTGCGTTTTCTCTGCTGAGCGATTTTCGCTGCTTTTGTACCCCGTAGTCACATATTTCGATATGTGTCATTTTAGCGTTCATGTTACAATGGAATGAGGCCACATTATATAAAAGCAGCGAAAATCGCTCAGCAGAGAAAAGGCCACTATACCTGATGGGATAGGAATATGGTCCATGCATAGAGTACAAACTTTCTCAGTGAAACAGTTTTGGAAAAAGTCGTTTAAGTATTTCGACCTTTTTTGTGATCATCCATTTCGATGTCATTATGGACAGAGAGTATCTGACCAGTAATTTCGATACGTTTACTGGTGCGACATAAGACAAAGAATCCTTATGATTTTCTGTCAACTCAGTTGATAGGATTTTAGTTCTGACTTCGTTGAACGCTTCACGCAGGCTCTTCTTACGCAGATTTTGGCTTCAGTAAGTTGTTTGTTTGTCTAAGTTTTCGCTGCATTTGAATCTGCGATGAAACTCCTCATTCGTAGCAGCTTTCTAATACGGCTGTCAAACTACGGCGGGTCTTTCCCATCCTACAAATCTTTTCTCTGTGTATACGTGCCTAAAACGTATTGTTCAACACCGTTTAGTGTTATCCACTGATGCTCAACATTTCAAGCCCCAGATATAGATATTTCATTTGAACCACTGAAGTAGTGCAAAAATCTACTTTTTGTTGGTCTTGCTAAGCAGAAACAAGTAATGCTGTAACGTTCTTACGATCTACTCTAATTCACTACATTCGTGGATGTTGGTGACCACCATAACAAATATGTTGCCCTCAAGAGTCGGTTGTCAGGCGAGATGAATTTTCAGATAACATATTTAGAACAATTCCATTAGAACTACTGACAGCCTTGGGAGAGCCAGGCCTAACAAAACTGTACCATCTGGTTAGCAAGATTTATGAGACAGGCGAAATACCCTCAGAGTTCAAGAAGAATATAATAATTCCAATCCCAAAGAATGCAGGTATTGATAGATGTGAAAATTATCAAACTATTAGTTTAATAAGCCACGGCTGCAAAATACTAACACGAATTCCTTACAGACGAATGGAAAAACTGGTAGAAGCCGACCTCGGGGATGATCAGCTTGGATTCCGTAGAAATATTGGAACACGTGAGGCAATACTGACCCTGCGACTTATCTTAGAAAATAGATTACGGGAAGGCATACCTACGTTTCCAGTATTTGTAGACTTTTATAAAGCTTTTGACAATGTTGAATGGAATACTCTCTTTAAAATTCTGGAGATCGCAGGGGTAAAAAACAGGGACCGAAAGGCTGTTTAGAAATTGCATAGAAACCAAACCGCAGTTATAAGAGTCCAGGGGAATGTCAGGGAAGCAGTGGTAGGGAAGGGAGTGAGACAGGATTGTAGCCTATCCCCGATTTTATTCAATCAGTATATTGAACATCCAGTAAAGGAAAGAAAAAAAATTGAGTTGGAATTAAGATGCCTTGAGAAGACATAAAAACTTTGAGGTTCGCCGATGATATTGTAATTCTTTCAGAAACAGCAAAGGACTTGGAAGAGCAGCTGAACGGAATGGACAGTGTTTTCACAGTAAGATTCAAGATGAACATAAAAAAAGCAAAACGAGGATAATGGAATGTAGTCGAATTAAGTCGGGTGGTGCTGCGGGAATTAGATTAGAAAACGAGACGCTTAAAGTAGTAAACGAGTTTTGCTATTTGATGAGCAAAATAACTGGTGATGGTCGAAGTAGAGAGGATATAAAAGGTAGACTGGCAATGGCAAGGAAAGCGTTTCTGAGGAAGAGAAATTTGTTAACATGGAGTATAAGTGTCAGGAAGTCGTTTCTGAAAGTATTTGTATGGAGTGTTACCATGTATGCAAGTGAAAAGTAGACGATAAATAGTTTAGACAAGAAGAGAATAGAAGCTTTCGAAATGTGGTGCTACAAAAGAATGCTGAAGATTAGATGGGCAGATCACATAACTAATGAGGAGGTACTGAACAGAATTCTAGAGAAGAGAAATTTGTGGCACAACGGGAGGTAGCGTTGCTCACGTCCGTAGGTTTAACCTTAAAATACCCTACACGTTCCTCCTGGGTGGTGCTAATTGAGCAACAGTGATTACAGGCAGACAGACGTTCAATAGGATCTCCTGGCAATGACATATCAACTAAATAGCTGAAACAGTTCTTTTCAGAGCTCATTAACAAGAAACATTGGACCAACTATCAGGCTCCTTCAACTGAATATCGAAAGCATTAGCAGGGCAAAGTGTGACTACCTGTCAAAATTTTTGCTGGACAACAATATCGATGTCGTCGCCATTCAAGAAACTCGTGTTTCCAGCGAAGAAATATTCAGAAGCCGAGGTCGAATTTCTGGATATTCTGCACTTGGTGTAACTTACCACGAGGTGTATGGAATTGCATTAGTATTACAAATGTTTATAAGCCACCCAAAACAACATGGCCCCATTTTGTACTACACACAGCAGAACATACTGCAATTTACATAGAAGACTTCAATAGTCACAATGAACTTTGGAAGTACTCTCAAAATGATGAAAATGGGAGCATGCTTGCAGAATGGATCGAAGAGAATAATCTTCATCTAGTGTTTGATGCCAAAGATCAAGTCACTTTCAGGTCAGCTTCTTGGGACAAGGATTCAAATCGTGACTTATGCTTTGTTAGCTGCAACGAAACTGGCTTTCCCATCAACACCGCAAGGAAAGTGATAGATGTCTTTCCTCACAGCCAGTACAGACCTGTAATATTACAAATTGGCTGCACTGTTCCTGTTATACGATCAACTCCGAATGCTTGATGTAATTTCCAGAAAGCCGACTGGATAAAGTTTTCAGCGGAACTGGATAAGACCATTCGATGGATACCTCCATCACATAATAACTATCAACGCTTCATTGGTGCAGTACCAGAAACAGCTAAAAAGTGTATGCCAAGAGGATACCGAAAAGAATATGTTCCGGGATGGAATGAGGAAAGTGAAACACTGTACCAATACTTCCAGCAAAGTGGTGACCCACAGATAGCTACGGAACTATTGTCCAGCTTGGACATGTCTCGAAGGCAGAAATGGGCAGAAACAGTCAAAGCTATGGACTTCACCCACTCGACCAGGAAAGCATGGAGTCTTCTGAGGAAACTGGGAGGAAGTGCTCCAGCATGCAGAAAAAATTCCGAAGTAACGCCAGACCAAATTGCTCCCCACATCATTACTACCTCAAGAGTACCTCCTGACAAGAAGACAAGAAACATACAAGACATATCAGACGACAGCTTCGTGACCTGAAAAAGAAAGCATCTCCCTCATCTGAGTCTACCCATCCCTTCACAGTTTCAGACATTGACTCTGGGCTGAAGGACCCCAAACCTCTTAAGGCACCTGGATTCGATGGTATCCATCCAGAATTCCTGATCGAAATGGGAGGAAAAACTATGAAATGGCTGGCAGAATTCTTCACTGACCTCCTGCTGACTGGTCAACTTCCATCTGAGTTTAAAAAGGCGAAGATAATATCTGTTCTGAAACCTGGCAAACCCAGCAACAAGGTAGAAAACTATCGCCCATTTCCCTACTCAGCTGCAACTACAAGCATTTTGAAAGGCTAATATATAACAGAACAAGTAACGTTATCTTAGAGAACATTCCAGATGATCAGGCAGGCTTCAGACCAGGGCGTAGCTGCTACGACCTAGTATTGTCTCTCACATCCTTCATAGAGTCAGGATACCAAATGAAGCAGAAAACATCTGTGGCATTTGTTGATCTAACTGCCGCCTTCGACACTGTATTGGAGAGAAAGCCTTATCTACAAATTTCTCCGCATCATACCCTGCAGAACAATGGCTCGACTGATTAACAGCATGCTAAGTGATCGGAAGTTGCAGGTAATCACTGGAAGCAACATAAGTAAGGCTAGTAAGCTGAACAACGGATTGCCTCAAGGATCGGTTCTCTCACCCTTACTGTTCAACCTATATCTATCTGATCTGCCTGACACTTCGTCAAGAAAATACTGCTATGCAGATGACCTGGCTCTAGCCGTCAAACACCAGGAAATGAAGAACAGAGAAGAGATTTTAGCCAATGACCTGTCTGCATTAGCCAGTTACATCAAAATCTGGAGACTCCAACCCAGTGTGAGTAAAACAGAAGTTTATTGCTTCCATATAAATAACCAGTTGGCGAACGTAAAACTGGAAGTAAGTTTCAGAGGCAGAATTCTTCGTCACAATGGGAACCCAAAATATCTTGGTGTCATCCTGGAACGTACAATATGCTTCAAACAACACCTTCTCAACTTAGCTCAAAGCTAAGGACTGGAAACAACATCCTCCATAAGCTATGCGGAACCACCTGGGGATCTTCAGCAACCACCCTGCGAACTTCAGCTCTGGGCGTGGTGTACTCAAGTGCTGAGTATTGTGCACGTGTTTGGATGAATAGTCATCATACAAGGTTTGTTGATACCCAGCTGAATACGACAATGCGCACAATATCTGGCGCAATCAGATCTACTCCAGTTTATTGGCTTCCACTGTTAACCCGTATAATGCCTCCTGATCTACGCAGATGTACTGCCCTTATGAGAGAATTCCACAAGATCTCCAGGAATTCTAACCTACTCGTGCATAGCGACCTGACACTTTTAAATCGCCAGAGGCTGAAATCACGCCATCCAACTCTGTGCGATGCTTCTGACATGGTTGCTAAGAGTTTCAAACCTCTTGAAGAATGGAAAGGTCGGTGGAAAGCAGTGTCAGATGTGCACCTGCATAACATCTTCTCAGGTGCTAAACTTCCAAGTGGATTCGACTTATCGCGCAAGACCCGGTCTACTCTCAACACAATCCGTACCAGCCATGGGCGATGCAGGGATGCTCTCTTTAAGTGGAAGAAGCTGCCTGATCTAGCTTATGACTGCGGGGCTCCATACCAGACTATTCACCACATTATAAGTGAATGCAGGATTCGAGCCTATCACGGCGCCAAAGAGGACTTCCTGCTAGCAACTCCAGATGCAGTACGCTGGATTGAAAGACTGGATATTCAGTTGTAAAGACAAACTTAAGTTTCTTGTCTGTCAACATGTACATATGTATATGTAATTTCATGATATGTCTGTATTAGCCATACGCTAAATAATAAATGTGGTACAACTTGACTCGAAGAAGGGATCGGTTGGCAGGACATATTCTGAGGCATCAAGGGATCGTCAATTTAGTATTGGAGGGCAGCGTGGTGTGTAAAAATCTTAGAGGGAGACCAAGAGATGAATACACTGAACAGATTCGGAAGGATGTAGATTCCAGTAGGTACTAGGAGATGAAGATACTTGCACACGATAGAGTAGCATGGAGAGATGCATGAAACCAGTCTCTGGACTGAAGAACAAAACAACAACCCTGTTCCTACCACACACCTTAGCCTATTGAGTATCCCATGCCATAGAGGATATTGAAATCTGACTAGGAAATTTAAGAGGAAATCTCCTCCACTTTTTCATCTCTCTCCTTAATTATCCCTCCACTACTTGTGTTGAGGCAGGGGGGTTAGGGCTTTAAAAGCATAAAGTATCAAAGATCATCACAGAATCTGCTTCAGACCAAAGGACCGCGATCAGTCATGAGAACGATGCTGCAAAACACATGTGGCCCTAACCCAAGCACCACGCAGGTTGTCTACCAAATAGCCGGCCACCTGCGGGAACTGGGAAGTGTGAACCCGGGCGGCAGGCGTCGTTTGTGCCCACAAGACTCGATCTGCAACCGGATGCGGTCAGTGCGTTCAATAGTTGTTGCAGAGCCTCCAGCAACTCTGAGAAGTACCTCGGCACGCAAAAAAACAGAGGGGATACTAGTTTTCCTTCCACACGTGTTCGCTTTTCCCATAAGGGACTCAATCACTCGCGTAAAGGTTGAGCTTCTAATGAGAAGCAACCCCACACTCTGCACTTGTTCGGAGCTTTCAGGATGTTCGTCCCTGATCCCAACAAAAGAGGCTTCCCACGCTGGCACAGATGTACTTCCAGCGGCGGGCAACATCTCTAAACTGCTTTTAAGGCTCAAAGTTACAGCCACGGGACCTTTAGACACTTTCCCATTACCCCCAGAGATTTGTGCCCTCGCCCCCTTTCTGTCCGCACTTCACTGTCAAGTGACTGTCGACCTGTCACAACGAGCCAATCGGAAGACGCTGTGACAACAATAACCCGATGAGAAAAGGGACCACAGATTTCGTCTCTGACACCCCAATGCCACTGCCGCCCAGGGCAATAGTCAAGCCTGTCGATCGTGACCAACACATCATTCAGCTGTTTATGGACAGTGGTCAGTTCCCTTTGCATTCTTTCCTGTCCATTTTCAATCGATGTTTGTCTACACCATAAGGAGTATACCAGTAGCCCAACCAGCCGACGGATGCAATCGAACCAGTACTGCTGCGATTTCTTCTTCGCAGAAGCATATGACAACAAAAAGTAAATTGAATCCTCTGTCTAAATAGAAACTCCCGCTACTCATGGCGCTGCCGCTCGGTTGCTCGGTGGTGACTGCAATAACTGTACGAGCACTATATTCAACGATCACGACGTGAAGCTACATTAGATGTCAGTTAAACACGAACTAAATGCACTATAGCTTACGGAAAAACTTATAATAAGTTAGAAAACACCAGTGAGAACCGTAAAATACGCAGATGCCATTTGCTTATTTGCAGAAGCACGTGAGGAAAATAAATCAATTAAATCATGGACAGAAAGAGAAACTCTTGTTGCTCCCGACTCATTCTCTCAGTTCCCCAGTTGTGCTTAATTAGATCTTTCCCTCTCCTCCCCCCTTCAAGAAAGTGTTGGTTTTCTCCTAGCAGGTATAAACATGCATTTCTCTATTGCTTGTTGAACTAACTTCTCTACTTCACTTATTTTGCATTAATATTGTTACTAACTTGTCAAAATTTTTCGCACGTATTGATTGTAATTTTTCAGTTATAAATTGTTCTCAGATTTCGTTATATTTGGGATAGAAATCGAGGGAAATTTTTACGCTTCTGCTTACGTCGCTCTGCGGCTATATTATTAATGTAGAGTATATTCTTTTCTGTGTGTTGCTACACATTACTTTGTTCTAGTTGGATCATATTTTCAGGCCTGCATAAAAACATACGTTCGCTGTTGAAGTTCAGTTGCACAATAGGAAACCATTACAACACCTATAGAAAAACGATAATGGTGTAGCTATATTCCATTAACTCATAATGCTTCTTCGTTGTTGTTTTTTTTCGAGTTTGAAAACTGGGAAACCGTGTCTAGGCAAGAGTAAATAATTTTACCGAAATTAAACCTTCTTAAATCTCTTGAAATTTTGAATTTTGTGCCACCCTAAGGAACTATAACATAAATTGTGGGATGTACGGATGTATATTTCGGTATAACAAATTAACATAAAGTGAATCATTGCCAGTTCTACAAGGATTATCAGTAAAGATACCAAAGTAAAGTTTTCTGAGACTTATGAAGTATAGTGAAAGATAAATCATTCTCATTCCTGAGGTTTAATAAATTCGCTTACGTCAGATATATATTCCATCGAACTACATACTCTTCTAAAGCCGTAGTGCAGTATTTTCTATTAAAGTACAATGTTTTCTTGCCAAGTTCTTCATAACAATTCCACTGAATAGCCTGCGTTGTACGAAAAAGTAGCTGATATGTTTACAGTTCTTCGCATTCATTTGAATAGAACAATAATAAATAAATCAATTTTTGAGGTTTCTGTTGTATCATTTTGCATTTGGTTTAACAGTTTTCGTTGGAAAGCATTTTAATTAAAAAACTCAAATTAACTTTACTTTCTTTATGCTTCTAATAGCTTCGTATACTGTGTGTAGTGTACTTATCCGTCTGTCGTCAGTTTTGCTATTAACTAACTGTGTTTATCATTTTTACCAAAGTTAGACATTCTTTGTGTGGTAATGTAATGTATTTTTCCTTACTGGCAGAAACAAGTGAGAGAAATATTGAATTTAATAAAGCAAATTTGCTGTGCATCTCTGTGAATTTGCATTGGGGGAGACAGATGACAAATGCGATGGCACCATGTGGTTAGTAACTGGACATACATCAACAAGTATGTAACTCTTTTAGATACAGAATCAGTATTGGCTCTGAGCACTATGGGACTTAACTTCTGAGGTCAACAGTCACCAAGAACATAGAACTACTTAAACCTAACTAACCTAAGGACATCACACACATCCATGCCCGAGGCAGGATTCAAACCTGCGACGGTAGCGGTCGTGCGGTTCCAGACTGTAGCGCCTAGAACCGCTTGGCCACCTCCGCCGCCAGAATCACTGTTGTTTTACACGTTTCTAACATCACCTTTTATGTTCCTTCGATGTGATCATTGAGCATTATCAATATCTGAAGGCTAGATGAACATAAAAAACTTTGACATTCCATGTAAAAAGTGGTAACGAATATTTAATCGGACTTCGTCAAAGTTTGTTATAATAGTGTGTAAGAATTTGAAGTAAACTGAAAAGGTACATCTTAAGATTTTCGGTAACTACATTTTCGATATAAGTGTGTGTGTTTATGTGAATGTATGTATTAAAAATATACGTATATTAAGGAATTACGCATCTAAAAACCGGCACATATTAGAATTCAACATTATGCAACTTGTCAAGAACATTCTGATAAATATATATTTTCAAAATCTGGGACTACCTCTGTAATTTTCTGTTCTGTAACTAACGTGTGTTCCGACATTCTGACGGTGTCTGAGGGCTAAACAACAGAAAATTATATTTTATTTCCTTAATACTTCACAGTGGTCAGTTATTTCTCTTGCGTAAATTCTACTTGGAGTTAAGAGCGCATCAAGTAGGAGTTCAAATTCAAACTTCGGAAGATTAACCCCATCTTCTTTGTCAGTGGATGACTTTCTGTGGGGGAGTGAAGTGTTCTTCCTTATAGTGGCTTTCCAGCTTGTCGCTGGTCGGGTGTTGTCGCTTGGAATTATATATTCTATTCCAGGTGTGAGCTTAGAGAACGGGATTCACTTCAGAACTCAGTGCTGCGACAGTGTGCATCGTCTCCCTCTCAGAACTGCGACTGAGGGGCGGAAAGGAAGACGGACCATCCCTTGCACCATATGTATCCTTAAGAGTTACGATTGTTGTTTGTATTTCTTGGAAACGATGTGCTTTATGCGACCGTCTCCATGCGCCACTCGGGTTACATCCTCCGTCTCCGTTAAAGTTACTGCTGAAGCCCAATACTACCTCTTCTTTCGTTACCGAATCCCAATAAGTCGAGAGAGATCGTTCCTCAATCTTGATCTTGTGCCCTTTCGTAAGGCTGTATTCCGGCTATCGCTAATTTCTCAACATTTCTGTATTTGATTACCGTTATATGTTGAGTGCAGCTCCTGGCTACGGTGCAGATTGTCTGCCATACATAATTATCATTCACGTGGCATATTGTAGACAGCAAGTACACCGTGTAGCATAAGCCCTTTACGTTATTAAATAACTTCTCTGAAAAACTGTGTCGTATATTAGGAATGAGAGGAATGTGTGAGTAACGTAGAACTCTTTTAAACAAATTGATCTTGTGTTCGGAATGGTGGTGCCTCCATTCTTCACCTGGTATCATGGTTTAGGTTGTCCGTGGTTTCCCTAAATTACTTCATGAAAATTTAGGGGTGGATTCCTACGATAAAGCCGCAGCCGACAACCTGTGTCATTCTAGTCAAAGGTCTGTAAGTAAATAAGTGCCTGTTCATATGAACTACGTCATTTTGGTTGTTACGAAGTGTAATACAACGACATGTCCAATATCCATGTAAAAGTGACCTACGGATGAACATTACTACTGTTCTTGCTACTACAACTACACTCTAACCCAACGACATGTCCAATATCCATGTAAAAGTGACCTACGGATGAACATTACTACTGTTCTTGCTACTACAACTACACTCTAACCCAGTCTGTCTTTACGCAGGAAATATCTTGTTTTCAACGGCAGTCTAAGTACTCAGTTTACGTAATATGTGACCAATCTTTGCTTGAGATCTTTCGGCGGAATGGAATCCAGTTGACGGGATGCATTTGTTTCTAAGTTTACCATGGAATGCCGCTCTCATTTCGGGAGTACTTTGCATTCATATTTGCTGAACATATTCTTGAGGTGTTTCAGTTCAGATCCCAAATGATCATTGTCTGAAATCGTCTGCACTTCCGTCCAGCAATAGTAGCCCGGCGGGCTGATTTCCTGCATCTGAGCATCCACACCCTACCCTCCACGTGTCTTCTCTCCGCCAATAGAAGTTAGAACCAGGCGAAAGACGACCTTCAATGCCGATTTAAAGGAATCAGACCTTACTTCACCTAGACCTCCTAACGAAGAAGACAGTGACGATCTTCGAAAAGTGAAAAACTGTTGCAGGGTCTCGATTTCTTCTTTATATATTTGAATCAGCTGTACCAGATGCAGTTAAGCATACTGAAATACTGTTTAGTCGATCGTTTATGTGTTGCGCACAGGACTACAAAAAGCCTAGATGGTAAGTGAGCTTCATACAAAAGGAAGAAACGAAATCAGGAGTCAACTTTTCGTTTACGACGTCGTTATTTGACAATATTTTGCTAGGGAGGATCAGGAAAGCAAATTGTCCTATTGTTTTTCATCAAATCATTAACATCTGTAGACATCAAACTTATGTAAAATTTATGGAAAAGCGTACTTTCATTGCAATATATTGTAAAAGTTGTTCCCGCTCCATTCAGAATTATGCTTGTACTCCTCTGTTCAAACTGATATTTGCCTAATTCTACATTCGTGATTTCTGCGAGGTGTAAACGTACACATAAGGAAATATTCATAATTTCTGCCTGAGAGAAAGTTCTTGACGACGTTTATGTACGACGAGTTTCTTCGGATATCGGTAGTATAAGCGTTTTCAGTATTTCTTTCGCAACTCAAAAATGCTTGTGAAATGTGCATCGGCTTTCTTCCATTTCACTTCATATACTTAAAATATTTATTTGTCTTCAGCCTGAAGTTGCTTTGAACACCACTAGGCATGGTTCTATTGAATGTGGTCTGCTCCTGCTTTCTTCCCCACATTAATCGAGCCAATTCTCACTGTTTGTAGATTGATATTTTCTTGTCATATTAGATGTTACAAATTTAACTAAATCTAATATCCTCATGAATGACAATATTTCATACGAAAAGTGTGGCACTGAAACTCATATTTTCTGCAGGTCCATTATTTTGTAAACTGTGTAGATACGGTCCTTTTACATTCCGTTAAATTCTCCTTACTTCACATCCTGAATAACATGTTGTATCCTCACCTTAAGGAAATTATCGATCAGTTCATAGCTGTGGCATATTATCGGAGTAGAGCTGGAAACAGAATTATTGAAGTGTACCTAGAAACCGATCCCCCCCCCCCCCCCCCCAGCAGACAACATGAATTGAAACTCAGATGACCCTTTCTTCTCCTGTAGCATAATTATATGTCCACAGCTCGTGGTTTAGTGACTAGAGTTCCTGCCTCTAGATCACGGGGTGCCGGGTTCGATTCCCAGCCTGGTTGGAGACTTTCTCGGCCCAAGGACTGGGTGTTTGTGTTGTCCTCATCATTACATCGTCATCATTCGTGACAGTGGCTAGATTAGACTGTGTAAAAATTGGGACTTTTTACGGGCGCTGATAACCGCGCAGTTGTGTGCCCCAATAACCAAACATCATCGTAGCATAATGAGTTGTAAGAACACTTCAGAAGAAGAATAAAAAAACATGATACACCTCTACAGTAGTGGCATAAGCAGGTGTTTCTTTTCTTTTTTTTCAGCGTTGAACCTAGTCCTTAAGTAGCTTCGTTTCCGAAATCCCCCGTACAGATCATTATGTAAATAAATTTAACCTGATATTGTGTAAGGGAACAAAACTATGACCACTGCAAACGAGTATAATATGCGATGGTAGTGCGTTCCCGTGAATCTCTCAGTAAGTATAGGAAAATATTTCATCAAACTACTCGCTCACGGGAAAGAATTGTGGAAGATCAGTATTTCAGCGCTATAATGAGTGACATATAAACATAGAACTTACCTAAGTAACAAACATGTTGTCAAAGGTGTAATAGAGATATTTAAACACTGAATGAATATAGCAGATGCGAGACAATCAGTTTCATTTATATGTTATATATTTATCAGTCATGTATGGTTTCAGTCACAAACCATCTATAGTAAAGCAATTCTGGTTCCAAACTACAGCTAAATACTGTAGACGAACTTTTACGAAGGTTGAAGTATTTGAACGCAATATTTCGTGATGTACGCCTCCAGGTTTTGGAAGTATTCAAAATTTTAGCGAAAAGTAATAACGAATATCTGGAGATAAAGTGTGATATGAGATAGCAGTGTTAGGAAACTCCATAGGAAGCCAACTTTTAAACTGTACTTTTTCATTCGACGTACGCGTGGTGCTCTTTTCTTTCTCTTAGAGAGAATTTATGCGCTATACATGCAAATGGCGGTGTACACTGTGATGAAGCAGCGCTCTAACACGGATTTCAGCACTAAATTAACCCCTCTGCAGGTCAGGCTTCACGTTCTCATTGCAGTAAAACGATCTCCATACTGTTCCAAATATTTCTGCTGTTCACCTGTAGATGATCACTCTTAATATGTACACATATCTTTATTTAAAACAACATGACATCATGTAAATCTCACATCTCCTTTGCCCAATCTTTGATTTAGTATAATGATTATACACCAATCTGTCTGCTTGGAAAGGTACATCACATAATTTTTTACACGTTTGAGCTGCAGCTTGGACTCCCTCTGGCCGATGTCACTCTGATTAGTCATTTACTGGAAAGAGTAAATTTAATAGCTGTTGCATAATTTTTTAAAAATTCTTAATTGCAGTAAACTGAATCACTATAAAATCAGTTCAAATGGAAATTAGGTAGTTAGTATCAGTTTATTAATTAATGAAACACAAATTTCATTCTTATCTTCATTACCGTTTAGTTATTTTCGAACGTAACGGGTATAACTTCGACCCATTCTGTAAATTTCAAAAGAATCTCTCACCAAGTTAATATCTAACAGGAATGTACTATGAAGATGTTTGTAATTATTTTCCATTAGTTTTTATTTGTTTTGTGAATTTATTTTTAAAAAATGTGTGAAATCGTAATATCAAGCGTACGAAACTTTGCCTGGGTGGTAAATGTTTCTTCTATGTAGTAGAATCGTTACAACAGAAGTAATAAATAATGCATAGTTACTCAACGACAAGACTTCGGTGTATAAGATGGACGGATGTGACACTCGTCTGGTCATTAGTAGAAACTCAGTTGCAAGAAGGAGATTTTTTCCTGACATTACCGAGTGGAACGTGAAATTAGGAAAAGATAATTCTAAGTATTAAGCAGCGTCAGATCCAGGATGTGATTCAAATGTTTGTGAACGGACGGAACTGAGGGCGAAATTAGTAGAAAATTAATTATTTCGTGGAAGAGAAAACAGTTTTTGTAGAGGGGGTAACAGTACCACAGGGACAGCGAATGGAGACAGAAAGCAAAACAATAATGTGAAGAGACGACAAGAATTCAATACTTTCTAGCACATGGTTGCTTCACCATTGTTACAATAAGTTACCAATATTTCCTGTGGCAGATTCATTCCATAGCTCAACTCAGAAGAGGATTTCACAAGAGTTGAAGGGCCTCGATGAAAAGAATAACTACAAGAGAGAACATTAATTTCAGAGTCCAGCGCAGATGATGTCGAGAAGAATAAGCAGACAATACATAGAACATCCTAGAAGAGAAGCAACCACATTAAGCGAACGTAAATACGTTTCCTTGTTACATTAGACAAAGAACGATTGTGAAATGTACTCGCTCTGTGGAATGTGATACGAGTGGAGGCCGACAAAAAGGAAGAGCAAACGTTTTCTGTTGTATTATGAAGTTAATAGACGACCCGCAAGTTAAAACAGGTACTACTGTTAAATTTAAAATACCGAGTCTACGTTTCCCAACCCTGTTTAATTCAGTCTCACATCCTACTCGGAAATTGTATCCAAAATGTTTTACAGTGTGTTCTGCGACGATACAATGCGCTAAAGAAGTCATGGAAATTTATAGATGTTTGGTAATTAAATTTTCAAATGACAAGAGAGGAAACGTCATGTTTCTGTGGTCCAGCGATATTTAAAAACAGCAGCAGCACGATGGCAGCAAATAATTCCCTTCACTAAGAGACGACACAAGGTGAGACATAAGAATACTTCAGCTTCTTTTACTTTGCCACTATCTTTGTTTTGCATCGTGTGAAAAGCAAAGGTAAACTAGGACAAAGACAAGATCTGAGTTAGCAACCACCATGAAAAAAAAGTAGCAGAATTTTATTGCTGATGATGTGCTCGTCCACATATGTGCGGCCTTGGTCAAAGTGTTGGCATTTCCTTTTTACTGTGAAAGAGATGTATATTTCTAATTTTTTGTATTGTATAAATATGAAACCCTTGCATCCAGGCGATCAGTATCTGAAATGACGTATTTTATTTATGGTCTCATGTAAAGGGTTGGCATGGTACATTCCTTCGGTTATTGATGGCACAGGCTTCGTGTTTGGAGAGTTTTCTCATTAGAAGTGCGTCGTATTTGTCAACACATTCTTCCTATTGTTCTTTAGTCTCTTCTTTCGTTTGTATTCTCTTTTGTGCTAGCGACAGTATGATTCGTTGCCGAATATAGACCAAGTGCTACTTCGAAAGAAATGTACCGCTGTATTATTGTGAGGAAGTAATCATGTGTTCGGTAGCATGGGTTATATTAGGATATTGGAGCATACTGTAAACACATTATAACTCAAAATTATTAAAAGCAACCAGAAACCTTTATTTCTCGATGTTATGCTGACACTGCAGGGGACATCGTTCTTCAGACAGATGTAGATACTTACATACAGCTTCCATAAACAAGTAGTGCAAGGAAAGCACGTACTGCAAAGTAAACGATGTAATGAATCACAGCAAATTTTGTTAATTGCGCGACCATACAAAACTGAAATTGCATGTAGCATATAAACTACATCAGGACTGAGGTATCAATCAAAACAAGATATAAGATAGATTATACAGCTTCGTGTAACATAAAACCAACATTTAACTTCTGATCTTCCAAAACGTTGGCTTCACAATTTATTCAGAAAATCTTTTGTCATTGAATGCGCAAGATGTCGTTTTGTTTTATCATAAACATGTGTCTGAGTGAAGCTACTCATGTACCACCATGCTAGAATGAAAACAGTGAATAGTAGGGGGTGTATGAATGATAATAGAGCCATATTTAAGTTTAAAAAATTATGACAAGTTTTATAAAACCTCTATTAGTTACAACTAGCTGACAAATCTTACACAAATGATCTTTGATAAGTAAAGCATATATTGGGATCGAAGCTATACAAATTCTGCTCTTAATTAATTCCTTTTACAATGAAATCTGACTTTGTTTACACGAATCAACTGTGAGCCCCAATTCAATTTAAATGGACTCAACGACAATCAACAGTTCCACGACCTGTGATTACTATGAGAACAGGGAGCTGTGAACATTAACAACCTTACGATAGTGCAGCAGTAGTTTATCCTTTCACCTGGATTCAGGTAGCAGCAGAAAATGGCACACTGGGGGAGGAGCGATCGCTGGCCTATCCACGAAAATATGTGAATTACGAGGTCTGGCGTTCTGATTATCAGGACGCGGGAAACTTTCTTATCAGAACCCTGAAATTCCAGAAGATTTCATTGTGAGATGCCCACTTTCGCTGGTCTATTCAAACCAATCTGATTCACATGAACAACGGTTAGTATTGTAATCACCAAATGTAAGATAGTGGGCTCAGGACGAATAAGACGACTCGAGTGACACACGATATTTCCGGAATAAAATGCAGTCCCACTGTCGGTACAGTTGGAAACTGTAACTAGTTCATCGACCATCACAAGATGCAGACCACAAATCTCGCCCGCTGTAGAAAGACCTGAAGTTCTCCAACATATGAGGACCAGAAGACAAAGACCTCGAAGAAGCACCACCACTTTCCACCTAGCCTCGGTATGGGGTATGGCGAATTAGCAAAACGGAAACCACCGCGAAATTGCGCAAACCAATCTAACCGCATTCTACCCATTGAATCTCTCGTCTTGACTGTTCTGTTTGTCTGGTAGCCAATACAGGCACAGCACCGTGATTCCCAAGCCACGGGAGGAAGCCTCTACTTTACATATATTGAGAGGTGCCCGTAAGCGACTCCAAATCTCTTTTGTATTAAAAAATAAGACTTTAGACTAGGGAGGCATCGTTCTTGCGTTATGCATGGACTTGTTTTGACAAAAAACATATATTTAGGTGGGACTAGATTCCCTGGTTTATGGAGTGACCTGGCCAGTCAATTCCAATTTCTGAAAGAAATCTATTTCGACGTGATTACTCTGCTATTCACAATAAAGTGCCTGGCGTATGAACCACATTAAAGCTGTCTCTCTACCGTTCAACTCTCGAATGGCGTGCGGGAAAAACGAGAATTTAATTTTTTTTTGTGCGAGCCGTGATTTCTCTTGTTTTATTCTGCTGATCATTTCTCCCTGTGTAGGTGGGTTCCAACGGAATGTTTTCACAATCGAAGGAGAAAACTGGTGATTGTAATTTCATGAGAAGATCCCGTCGAAGGAAAAAAAAGTCTTTCTTCTTTCCTCCCCAGTGTGGATATACCGTCATTTACTCTTCAAAGCACATGCTAGCAACGCGCTGAGGAAGTTTCATAGAACACCCTGAATCATTCGTTTAACACAAGTGTCTACAGAGGTCCTCTGAAACAATTTCCAGTCAGCCGTTCAGGTAATGGATGACTAAAGCTTCGTCTCTCCAGCTGCTACTTTCTCCAAACACGCTTTCCGTACATTGAAGCTCTGAAATTATCTAGCAGCTCGTTTCAGACTTCTGTCATCACTGTGGCGCCTTGAGACCTGATACTCAAGAATGTTCACAATTAGAAGAGAAATAGCCCATTCGTAGAGAGCGTGAGGATTTACGATGCATGGCTAGTCACAGGCAACGTTCCAGATAGGTGCATTATCAACTGATGAGTCTCCTTCTTGGTTGAAGGAGAGTTGTAATCATGATTCATGATCACCACTGATGAACCATGGACTGTTGCATCCACAGCACAAAATCATTCATTATATTTTAGGTTGTACTGCTGCACTTTCGCCCTTTCCGACAAACTGTGTTTTGCGACAATAATTTCGGGTCCGTAGATTATCTGGAGATCAGCTATAAGTCTGTTCATGTGCAAGACTTTTTTGATATTGTTCCATAGCAGTTATTGTACTGCAAGGTTTTATTTGTATTTTATTGTTGCAGGTAAGGCTTTTTTATGTTAGAGGCTTTAGAGAGGTTGTCAGGAAAGTTAGGCCTACAAATATCGTTTACCTACTCGTCTTTGGTTACGCAGATATTTGTTGGTTTCCTTTTGCTGTGACAGTTCATTTATGTATAGTTGTCATATAGTAATGACGTCTTCCCTTATTCAGTTGTATTCCGCTATTGATATCAAGCTCATCCTCATTGTGTAAAGGGAAGAAAGCAAGCGAATTCTCGCTGAAATATATATCTAATAAACAGCAGAAAAATTTAACTCATTTTAGTTTAGATATTAAATTCCGTCGTTTTTTCGTCTCAACGAAAGCTTATCACATAGGGGTAAATTATAAAAATACTCAATTTGGTGACTAACACATGAAATCATGACGTTTAGATCCCGCTGCAAATAAATAATACAATTCAGTAATTACATAAACTCTCAAAATCTGGCAGAAGTAACTAGCTATTAAGACAACAGCAGAAAGGACGAATCAGAGTCTGTTGAATTAAAGTGTTCTACAATACAAGCTGCAGATATAGACAAACACTGATAACTTATACGATTTACTATAAAAATGCCTGGAATGAAAATCTGCCTACAACAACGTTGTTACAACAAAATTACCCTTTAAGAATTTTGTATTTTTTATTTAACTGAGTTGGCGTATTTGAAAAAAGAAACGACGATGTTCAAGAAATGTCACATACTGAGCGGTTATTAGATTGAAACGAAGAAGGTTCGGTATGAGCCGAAGCCGGTGATCGAAAAGAAAACCTCTGATATGACGTAGGATTTTTATCCACATACGTTTTACAACATTATACCTTCGTAGAAAACTTAATGAATACAAACTCAGTAGGATTAACGGGCAATAGTGCTCAGGCTACCATACCACTTGTGAAACGAATGTGTGTTGTGGCGGTCTTCAGTCCCACGACTTGTTTGATGCAACTCTCCATGCTACTCTACCTTGTGCAAGCCTCTTCATCTCTGAGTAACTACAACAACCATGTTCCTTGTGAATCTGCTTAGTGTATTCATCTCTAGGTCCTCCTCTACGATTTTTACCCTCCACGCTTCGCTCCAAAACTACATTGATAATCGCTCAATATCTCAGAGTGTGTCCTATCAACCGATCCATTTTTTTAGTCAGACTGTGCCACAAATGTCTTGTCTCCCCAACTCTATTCAGTATTCCCTCATTAGTTATGTGATCTACCCATATAATCTTCAGAATTCGTCTGTAGCACCACATATCGAAAGCTTTTATTCTCTTCTTTGCTAAACTGGTAATCGTCCATGTTTCACTTCCATACATGGCTACACTCCATACTTTCAGAAGACTTCCTGACACTTAAAACTAAACTCGATGTTAACAAATATCTCTTCTTCTAAAAGGCTTTTCTTGGCACTGCCAGTCTACATTTTATATCCTCTATTATTTCTATCATCAGTTATTTTGTTCCCCAAATAGCGAAACTCATCTACTACTTTAAGTATCTCGTTACCTAATCCAATTCCGTCAGCATCACCTGATTTTATTTGACTACATTCCACTATTCTCGTTTTAGTTTTGTTGATGTGCGTCCTACTTCCTCCGTTAAACTTCTCTTCCAAGTCCTTTGCTGTCTATGACAGAATTACAATGTCATCGGCAAATCTGAAGTCTTACATTTCTTCTCCGTGGATTTGAATTTCTACTCCAGATTTTTTTATTTTGTTTCCATTACTGCTTGCTCAATATACAGACTGAATAACATCCGGGATAGGCTAGAAACCTGTCGCACTCCTTTTTCAACCACTGCTTCCCTTTCGTGCCCTTCGACTTCATAACTGCCATCTGGTTTCTGTACACAATCTAAATAGCCTTTCACTCCCTGTATTTTACCCCTGCCAACTTCACAATCTTGAAAGATAGTATTCACATCAACATTCGCAAAAGCTTCCTCTAAGTCTACAAGTGCTATAAAAGTAGGTTTGCCCTTCCTTACTCTAGCTTCTAACGCAATGCTCTCTATTCGCGAGGTCTCTGTCAGTGCTCTGTGAAATTCTTAATGCAGTATTACGTCTCCCATCTCATCTTCATCCAAGTCGTCTTCCATATCCATTACACTGTCGCCAGTGGCATCATGCTCTATATACTCCTTCCACCTTTCTGATTTTCGTTCTTTTCTTAGGATTTATTTTTCGTCTGAGCCCTTGATATTCATACAGGTGGTTCTCCAAAGGTCTCTTTAATTTACCTGTAGGTGGAATCTATCTTAGCCCTAGTGACATATGCTTCTAAATCGTTATATTTGTCCTCTAGCCGTTTTACACTTCTTGTCGGCCTCATTTTGAAACTGTCCCTTTTCACTGGCTTCATTTAGTGTATTTTTATATTTTCTCCTCTGATCAATTAAATTCAATACATCTTGTGTTACCCAAGGCTTTCTAATAGCCTCGTCTTTTTACCTACTTGATCCTCTTCTCTCTTCACTGTTTCTTCGCTCAAAGCTACCTATTCTTCTTCTGCTGTATTCCCCTCTCTGTTCTTGTCAATCGTTCCCTAATCATCATTCTGATAGTCTATACAGCCTGTGGGGTTGGGTTGGGTTGTTTCAGAGAGAAAACCAGAGAGCGAGGTCATCAGTCTCATCGGATTAGTGAAGGATGGGGAAGGAAGTCTGTCGTGCCCTTTTAAAGAAACCGTCCCCTAATTTGACTAGAGCGATTTAGGGAAACCACGGAAAACCTAAATCAGGATGGCCGGATGCGGAATTGAACCGTTGTCCTCCTGAACGCGAGTTCAGTGTGCTAGCCACTGACCCATCTCGCTCGGTGCAGCCTGTGGCTCTTTAAGGTTATCCAGGTACCATCTCCTTATGTTCCTATCTTTTTACAGTTCCTTCAGTTTTAATCTACAATTCATAGCCAACAAATTGTGGTCGGAATCCTAAATATCTGACTTACCAATGTATAATCTATATGAAACCTTCCGGTCTCTCCAAGCCTCTTCCACGTATGCAGCCTTCTTTTATGATTCTAAAAGCAAACGTATGCAGCCTTCCTTTATGATTCTAAGAGCAAGGGTTAGTTATGATTAAATTATGCAAAATCCTAGAAGGCGGATTCCTCTTTCACTCCTTACCCCCTATTCCACATTCACGTACTACTTTCCCTTCTCTTTCTTTTCTTACTGTCGAATTCCACCCCCCCCCCCCCCCCCAATGATTAACAAATTATTGGCTCGTTTGTCGCATCATATATTTCTCGAATCTCTTCTTCATCTGTGAAGCTAGTTGACCTTTACGACTGTGGCATGCATGGACTTTGCGTCTATCGGGGCTGCAATAATATGTTCACAATGCTGTTCATAGCAGCGTATACGCATTTCAGCTTTTTTCTTCATTATTGAACCTACTCCTGCATTACCCTATTTGATTTTGTATCTCTAGCCCTGTATTCACCTGACCAGAAGCCTTGTTCCTCCTGCCGCAGAAGTTCACTAATTCCTGAAATATCTAACTTTAATTTATCCAATTTTCTTTTTCAATTTTCTAACATACCTGCCCGATTAAGGGATCTGAAATATCTCCCTCCTGTCCGTAGAATGTGAGTTTTGTTTCTCCTGATATCGACGTCCTCCTGAGTATTCCCCGCACGGAGTTTTCGAATGGGAGACTTTTCTTACCCAAGGGAACGCCATCATCGTTTAACCGTACAGTAAAGACGTAGGCTCTCGGAAAAAAATTACAGCTGTAGTTTCCTCATGCTTTCAGCTGTTTACAGTACCAGCACAGCAATGCTCAATCAATCATCCAGAGTGTTGCCCCTGCAGCTAGTGAAAAGGCTGCTGTCGCTCTTCAGGGACTAATTTTTGTGTGGCCTCTTAAGAGATACCCATCCATTGTGATCTCACCTACGGTACGGCTGTTCTGTATCGCTGAGACACGCCAGCCTCCCCACCAACAACCAACAGCAAGGTCCATGGTTTATAGTGAAAGGTGGGGGGGGGGGGGGGAGGATGGATGTACAGGCAGTATGGATGAACAGGCCGTATACTAGTGCCTTAATACAAAAATAACGATAATAATCTGAGTACAAAGTTGTAAAGAATTTTTCTGCACAACAATAAGCGTTACTGTAATTTCCATTTTAAAACATTAGAGAACCTCTCAGTTTCACTGTCAACGTTGTCACCCAGGAGTAAGTACATTGTTTTATCTTGCGGTCTCCTGTTAGGTACTGGAATTTGCTTTATCCTCTTTTTCTTTTGGGATGCAAAGTTATGGAGACCTTATGATAGTAATAACTTAAATGACAGTCTGTATATTCGTTGATAAATTGTGTTTACTAGGTCACGAAGATGAATTTGAGTAATTACAGAGCGCACCGAGTCTTTTAAATAATTTTTCTTCTTCTTCTCCTTCTTTTTGTTATTATTTTGTGTGGCTCAGTGCCATTATGCAAGCCACAACGTGTCATTTACGATTTTGCAAATTACACTATACTTATTATCTCTCCTTTGTAGTCCTATGCTTCAAAGCCACTGTAACCAGAGAAGCTTAGGATGCTTTGCTGTAATTCTTAGCCACTCACTGTTTTCATGGAATAATAATATGGACGGCTGTAACTGAAGATGCTCACTGCTCTTTGCAATTCTGATTAGTAATATGATTACGATTCTAATTACAATTTCTTGGTTGTAAATCTGAGTTGACTGCTCGTCCAATTCAGGTATTGCATTTATTATGTGCTTTTAAAAATGAGAGTAAAATATTTGCCCTGACGTATGCGTTTGTGATTTAGGAAGCTATCACTGAGATGTTTCTGTCAGAGCCCTTAATGCTTCTTTTCCTTGAGGAAAACTGAGAATGTTCTATCAATCAAGTACATAACACGTGATGGATTAAGTTTCTATCCTATGTGGATAATCTTTTTAAGAATTTTAATGTTCATTTTTCGTAAGATACGTGGGACCTGCACTTCGGAAACGAAACGTTACCATAGATCAACTTTAACTCCAGCTGTGATAGCTAAAAAATCAGATTCATTAAGAAGTATTCCCCGTAGTTAGGATGAACAGCGTGCGCCACCACATATGCTGTTCCATTACTGCATCACCACGTGACGGTCCTACAATAGGGTGCCACTGCTGTGACTTGTGTATCCCTAACGCAGTTATCCTACTGCGAAAAGTAATTCTACTGCTTAAAGTGCAATGACAACTACGTGTCGTTATGGCGAATCTTGCCGTCATCGAGAGGCGATTGCTACGTTATAAAGAAGACCGAAGAGCCATCGCTTTGATCTGTATTCGATATCCCAATTTTGAGTTCCTGGGCGCGGGCTCTGCAATTTTTATTTTTCATAATTTCATTTAATAAATTTAACACCACACAAACGCGTCACAAAACGGAAAATAAAAAAAGTTTATGAGTTGTTGGACACTCTGCAACTCATTCACATATCAGTCTCTATTATGGGAAATCGAAGAGTACTCTTCATCTACATCTACATGGATACTGTGCATATCACACTTACGTGCCTGGAAGAAGGTTCATCGAATTAATTCTCCATTATTTCAGTCTCGAACACCGCACGGAGAAAACGAACACCTATATATTTGCGTTCGAACTATTCCCTTATTTTATTATGATGAACGTTTCTCCCAATGTAGGTAGGAATCAATAAAATATTTGCACATTCGGAGGAGAAAGTTCGTGACTGAAATTTCGTGAGAAGATCCTGCCCCAAGGAGAAACGTCTTGGTTTTCATGATGTCCAATCCCAAATCCTGTATCATGTCTATGACACTCTCTCACTTATGTCCCGGTAATACGAAACCTGCTGTTTTTTTAAACTTTATCGACGTACTTTGTTAATCCTATCTGGTAAGGAATCCACGCCGAGCAGTAGTACTCCTAAAGAGAACGAACAAGCGCAGTTTAGGTAGTCTCTTTATTAGATCTGTTGCATCTTATAAGTGTTCTACCAAAAAGCTAGTCTTCATTACCCCTACCCCTCTCCCCTTCCCCACCCCCTCGCCCCCTCCTCCCAATAACACTCTAACTCTTTCTATGTGTTACTTCGAATTTAAATTGTACGTAATCGTAATCCTAGGTACTTAGTTGAATTTTCTGCCTTTAGATTTAAGTGAATTATTGCACAAACGAAGTTTGACGGATTCCTTTTAGCACTCATGTGGATGAACTCGCACATTCCATTATTTACGGTCAACTGTAAATTTTCGCAACATACCGATTTCTTTTCTCAATCGTTTTGCAATTTGTTCTGATCTTCTGATAACTTTACTAGACGATAAACAACAGCATCATCCGAAAACCAAATATGATGGCTGCTCCAATTGTCTCCTAAGTCGTTTACATAGATAAGGAACAACAGAATGCGGAATGCCAGAAATCACTTCCGTTTTACTCGATGATTTTCTGTCACTTACTATGAACTGTGACCGCTCTGTTGGGAAAAAGCGAATTCAGTCTTATTGCTGAGACGATATCCCGTAAGCACGTCATTTGATGAAAATCTGATTGTGAGTAACAGTGCAGGAACTCTTCTGGAAATCTGGAAATACGCAATCAATCTGAAAACTCTTGTCAACAGGAATCAACACTTCGTGTGAGTGAAGAGCTACTTGCCTTTCACATGAACGACGTTTTCTGAATCCGTGTTGACTGTGAGTCAAAAGTCCGTTCTCTTCGAGGTAATTAATAATGTTCCAACACAATATACAATGTAAAATCCTGCTGCATATCGACGTTAGTGATGTGGGTCTGTAATTTAGAGGTATGCCCTATTGCCTTTCTTGAATAACGATGTGACCTATGCACTTTTCCCGTCTTTGGATAGAATATCTCGTCGAGCGAGTATGGAACTATTACATTAGCATACTCTGAAAGGAACCTAACTGGTATACAGTCTGGACCGGAATTTTTGCTTTTATTAAATGAATTAAGCGGTTTCACTACTCCGAAAAGGTCTACTCCTAAGTTACACATGGTGGCGGCTCTTCTTCATTCGAATTTTGGAATATTTGCGTCTTTTTTTGGGGAGGGATGTCGGAAGGTTGTGTTTAGTAACTCTGCTTAAGGAGGACTGTTCAAATGGTTCAAATGGCTCTGAGCACTATGGGACTTAACGTCTGAGGTCATTAGTCCCCTAGAACTTAAAATTACTTAAACCTAGCTAACCTAAGAACATCACACACATCCATTCCCGAGGCAGGATTCGAACCTACGACCGTAGTGGTCTTGTGGTTCCAAACTGTAGCGCCTAGAACCGCTCGGCTACCCCGGCCGGCGTAGGAGGACTGTCATCGACAGTATTTCCGTTGCTCTCTCGTACAGAAGGCACTGATTTTATCTTGCAGCTAGCACACTTTACGCACAACTGCGCTATCTTTCTATTTTCTGTGGGGTTCCGAACACAAAGTTACGTTTTGGAAGCCGTTTTAAGCATCTCGTATTGAAGTCTGCACTAAATTTCTAGTGTTTTTAAAAGATCTCCCACTTCGTGGATTTTGTAGTAGTTTAAATTTGGTATTCTTTTCTCATTGTTTCTGCAACAGTGTTCTGACCCGTTTTGTGTGCCATGGTGGATCATCTCCACCGTTTGTGAATTTATCTGCTACAAATCTCCCAACTGCTGTTAATATTATTTCTTTGAATCGAAGCCACGCATAGTCTACACTTAGATTGTTAATTTCGAAGGAGCGAAGATTGTCTCTCAGAAAGGGAAGCGAATTTTATGTGCTTTTTGAATAAATAAATTTTTCGTTTATTTTCGGAGGATTTGGGAGCTACGGCATTCAGTCACGCTGCGACAACCCTTTGTTCACTAATGGGTATTTCCATTTTGATGTTAGTTACTATTACAGGATTATTTAATGCTAAGAGATGGAGTGTGTTTCACAATCGTTTCCTATTCGGGTGGGCTCATGAACTAACTGCTCAAAATATTTTTTGCAGAATGGGTATAGCACAATTTTGGATAATTTTTGTGCTTATCTCCTGATTTCAATATGTATTTTCGCCAATGGGTTGAGGGCAAGTTGAACTACACCAATTATAATTGTATGAGTCGCGTATGTGTGTGAAATTTAACTCAAGGTTTCTTTGAATCTTTCAGAAATTGTTTCATTTGAGTTGGGAGATCGTTAAAAGGGTCTAATTCGTATGGAATTCCGGCTGCCAAGTATGACTTCGAACTACACTATTTCACAGAAACTATCTACTGCAGTTTTGCAACAAGATGATCTACTTCTAAAAGCAACATGCACGCCACTGCCAACTACTTTTAGCCCATTCTTTCTGAACACATTTACGTCCTATTCAATGATTTCGGCTGGACATATGTCCATCTTTAGCCAGCATTCGGTGCCTATAACGATTTGAGCATTACTGCTTTTATTAGCGCTTGGAGCTCTGGTACTTTCCCAACACAGTTATGACTATTTACTACTGTTATACGTGTTGTGCATTCCGATTTATGACCTGCACCCTTTGAGACTGAAGCCCTTTTTGTGTTTACCCGAGATCCTCTAAACTAAAATCCCGCCCAGTCCACGCCACACAACCCCTGCTTCCCGGGTAGCCGCCTCCTGATGTAATGGACTTCTCTACAATCTAGCGGAACCCGAAACACCGACTCCCTACGTTGCTAGTCGAGGAATCTGCAGCCTACACCATCGCGGAACCGCCTGAACCTCTGATTTAGACCCTCCACTCTGCTCTGTACCAGAAGTCCGCAATCAGTCCTGTCGACTATGCTGCAAATGGTGAGCTCTGCTTTCATCTCACGCAAGGCTGCAACCTTTATTAATTCTGATAGCCGCTCGAAAATATCGAAAGTGTCACACTTAATTGGTTCGACGTGAGCCAAAACGTGCTGTTGGCTGCATACTGCGGTCTTCGTGGCATTCGGAAGGACGTGTTCCACATCTGGAATGACTCCACCCGTTATGCACACGGAGTACACATTGACGTATGTTCAGTTCTATGGCAGTTCCTAAGAGACTCCATAAGGCTCCTAACCTAATTGCCCGGGTCTTAGGGGCTGAAGAGTTTTCTCTGAAAAAGGACAAACAGTGTCAGCCATATACAGCGCCTGAAACCTCTTTGTCAGACTAACCGGAGAGGCCTTACGTTCGGTCCCTGGGAAGTTTTCGCCAGCTGCCGCGTGGCGACCTCACACTCGACCACAGGTGAGGGGCAACCTCAGTGTGGGCAATAACTGAGCTGGCCACCGAGTCGTGAGACATGCTGGATATCCGAAGCGTCCCCACATCCGACCCATTACAGTGATGGCAATCCATTGCAGCCTCAAGCTGTGTAACTGTTGCCATCACAACCTGGAGTTGAGAGTGAAGTGTCACCAACTCGAATCACATCATCAAACTATGTGATTCGCTGTTGGTTAGGAACTTAGAAAAGTTACATAATGTTTTACTTCCTTGTTGCTGCTTGTGTCTCGGTTGGCTGCTGCTGATTGACTTGATTTGCAGCTAAATGACTACTAACGCGGTTGCTTTAAAACATATGTAAAACTGTGTCGTGATACTGAGCTGCTGATACACCTCATGCACCTACGACTTCCAATCGTCCAATTTCTTAATGTCCACTGGGTGGTTGAATTTCTGGCTCTACTTTGGAGGTCTTTCACGTTGACCTCTTAGTTCTTGAAAATCGTCACCAACCTTCGGTGATTACTCATTGACGATAAGCCGTCCCAAACGAAGAAATTCATAGCGTCGCGGTATTCCAATTTATCTCTCAGTTTTCTTAAAACAAAATGATAGTAAATGTTTTTTCTTGTTGTTTTGGATAACTGTTATAATGTTACTAATGATTTTTAGGCTCTGAACACTATGGGATTTAACTTCTTAGGTCTTCAGTCCCCAAGATCTTAGAACCTAACTAACCTAAGGACATCACACACATCCATGTCCGAGCCAGGATTCGCACCTGCGACAGTAGCGGTCACGCGGTTCCAGACTGTAGCGCCTAGAGCCGCACGGCCACCCCGGCCGGCAATAACTTTTTAACCAATTGTTTCTTGTTTCTACTTCTTTCCAGTTAGTCACTTTTTTGTTTAATAATCGTAAATCATAAGTAGTATGGGAACATACTTCTTTTTTCCCCTTCTGTTATACTACGAAGCTGTGTGTTAATACAAAACTAAAATTCTTCGTTGCTTTAATTTTCTCTCTTTGGCATATAAACTGTTACCTGTCCTTTAATCCAGTTCACAAATTCCTTTTGCGGTTGGCTATGGAACATCATTTGGGTTGAGAAAATCTGCTGGTGGTATTTTTGAGGAGCCTTTATTTATATATTCGCTTTCTGCCTAACACTTCGAAGAATTTCAGTTATGTTTTACACACAAATCTATGTGATTCGCTGTCGATAAAATTACAAAACGGAAACACGTGTGAATCTGCTGCGTGGATGCCATTATGTACTCACTTGATGTGCAACATGAGGCTCGCCTGGATGTGTGTAGATGTAGATTTGCAAGCAGATGTAATGGTTAGTGTGTTTTGATTCTCGCTTGCTTAGCAACATCCGACTTGGAAAAAGGGTCAACAATGGGATCACTGAAGTCATGCAAGAAATATCTGTTGGCAGAAAACATAAGAAATTCTCCAAGAACAAAAATAATGTTCTCCGACTTTCAGTGTGGCAGATCATAAGTTAGATTATTAGGTACCTGTGGAGGAGTAGACAAATTTCCAGTTGCATCTGTGTGAAATGCTGGTAATCCATTTTATGTCTATAATTTTGTTGTGTGCAATGAGGAACTGTCCATGATGTGGACACCTGGCACAATCTCTGTGTTCATTTGCGGATAAAACCTGGGTTATCTGAAATTACAGGCGCGAAGTAGGTTTGTGTATATAAATACATGAAACACTTTTAGTAACGTGGCATATTAACTAACGCTTTTTACCGATGGCTTGTACTTCCGTAAAATGAGCAGGAGCTACACAGGACACAAATAAAAGTATGGTTCAAATGGTTAGAATGGCTCTGAGCACTGTGGGACTCAACTTCTGAGGTCATCAGTCGCCTAGAACTTAGAACTAATTAAACCTAACTAACCTAAGGACATCACACACATCCATGGATTCGAACCTGCGACCGTAGCGGCCGCTCGGCTCCAGACTGTAGTGCCTAGAACCACACGGCCACTCCAGCCGGCAGATAAAAGTAAAACGATATGTAATCAGAACTTGCAGGACACTTATTCGCATTAAATATCTCACTCTGGTATTGATTGAAAAACATAAGAAGTTAATGGTAGCCTTCAGAGTGTTGATGCGCAAGTTTTGCCCCATGTACTACACCGTCTTTTTCAATTAATTTTATGGACTATAAATACTGTGGTTGCGATCTTCCGTGCCGTTCATCGTATAACTAAAAGCCATTACACTGTGACAGCTTATCTCTCGATTGTATCGAAGTCCCTTAATGAGTTTCCGCACTCGTGGGCTGGCAACATGAGCCATAAATTGTTCGGCCTGTTCGATGGCATTTACTGCTGGGAGTGAAGCACTGAGCAATTAAACAAGCCATTTGCAGTGTGTTTTGGCTCTATTTAACATCAATTCTAATTTTCATAAAACGTACTTAGTGACGAGTGGGGTGAATAAAGAAATGGACCCTGACAGTGATATCCCATTTTACTTATTAGTAGCAGAGAAAAAATATTTTGTTAATTAAAAATGTGGACAGCGGTTAACAAATCGCTATTTATTGTTCAGCATAAAACCGCTCTACATGCCATGTTTTAATTGAGATTTTGTTTCACACACAAAGTATTGCTCATTGTGCTTCGTTTATTAGCAAAGTACTTAGTTTATGACGTGCATCCAGATGAGTAAATTCTCTAACTCTACACGAAATGGGAGGTATAGTCGTCAGAAATTTTAATCTCATATTCCCGGATCCGATAATATCACTAGGATATACACTCACCAGCTACTGAATGACATACAGCCGCTCTGTTAGAAACTAAAAATTCCTGTTAAACGACGAACAGACTAGTTAGGTGTCTTACGTGACTTCCAGTAATTTCTTATACTTCGGTGTGTTACGTTACTTCCAGTAATTTATGAAAATGTTGTTGGCTCTTATTCTGTTTTATAACAAAATCGAAACAAAAATTTCAAAATTTCAGATGTAGTAGCGCGTGTCAACATTGTATTGCAGGAAGGTAAAAATAAGAAGGATAAAACAAAAATCGGAGGGGAGAGAGAGAGAGAGAGAGAGAGAGAGTGAGTGAGAGAGAGAGGGTGGGGACAGGGAGAGAGAGACAGAGGAAGGGAGGGAAAAGACAAAAAAATAGTCTATTTACTATGCTTTTGCCTTATGGACACGCACATATACACTCGTCCGAAATCCAGAAGGCACATGTTCCTGCAGTGCAGAACTGTACCCTACTGATATACAACAGTATTAAAACTTATAATCCTACGTTGTAGCGCACTATTCAGTGCTACACCACAGTACATTATTGAAATTAGTTAAAAGGAAAATTAGCGTTTCTCATTTTGACTCAGTTGTTTGCCGTAGAAGTGCTGAGGCATAAGACAGTATTCACATGGAACTGCGCGGCGATGCCATTCAAGTTGGCAGGAACATGGGGGAAACAAGAAGATGGCTGCAAAGACCTAACAAAGTCCATCTTGGTCCTCTCCGAGACTCATCTACTGGTTACTTCCGGAACGACGTTGTGTATGCGTGTGTTGAGTTTGCGCGTCTTGTTGTCATGACGTATAGCTTTTACTCTCTCTCAGTCAGTTAGGCATGCTGCTCGTATGTTTGTAGGTTCACTATGTTCAGCTTGGCCATAGCTCCTCATTCCTTATTATGCTGCAGACTGTTGCATTACTTTTCGAGTTCCTTTCCTCGTCTGTAACACATAGTCTACTGGCACTCTCTCAGGGTGGTGTGAGGTGCCGATTGCGCCATATTATCCGATGTCTCTGACTTCCCCTTATTGAATCAATACTGTCCCCATAAGCCCGGTGGTAGCAAGTCTAGTATCACCAGAAGCATCTCAGTGTGTTTCTATAAGCGCCTGTGAGGCATGTGAGATTTCTTCTGTGTCACCGCCGACATACCCGCGCTGCCTTTACTTTCCTCGGTTGATGAGACCTATCGCCCACAACGGGATTGTTACTTTTTATTCCACTTCAGATGGACGAGTTTTAGGCCAAATGGTGCTGTTTTATTCAAATGGTTCAAATGGCTCTGAGCACTATGGGACTCAACTGCTGTGGTCATCAGTCCCTAGAACTTAGAACTACTTAAACCTAACTAACCTAAGGACATCACACATATCCATGACCGAGGCAGGATTCGAACCAGCGACCGTAGCAGTCGCACGGTTCCGGACTGCGCGCCTAGAACCGCGAGACCACCGCGGCCAGCTGCTGCTTTATTCCGAATTTTAATTCGTCCCTTGTGAATGATGACCACATGGCGACGAAACGTTTGGTTTTCGTCCTTGTTTAAACGAGGGTAGTTCAATAAAAAATGCCCAACTTTTTGCCGGTGCTAATTTATATAGGAGAACGTCTACTAGGCTCTTCAAATTCGATGTTTAAAAGCGTGTGTGCTAAGTTTCAGACAATGCTCTGCCGATGGTAGGTCCCTAGAGGGCCTTCGAAATGGTGTCTACGCAAGACTCTCTACAAACATGTTGTAATTGAATCCTTGGTTACGGAAACAGCAACTGATTCAGGCGAACATTCACAAAGATTTACGTGAAGTATATAGCATAGGCCCACAAGAAAGGAGTACTATTGGATGATGAGTAAAGAGAGTTGAAGCGTCGGGAAGCACCGAAATTGAGCTCCATGATTGGCCACGTTCGGGATGTCCTGTCACATTCGTGTAGTCCAGTGCACGAGAACTCGACACTTGGCTCTCCAGCTAACCATGAGCATTGTAAGTGCTTGTCCAGTGATACTGAAAGCTGTCTTCAAGATTGGTTCCACAACAGACCAGAAGATTCAAGGGAAAGTCGTTTCATTACAAACGCTGGCGCTGTATGGGGCTATTCGGTAGGCCTTTCTACATTTATGTATGCATACATACTTCGCAACCCTCCGTACGGTGTTGGTGGAGGGAAAAACAACTATCTATATGTCTGAGCATGAGCCCCAATTTCCCGTATCTTCGTGGTCCCGGTGCGAAATGTCTGTCGGCGGCAGTAGGATCGTTCTGCAGTTAGCTTCAGATGCCGGTTCTCTAAACTTTCTCATTACCTTTCTTCGAAATGAATGCCTTATTCCCTACAGGGATTCCCACTTGAGCCCCAGAAGCATAGCTGTAACACTTGCCCTCTGATCGAACCTATCAGTAACAAATCTGGTGGGATCCCAAAAGCTCGAGCAGCACTAAAGAATAGGTTGCACAAGGTCCTTTATGGGCACACCACACTTTCCTAAAAGTCTCCCAATAAACCGAAGTCTATCATTCGCCTTCCCTACCACAAACCTCACATTCTCGTTCCATTTCATATCGCTTCACAACGTTAAGCCCAAATATTTAGACGACGTGATGGTGTGAAGCAGGACACTACTAATGATGTATCCTAACATTACCGGTTTGTTTTTCCTACTCATTAACTTACATTTCTCTTCGTTAAGAGCCTGCTGACATTCCTCACACCAACTAGACATTTTGTCTAGGTCATCTTGAATCAACCTACAGTCATTTATCTTAGACAGCATCATCAGCGAGCGATCGCAGATTGCTGCCCTCCCTAAAATGCTAGGTCATTTATGTGTATAGGAAATAGCAAAGATATATCACACTTTCCTGGGTCACTCCTGGGCTCTATTGGTTAAGAAGTCTTCGAACCAGTCACATATCTGGGAGCCTATTCCGTATGCACGTACTTTAGTTAACAGTCGGTTGTCTGGCGCCGTATCGAATGCTTTGAGGAATCTAAAAATATGGGATCAGCCTGTTGCGCTTCATCCAATCTTTTACGTTATCACTCTTGTACGTAAGGTTAATCTCGTTTTCAATTGAAATGAGGTAAGACTTTTATTTTACCGTTAGGTTACAGTTCTAGTACAGGGTGGATATTTTGTCGAAGCTAGATGGATGGTATCAGACGCGTGGCACCTTGCCTGAGGGAGAAAGTAATAGCTTTGGGTCTCTTACGTACTACCACCTGTATATAAATTTGGGGAAAGGTCGCTAACGCCAGCGTCCAGTGTTGTGACTATCGAAAGTTTGACGTCGATTATCAAATGGTTCAGATGGCTCTGAGCACTATGGGACTTAACTTCTAAGGTCATCAGTCCCCTAGAACTTAGAACTACTTAAACCTAACCAACCTAAGGACATCACACACATCCATGCCCGAGGCAGGATTCGAACATGCGACCGTAGCGACCGCGCGGTTCCAGACTGTATAGAGCCTAGAACCGCTCGGCCGTCCCGGCCGGTCTGACGTCGATTATCGTAAGTGTAACAACGGATCGAGGGGCTTAGTTTCACTAGCTCAGTGATAAATGAGAACTTTAGTTACAAGCAAGACCGTTTAGAGAGGCCACAGTCAGATTAGCACAACCCAAAGTGAAGAGATTAGCAAGGATACAGGACAATTGCACAGTACACACGTAGCTTGTTTCTCCTTGACTAGCACCTTTTTCACGTTAAAGTTTTACATTGCACAATAGACAGTTCAATTAAGTTCCGTTTGGGTAGGTGTTCAATCTTTGGTAGCTGACATGACAAAACTGTATGAAAATTCAATTACAGATTAAAAAATCAAGACAAACAGAAATAAATCTGGTTCTGTCTCTATATTCTCTTTCTGTAACGTGGTGCTCCTACGAATAACCATCGAAAGGAGCACTGCCAGAACCTGAATACTTGCTGCGGAAATTAAATAAAGCAATCATGCGGTGGTCTTCAGTCCGAAGACTGGTTTGGTGCAGGCCCCCCACTAGTCTGTCCTGTGCTAGCCTCTTCAATGCCGCTCGTTTACTGCAACTTACATCCGTCTGAAAATGCTTATTGTATTCGATCTAATGTCTCCCTCTACAGTTTTAATTCCATCACCAACTGACGATTTATTCCTGCTTCTGGATGTGTACTATTGGACATTCCTCTGATTTAGTAATGTTGTGTCTTAAATTTCCTTATCCACCAGTTCAATTCAGTCTTTCTCATTAATTGTTTGATCTCTCCATCCTATATTTAGAGTTCTTTGGTGGTCCAACATTTGAAAATATTCCATTCTCTTCTTGTCTAAAGTGTTCAGCGTCCACGTTTCACTTAGGTGAAGGATACGTTGAAGTTAAACACTTTGAGAAAAAACTTCTTAATATTTAAATTTATCTTGATGTTAACAAATTCTTCTTTTTCTGAAATACTCCTCTCGCTATTGCCAGTCTGCATTTTATATCTTCTCTACTTCGGCTATCGTCAGTTATTTTTCTGCCTCAACAACAAAACATTTTACCGCCATTAGTGTCACATGCCACAATCTAATTCCCTATCTGTCTGACGTGCTTAACTAGCTCCAAGCTCACTGAACTGACGTACGGCACGGTAGTCCCATAATCCAAACGCCAAGTATCTAATGAATCAGAGTCTCCAAAACATCGGACTCTGCGTACATTAGTTCATACAAACTGAATGCCCAAGTGGGAGGACAAATATTTGAACGTACAAATAACATAAATTTTACCGCTCAAGGAGGACGCTTGGCCAAGATCACTCACAATAATGTGCACTCAGAAAAAAGGTCAGGAGATTTATTTATTTGATGCAGCCATTTACAAACGACCTGCCTAAGACAGGTCGTATTTTCACTACTTGTAAAGAATGTGAAACTTAATTGATATTTCTTACTTGTAATATGAATTAATAATACTAAAGCTTTAAATACATATACGTTGTGGCCTGAGCCCTCTTGTAACGTTTTATGGTTCCTGCCCGGATGAGAAGAGGGTGGTATGATAGGTCATTGATTGGTTTCCTCTAACTGCAACACGAAATCCACACTTGGTAGAAATACAATTTA
This sequence comes from Schistocerca gregaria, assembly GCF_023897955.1. Classification (NCBI taxonomy): domain Eukaryota; kingdom Metazoa; phylum Arthropoda; class Insecta; order Orthoptera; family Acrididae; genus Schistocerca; species Schistocerca gregaria. Next base: position 920,860,982 of record NC_064920.1, read on the forward strand.
TTACAGGAGGCCATAGAATACTTAAATTCAATGATGTCCAAACAGAAGTTCTGTGCTTAACAGCAATCAAATAATACGTACCAATTCTTGAGTCTTGTCCGTGTCCGTATCAGAACTGCATACAATAAGTAACGTTCCGTCTCAGGTATCTAAGGTGAGAGGCAACGATTATCACTGTGGAAGACTAGAGCACAGTGCTAGGTATTGAGGTAAAATGTAAACTGAGGTCTGGTTCGACTTACTGAGGTAGTAAGGTTGAGGGTTCGAGACAGTTCGGTCGGCGGCGAATGTCTATATTCGCGCTGCCCAGGGCTCGTTATCGACGCTTAGCTTGGGGTCGTGTCTTGATCTTCTCATGTCATAAATGTGCGTAGGTCAGCGCCTGCTATACAGTGTTTCCTAGTGCCGACAGGTGTGCAGGCGAAAGCGTATGCAAGCAAATTCTTGCTCCCCGAAACGCCTCTCTGTTACCGTGTACTGGAGAGAAAAAAAGTTCAAATGGATCTAAGCACTATGGGAGGTCATCAGCCCCCTTGACTTAGCACTACTTAAACCGAACTAACCTAAGGACACCACAGACATCCATGCCCGAAGCGGATTTCGAACCTGCGACCGTAGCAATAACGCGGTTCCGGATTGAAGCGCCTAGAACTGCTCGGCCACAGCGGCCAAATCGACGTCCATTGGCTTGTTCTGGGGTGCCGTAGTGGTACCAGCGGGCGGCTGCGAAGGCCGCGTGGTCTCCTGATCTCATGTATCTGGGGCAAGAAAGGCACCAGAATCACCGGGTAAACGATAAATGTGAAATTGATTCTGATGACTGTGCTGCAATCAATGGGCACCTGTAATGTGTCAATGCGTTCGTGGATCTCGCTCGCAGCGGTGACATCGGCCAAAAACCCTTTAAAGAATAAGACCACGCGGTGCTTCTGGATCATGGGAAGCTCCGGATGCTGCGGTGGGTGGAGAAAGTAAAGCAGAGTCCGATAGCGGCGGGAATGCAGAAGTTCCGCCGGCGGTGAACCGTCGCGTGGGTGGGAGCGATAGGGTGCGAGGAAGAGTAGCAGCGCCCAGCCCCGCGTGTGAGAGGTGCGTAGCTTGGCCTTCTGTTGTTTAAAAATACGTACCACTGGCGGTGAAACAGAGCGCTTCTTAGATAACGAATGTCATTTAGTTCACAAAACTGTTCAAAGTCGTGACGTGAACTGAGGTCCGTTGTCCGTAACAACGACTTCAGGTAATCCTTCAATGCAAAAAATTGAGGACAACACTTGAATGCTGCTATGTGAGGTGGTGGAGTTCATTGGCACCGCAGCCGGCTGCTGTGGCCGAACAGTTCTAGGTACTTCAGTCTGGAACCGCGGGACTGCTACGGTCGCAGGTTCGAATCCTGCCTCGGGCATGGATGTGTGTGATGTCCGTAGGTTAGTTCGGTTTAAGTGGTGCTAAGTTCTAGGGGACTGATGACCTAAAATGTTAAGTCCCATAGTGGTCAGAGCCATTTGAACCATTTAGGCACCGCAAATGGGAACTTGCTAAAATGGTCAATCACAATAAGCCAACGAGTGTTCCAGAATCTTCTGGCAAGGTCTATGTGCATCCGTTACCATGGCGATTGAGAATTTACGCTAAGGTGAATGTGGGGGTCCATGCCTGCCAAGTACAAGGCCGGCTCGCTAACTGTTTAGTGCGAACAATTTCCCAATGTCCTTCGCAAAGCAGGCGCTGACACATCCTTTTGCAACACTGTGGGAAAGTCCTCACGGCATTTCCACTGTCGGATTGTACTAACATCCTACCTTATTGTACAGAAAGGTTATGGCGACTAGCAAAGTATCGGCGCACTACTGAATTCTGAATACTCTTCAATGAGCGAGGTTAATACGTGCGAATGTAATGCAAAGAAATCTTCAGGTGAGTGTCTGATCCGTTGCCTGTGATATTTTTCAGTAATTCAGTGGGAAACATTGTAGCAATTCAAAGTTCTGCTCCTCGATTTGGCAACAAGATGCGTCAGAGAATTCAATATCAGAGTAGGGGCCGACAGGCAGGTGACAAAGGGTGTCAAAACTGGCCTGTACATAATTTCGTACTGGGACAGAAGCAAAGCCCAACGTTGGAATTTTTTAGCAGTACGGGTAGGAACCGACGTTGAGTGATGAAACAGGGACTGGAAAGGTTTGTGATCTGTCATTAAACAGAACTTGCGAGCAGACAGATAGTGATGGAATTTTATCACATCGTTGCTACTTTGAGCCAAAAGCAATAAGTCTTTCTTGTGCACCAATTCTGTGTGAAAGCACACCGCCGATTCCGTAAGAGGAAGCGTGTACTTCCAAAATCACTGATTTTGCAGCATCCAAATATACTAAACACATTTCAATGAGCAAGGTGTTTTTGAGCTTCTCAAATGCGTCGTTACAGGCTTTGATCCGCACGAAGGGCACATTTTTCCAACTCAAGCCATGCAATGGAGCTGCGATCGGTGAAGCTTTCGGAAAGAAACGATTGCAGTATGTCAACTTGCCTAACAGTGACTGCAGCTGATATATGAGATTGGAGGGGGCGCACACGCTGAATGTTTATCATATGACGTAAGTACTGTAGTTCTGTCTGAAAAAAAGTCACCCTTTTCGAGATGACACTTGAATCCTGCATCTGAGAACACTCGAAAAAGAGTACACAAATTGCCTATGTGTCCCTCTGGCGGGCGACCTGAGACGACAGTATCGTCAAGGTAGTTCGAACATAATGACACTTGAACACTCAGCTGTAAGAAGTAACGTTGAAAAATTGCGGGTGCTGAATAACTGCCGAAGCGCAAACGCAAATACTCGAACAGGCCTAAGTGTGTATCAATAACAAACACTTTCTGTGATTTTTCATCTAGTGCTATTTGCAAATGCGCATCACGCAAATCCATCTTAGTAAAGTAACGATCTGTGGCAAGTCTGTCCATACGTTCCTCAGGGCGAGGCAATGGAATAGTGTCAATTATTGTCTGTGGATTGACGGTAGTGAAGTCAACACAAATATGAACGCGACGTGAAGGCTTGGGCAACAAAATCAGTGGACTTTCCCACCGACTAGCTTATTTGGAGCAATCAAACCATTGTCTTACAAGTATTTTAATTCACTGTCTACAAAACATGGCTCTGAGTACTATGGGACTTAACATCTGAGGTCGTCAGTCTCCTAGAACTTAGAACTACTTAAACCTAACTAACCTAGGGACATCACACACATCCACGCCCAAGGCAGGATTCGAACCTATTCAGAAAATTCTTGGTTTGAATGTGCTGAAAGATCTTGCTAAAAGCATTGAAGGATCATCAACAAATATTACTGTTGACAACTTATTTACTAGTGTGCAGCTGGCAGAAGGGGCTTCAGAACCAAATTACAGTGGTGGAAGCAATCAAAGGAAATAAACCAGAAATTCCTAAATGGATGAAACCATCTGCCTAAAGTGCGATTCATTCGTCTTTTTTTGCATTCAAAGGTGACATCACAATGGTGAGTTATGTTCCCAAAAAGAAAAAGTCTGTAGTTCTCATTAACACAATGCATCGCGACACAAACATTGATGAAACTCATGCAAAAAAGAAACCAGATGTAATAAAGTTCTATAACTCTAGAAGGGTGGAGTAGATCAAATGGCCCAGAAAATTCGTTATTACACTTGCAAGAGACAAACAAGAAGATGGCAATTTGCATTATGGATGAATATGTTGGACGTCGCAGCAATGAACATTGGAATTTTATTTTGTGCCCAACATCTGACATACCATAGTGGAAGAAGTGATACAAGGTGTTTGTTCCTAAGAGATTTAGCAGAGGAAATGGTAAGACCACTAGTGGAACTTCGTATTCAGATCTCTAATCTTCCAAAGAAAATCGTTGATGCCATGCAAAGATGTGGTGTTCAAAGAGATGTCATATTGCCGAACCAACTACCTGTTTCAGGAAATAGAAGAAGATGCAATTATCGTCCATATAATAAACACAGGAAAAGTGCTCTGACATGAATTAAGTGTAAAACCAACATTTGTAAGGAACATAGTGGCGTCCTTTGTGCTTCTTGTTTGTCACATGTTGAAAACTAAGAGAAATGCAATTTTATATGAATAATGAATAATAACTTTTTGTTACAGTATTGCCTATATACATAATATTGTGAATAATGAGTATATTTTATTTGAAGAAATTGGTTGTAATAAATGTTATAAAATGTAAACTGCAACTTATAAGTGAATTAATAAACTTATTTGTATATGTTGTATGTAAATGGATGGAAGTAATAAAAATTCACTCTTAGTGTTTTTATAAAAAGTTAATAAAATGTTAATCAGACCTAACAGATCCTTTTACTGTATCTTATGAATCTTTCAATATGACAATAAATTTGACAGAAATAAATTTAACTCCAAAGAATGATTACATGAAAAGAGGAAAATTTTTAATTAGGGCAGGGCCTTGGAGGCCCTACACATGCATTCATGTGTGTTTTTGGCACCATGCATCCTAGGGTTAAGCAAAGTAGGCACACTGTCTTTTGGATTAAAAGCAGTCACTAAAGTACACTGCCTTGGACGCGAAGACCAATGAAGTCAAACGAATCTAAGCGAAAAATAGCTGCACTGTCTCTTGATTGCTACACAGTACATTTCCCTTTACTAGTGAGAGATTTGTAAGTCCAATGCTAGATGTTTGTAAGTGCAGTGCTAACTACACTGTCCACGTACTGTGATTTACTTTCCGTTGCATGCAGTGTGGTTCATGCCAGATATTGACAGGCGTGGTGAACGTAACTGTACGTTCATGGCACAATTAAGCAAAGTTACAGAAGCACCTGTGTCCAATTGAAAATGAACACGGCGGCAAGCAACTTTTAGTGTTACAAATACTTGGTTGGAGTGGCGTCCCACTACTCTGGGGTGAAATGAGGATACAACCTTACTTGAATTACCGCTAGAAACTGTAGTCGGTTTTGAAAACACTGGATTCACAGGGCGTGCATGAGACCAGTTGTGTCGAGTATGGGCAGAAATCGCGTTCTTTTGCCGTTGCAAGCAATCTGCTGGAACATGGTCTTTCTTTCCATATGAATTACATGTGGCATTGCGCGACGGGCAGCCTTACCACTCACAGCGAACAAAACAGAAAGGGAAAGACTCCACTACATTTACAGACCTGGCTACTTGTTTGCTAGGCTGTCTGTGAGTCTGTGTGCCCGCCCGTTGTGGTGGATGAGTGGGGAAGTCACTGGAAAGACGTGACTCGACCCGAAAAATCGGGAATAGATCAAATTTATTGCCGGCCATGGTGACGGAATCGAACTGTTCTGCAACACCTGACGGAGCGAAGGACCTGAGTAATAGAGAATCTGTTCTCTAATTCTGCTATCAGGAACATTGCATGTGATCACATCACAAATCATCATGTCGTAATAAAAGCTGCTACAACTGAACTTGAATCTACCCTTCCTGCTGAGATCCTACATGTCGTTATACCACTGACAGTACCTCTGCTCCGGCTTTCTGTTAAGGCGAAAGAACTGCAATGTGGCTGTTTTTGAACAGTTTTTGAACTAAGCGAAACACAGGGACTCCCGCGACTGACAGGAAATAAAGAGATTTCACTGTACCTCGAATTCGATGGACTGGACGGTTTGCATAGAACTGGGTGAGATATTCGAGCTACTTCTCATATTTTTCATGGAGGTGCCGAAACGGTGGAATGTTGTTTGGTGTCACTAGGTAGGATAGGTTGGTTCGTCGTTTGGGGAGCCGACGCAGCTTGTGCAGCAAGCAATTGCTGTAGTAGACAGCAATGCGGCAATTTGCTGGTTCCGAAACAGAACAATTTGATTTAGTTGCAGACAGGAGCAGTCTGCGGTTGAGGCGCACAGGTAGGGGGTTGGGTAGCCACTCTAACACCAAAAATGTACAGAAAAATAGAAAAGCAATGAGGAAAGCCTCTGAAAATAGAAACAGCTTAGTTATGCCGCCTCCTTCCTTTAATACATGCAACAACAAGAACGAATTAGCAAATAGAATCACTGTAACAACAGCTCTCTTGTAGCAAGTTAGAACACATGAAAGGCACAAAAAAAAGAAAAATAGCTTGTTGGTCAGACTACTCGCCATTTGTCGTGGCTGTGTCCTCTTGTAATGTTTTGCAGTTCCTGGCTGGGTGAGGAGAGGATGGTGTGATAGGTGGGTGGCCGGTATACTCTCACTACAACGCAAAATGCACACGTGGTTAAAATACACTTTTTACAGCAACCAATTGAGTACTTAACTTCAATGATTTCAAATCGGGAGTTCTGTAGTTAAAAGCAATCAAATAACGCACACTAACTCTTGTATCTTGTCCGTGTCCATATGGCAATAATATATAATGACTAATGTTCCCTCAGCTAGTAAAGGTGAGAGGCGACGAGTAACACTGTGGACGACTGGAGCACAATGCGACGTATTGAGATGCAATGCGAACTGAGTCATGATGCAACGTACTGAAGTACTCAGATTGAGAGTTTGAGAAAGCTCGGTAAGCAGCGTGGGCCTATATGCGCGCTGCCCACGTGGGCGTAATCGGCACCGTAACCTGGGGGCGTATTTGGTCTTCTCTATTCATATGTGCGTCTAGTTCAGCTACCGCTAAACAGTGTTCCCTAGTGCCGACCTGTTTGCTGGCGACGGCGTACGACAGCGCAGTATAGACTTAAATGTAATTAAGAAACGAAAATCTCTATGTTATTGGTTTAGGAAAAGAAGACAGAAATTTAGGAATACAGAAAGCTATTATGACATATTATCATTTTACGAAAGAATATAAATTCGTATAAGTTTTATAAAATAACAAGAATCTTGCGTTTAAGAAGGAGAAATAAAATATAACAGGAAAAAAAACATACATTTCTAGTAAAGATCCCAACATCTAGCTATCTCGGCTGCGAGTACTTGGCAAAACTTCGAGCCTGTCACATTCGATGTGGCGTACAAGATATCGTTAATATTCATTGGGTAAATTTATTTGTTAGACCTTTCCTGTATTCCTCATATACTACCTCCGTTACATGTCGTATGTGGTTTAAACAAGGGCATAATTCGTATATTACTTGTGCATCTTTGACTTCCTTATTTATACATGTTGTGTATATGGTGTTTGTTCAGTTTGTAAGGTAAAACCTCATCAAAATTTAATAACCAACTGCCTCATTTTTATTACAGATATTATTTTACCTAATTTTAATAACTATTATATCACTTAAATTACACATGTTACTTAACACATTCCTACATACAATATAATGATATAGGAGACCCTCTGTGTCACCGTGCTTCACACCAAACACTAACGGCCAGTGTGACCAGAAGTGGGCCCCACACAGTATCATTCCCAGTCGACCCGAATCCAGCTTCATGCTGCAAAACACTGCTGCTGACAGCAGCTGTCTCTAGACTCGTAGAGGAACGGCCACCGCCTCTGGTTGGAAAGCACTCTCCGTGGTGAGAATACGATATTTCGCTGCTGCGCACTACGGGAGATTTGAAAGAAGGAAGCTGCCATAGCTCGCATACCTATACGAAAAGGGGGGGGGGGAGGAGTTTCACCGAGAACTTGGATTGTGACGTCATTGTCCCTGCATATAGGTACACGCATTATACTTGCATTTCGCTGCAAAGTGTGCTGGATGGTGGTTGGTTCTAACTGCACAGTATAAGACAGGGTCACCAAAGTTTAGTAATATATCCAAATATAAATATAATCGAAAAGCTCCTTCTATAGACTTATTCTTATACTACAGGGTGAAATGAGCCCTCAAAACAACTATGAACTGAAAGCTACAGCTTCATAATCTGCATCATAAAGTGTTGTAACTGTAAAATTTTCTAGTCTACCTGCCGTAACAGGGACAGTGTGTTTGACTCACAATCAATGTGTCATGAGTCTAGATCGCAACCCCAGCCACTGCTTACTTTTTGAAGGAAAATCTTCAGTAATGGCTACAACTATAAGTTGGAATTTTTTTTATGATTCTATTTCTGCGTGATAATATAATGAAACTGAACTAAATGTACTGAACAAAGCTTTCAACTACAATACTAAAACATCATCTGAATACTAAAAATTTTAGAAGGCCAATAACGGATACTCAAAATTCAACACTGAAAGCCAAACTCTTTCTTAACGCAAAGACAGACTGCAGAAAAAGTAAAGAACCTGCTTCAGCAGGAAACCAGTAGTGACATAGAGAAATATAAAGACATCTTCAATGCAAACAGAATTCTTCAGCCAATAAGGTCAAAGTTAAAAGATCATAAAGTAGTCGCGACTGAGATAAAGAAATGCAACACAACAGTAACTGTGCACTAGACTACACAGATTCAGAAAGCCTTGACATTCCTTGGAGGAAAAATTTTTTCTTCAGGATACCCTTCTCACCATAACAAACTACCAGCTCACAAAAGGGTAAATATTTGTTTATAAATCATAAGGGAATCTGGCTAGATGTCAGCTAAACATTCACAGACAAGAATGTCCCATTAAGAATACTACAAACGCACTTAAGTTCGAAGGTTATAAGGTAATGTGTATGATAAATAGAATCCTGCATGAGAACTTCTATCAGTGTAATCAATGAAACGCAGGAACTGATTTAAGAGTAAGTGAAAAATACTAATATCACTAACAAATGACAAACGATGTCCCTGAATGTTATGAATCTGTGCACAAGCATACATATAAATGACGCGTTAGCACTAATGTAGGAGAACCTGACAGTGAAATCTAACAATCTGACTCCTCAGGTTCCTGTGTAGCAATAGGTTTTCTTGAACTAGTGCTAAAATATAATTACTTCTCATTCAGTCGCACAATTTACGTGAAAATGAATGGCCTCGCCAATGGAGCCAGTACTTCGGGAACAAATGCTGATGATTTGTTTCCTCACTATGTTGAACAGAAAGTATTTAAACAAAATCCTCCATGTGCTAAAAAATCAATTTTGTACGCGATATATGTGAATGACATGTTCCTGAGTATTGATTCCCAATGTATTCTCCTACTTTTCAACAATATACACACGATACAAACTACTCCCACTGTCTACTTAAGACAATTAATTTCCTTGATCTTAATGTAAGCAGACAAATTAATAAACGTGTCTTTAAATTTACAGGGAGCCCACCACCGCTGTCATAAATGCTCGTTCTACCTCCTACTAGCCAAACACATAAAAAATAGCAGCATAAAACTCCCTGATCCATAGGATGTTTAAAATCTCTCTGAATGATGTGTATTACTATTAAATAGATGGCTGAAGGTAATGAGTATGCACCCATGTTAATAGAAACTTTGGGTGAAAAAATAAAAACGACAGCAAATGATGAAAATAGTAGGAAGCTAGGAAACATACCAACTACTTTTACACACATTTACGCAACATAACAAAAAATTGCCAATACCCTTAAATGGCAGAAAAATGGAACAAGTTATACAGTCGACGACAATCTATGTCAAAAACTGTCCCATAATCTTAAAACTAATAATAATAAATTATACAAATTCGGTGTTTTTAAATTTACTTTCAGTGGACGCCCTGCACAGTACATAAGACAGACTGGCCTGAGCTTCCACACTAGTTCCAAGGAACATACAAAGAAATTATAAAATGACAAACCACAAAAATCAGAATTAGCCACACATGTAGGAGCTACAGGTCACAGATCTGAAATATAAATTATGACCTAAGGAAACTGCACTTTAAGTGGAGGATACGAAATGGACATTTATGATCAACTCGAGATTTACATCCATAGAATGCAAGTAGACATATAAGCAAACATGTTAATGTATATGTTATATATGTAGATCTTTTCGCAGTTACTGTAAGGAAATTAGCAATTTATTTAAATAACTCCCTTGTGGTGTAAAAATGTATTTTTGGACTGTGGCTGAAAGATACTTGTCAATTTTATTCCCCTATTTGTATCCATCTATTAAGCTAGGAAATATTAGTGCCTTTAGATCGGGGGTATAATGAATGCGAAACTTCTTGTTTCATTAATGCTATCCGCCCTCGGCTCTGTTTAAATTCGAGAAAATATACCCCCAGTATCGTTTGCATCTGATCAATACGATAATTTATTTTATTAATACAACTTTTATTCTATCGGTATTTTGCTACCTACTGAAGTGATAATGCTTTGACTGTGGTCTGTTATTAAAGCTTACATTTAACCATTGAAAGACAGGATGAGCAATATTCCTAATCTAAAACATTACAGTCAAATTAATTCCCTAAATTAACTATGCTACCATTGGCACAGTGGAGACTCTATCCCTAATCGTCCCAATCACTTCGGTTGAATGCGAAACTTCTTGTTTCATTACTGGTATCTGACCTCGGCCGCCCAAGTGGTTTTACTGAAGTTCCACCTAGACGGACACATAATCTGAGAGCTCAAGCAAAGAGCTAGTGGAACGCATATGCACTTTCAATTACAGTGCCCTACTTTGCCAGCTGTTTGCTTTTACATCACCATAATTCCGCACCTAGGTTACGACACTCGTCACAGGCACCCCTGTCAGACCTCTTGCGGAGCAGACGCTCAGCGTCCAATTCGCTCCACTGCCGACTCCAGAGTCCCGACCTTGTTGCCGCCAAGCTTTGCCGTTCCTCTCACGTGTATCCCTACGCTTTTCGGCCAATAAGGAATACAAAATTTCGAGCGGGTCTCCCACCTTTTCATGGGCGTGCCGTATTTGTGTCCCGTTAGTCGCAACGGCGGGAGACAGTCTCTCTCTGTCTTGCACTCACGCCATCTCTCGCACGTACGCTTTCTCCACCTGTGAGGTCTCAGGCTGCCCCAATACCTCCTGTGGTCACAAGCGCTACTCAATCGACAAAGGAGCCGTCGTGTGAAGCACCGGCCAGCTGCCGGCCACCTCGCTTGTTCGACACCACTGTGTTCGGCCAAGCAACCTTCTCAATGATAATAAGCACGGTTCTAAAATCTTACGTACCAGTATTAACCTTGGTATATTGATACTAGTGTCGTTCTGTCAAATGGCTATCTCTGTCCACGTGGTACTTGTCATTTATTATTTTCTGAATAAATATTATGTAAGGCGTTAAAATCTGCCACCTTACAGTAGAACAGAAATACCCGTTGCTAATGGAGCAAAGCAAGATATATACGACTTATCGACAGAGAAACAGCGTCTGAGATATACGACAGCCCTCGTATTATAGACTTGAATGCATTTGGTGTTGTATCAGATGCTGGTTACTGAATTGTTTTTACCACAGATGAGCCGCTTGAATATGGAATGAAATGATTTATGTCTAGAGCTACACACACTTTTAGCCAAGGGGGAGCATGAATCGTATATCTTAGTATAGTGATTGAAGATATAGGAGGAGAGATAGTGGAGAGTTCAGTGGCTAAAAATGGACTGCTGAGCAAAGTAGTTGTGTAAACTGCATCACCATAGCCTACATTATTGTAAGAGAGGCAGAAAGAAAGAAATTACCGAATAATGCACGCTTTTATTTCGCAAGTATCTATGGTTAATTCAAGCCCTCCGGAATATTGACTATGTCTGTCCCATGTTAATATAGACCACTGTAATACTGGCAAACATCACGAACATTCAGATACATTTTGCTTCACTTAACAGTGAAGTATTTTTCAAAACATCAATTGGTGACTGGAAAGACAGGAACATCCTTCGTTCTGTGACATACAGTATCGTTCAAACTAAATGATCCTCCATGTATATGCAAAGATATTTTCATATCTAATACTTCACGGGAATATTTACTTATCAACTTTGGGTGTTATATACTGACTGTGTTAATCTTGATAGTGTCAAATGTCAGAAATAGCGCCTATGACACCAGCGATATATTGGCACGCTAGCACGGATATCCCTAGGTTCCATTAGAAAAGAAACGTATGTCGTTGCTCACAACAGCATTAGCCAGCCACTGTTGCCTCACCTGCACTTTTCAATGTATTACAGTTTTCAGCTTTATATATTCGAGTTACTCCTGTATTTTTTCAATGTTATCCACCCTTCTTCCCTTAGACTGTTGTTCCGATATTTTCTTGTCTCTATAAATCAAAAAACGAACTTCCTTGGTCTACCGTCTGTCCATTCACCTGTCTACGAGTCTTTCTAATTTTCATTTAATTTTCAATGCAGTCGTAGTTACATCTTGCATTCTAGTCTATACCAACTTTTATTCCGTACGCAATCTTTGTGCGCGCCAACTAGATTTTATTATAAGAGAGGATACGAATACAGCAGTCCGTAACAAACCCACTGACTTTAAATTGTTCTCGCATATCCAGATTTCAGCTGGAGGTCTATTCTCTGAATCATTAGTTTGATTTTCTGTATTCCCGTGGACTCTTTACTAGTTGTAGAATATTCCACAGAAGCAACCATTCTTCATAATTGCCTACTTCATATCTTTGCAGAGAGGACTGGCTTAGACCACGACATAGAAAATGTGCTGTAAAACGGCGTACCCGATCAATCAGATAGTGCTTACGATAATACAGTCCTGTGAGCGGAAAGAAGGAGCATATTCATGCAATAATCGATTAAAATAATTCAACTAAATAATACTGTTACAGAGATATCACCCATAAAATTAAAAGGCGTAACTTATTTGATCAGTTCGTGCCTTACCAGTAACTTCGGCCACAGAATGTACTTCGAATAATAAGTCGTTTCTGTACCGCAGAAATTGTTACCAATTGGTCTCGCGGTTCTAGGCGCGCAGTCCGGAGCCGTGCGACTGCTACGGTCGCAGGTTCGAATCCTGCCTCGGGCATGGATGTGTGTGATGTCCTTAGGTTAGTTAGGTTTAAGTAGTTCTAAGTTCTAGGGGACTAATGACCACAGCAGTTGAGTCCCATAGTGCTCAGAGCCATTTGAACTATTTTGTTACCAATTGAAACTGCTCTTCTTCGGGTTACCAGTCGAAACTGATGTTCTTCGGGTTCAGTTTGAGTAACAACACAAAAGAGGATTACAGTCTACGTGAAAGACATGAGAACGGCGACAGTTACTTACTGAGCTTAAAGATAAAATGTTTGACGCTTTTCACAATTCTGATGTTGTTCTGACTTAGTAAATGTACGAATTCCTACAGAAACATATGGAAATACTGGAATTCAGATTATTTTTAGAAACCAGCTAAACAGGAAGTTTCTCTGCAATGGACTGCAAAAAATCTACTACAAGCTTTACTTTTCGAGGCTTTACTGAAGGTACAAGGATAAATCACTACATAATCCAGCATTGGACAAGGTGTTACAGGAAGATGGAAAGTAAGCATCTAATATCGCAAAGAATGAAGCGTCAAATAAGCCAAATTTAAGCAAAGCTTCTTCTCTACAAGATCCGGATGTGCAAGCAGACTTTTTACGTTTATCAATAAACATTATAGGAAGAAAGGTTTGAGGTAGATTATGAGAGAATATCCACCAGAAATTGGTCACGGCAAAGAAAACAGTGGGAAGTGCTGTATTAAACTGCTTATTTTCAAACAAGTGGCTGGCAAGAGACGGGTACTATTGAAGGGTTTCAGGCCCAATCACCGTATCTGATATTGTCACATTTCTTCCTCCGGGGTCACGCAAAGCGCAAGGAAGTTCCAGTGACTGTGGCCCACATGTGGATGCGTATTACTGCTTGGTAATTGGAGTCACTTAAAATGAATCGGTATTTCGGTTTCATTGATATACGGAATATAGAAGCGACCTCTCCCAGTGCTGAACCTGTGAGGATTTGTGTGACATTCTTTTCATGGTTTTAATCAGAAAACTGGTATCATTAAAAAGGGTCTGAAGATTGAGATTGTTTTGTATTGACACAGCAAACTGTATGGATTCAGTGAATTAAGAAATTATTGTGCATAGTGAATTGCATCTTCAGTGCTGAATGCAGTGTCCGTTGGTTGATATTCCTTATATTGTCCTATTATATTCTCTAAATTAATATTGTTTATTTCAGATACCTTACAAGATTTTGGAGGGCTCAGGTTGCGTAGTAGAATTCCAATCCTAACCCATTAAGCCACAAATACAACTTTCTCATTGTCCAGATTTTGTCTTGAAACTAACTGCGAGGAACGAAACAAAACAGTACATATTTTTGTGTAACATTTTTGTTTAAAGAAACAATGTTCATTGGAGGAAAATGTCTGATTCTTTAAATGCTGTGCTGCCTTAGTTAAAATCGACTATGAGAAAGAAAACGAAACTACCCAACGGCTCAGTATTTTACTTCTTGCAGTAGGTGTGTACAGAAACCTGCACATTGATGTTTACAAAATACATACAACCAATGTCGGTCCTAACGTTTATTAGAGTATTGTGTAAAAATATAACGTAAATTGGTCTATATCTTTTCAAAATTTTTGGAAATAACACTTCCTCTTTTATGAATTAGTGTAAATAATATGTTTCATCAAACAAATTTTAATAATTTAGCCTTTACCGAACATTCTCTGGTAAGCATCACATTTTCTCATAAGCTACTGACAGCTAGTTGAACATCATGAGAGATAGGAAAAATATTGTTTTAACTTGATGCCGACTTAATGGTTTTCCTAGAGAAGTAAGCTTTTCTTTCGGACGAAACATGTTATAACCTTTGCAAATGTAATGCACGAGGGTAATATTGTCGTTGAAGGTGGCGCTGCAAGTTTGCTTGATGAGTGAAGAAATTTCTGTGTGACCACTGAACAACCACAATGTCAGTACAAAAATTTATAGGTACAAAGAATTTTACTTCGTGAAATCTTGTGAGATTTACAAAAGTGATACAGCATTGATATAGTCTAATCGAGAACAGTTAATTTCGGTTTGTTCCATGAGGTCTTTACCTTTGTTTGTCTTGATGATAACAGATTACAAGAGTTTGGAACGGATTGAAAATAATTTTGGCTGACATCCTTAGATGATTTACCCTGTATCGTAAAATATGTCGTATCAAATATTAAAGAGCTACCTGAATTTGAGTTAACTTCTCAGAAAAAGGGAATAAACAAGATGAATGTTACGTGGAATTTTCAGTGACATGCAAGTCGCCGAAGTCGCGTCAAATACGATACAACGATTTGTAGTCTACCGAACATATGCACACGAGGTCTCGTGGCCAAGAATGTCACACTATCATTTCATTTCCATTCATTTTGGTTTAAAAATCGGATGTTCTAGAGGACTTATCAACTTTGCTCACATGTTTTGAAGGTAACTCGCTGAAGAGAATGTCTGTGTAGTAGGATAAGGTATGTGCGCGTTCGTATAATGTACTTTAATGTATAAGATCGTTTTCTATAGTTGCGGAGAACCTGGGTCACTTATTAGACAAAAGAACGAGTTAGGGAAAATAAGACCTAATCTCCCCATTTCTCAGTACAAATAATTTTACGGTGGTTCGACTGTTCAGAAAAACACGTAATCATTGCTTTTGTTTACACAAGTGGATACTTCAAACGCCCCGAATTACCATTCTATTAGGCGAAAAATTAAATTTTTACTTAATGTGATTTAATAACGGACAATGTAATTAGAATACTCCACTTCTAAATGGCTTTCACCTGCAAACAGCAGAGTGCAATTAAAGCGAGTTTGGGCCGTGTACTCTGTTAAACACGAGCGAGAACAGTCGCTTTTCAGCTTTCACGGTCGGGGTTTTAATTGAATTCCTCCGGAAATGCCTCAATGGAAATCTTATTTTAGTCAAGCACTGACAACGTAACGACTGTACGATTCATTCAGGCCTACAAACTGAGAGGATGATTGCATTTGCTTCCATTTTGAAGCTATTTCGGAACTACGCATTGATTTGTGAAAGACGAAAACTTGCCCATTTATGACTGCTTCGTTTCCGCACTGATAACGGCAACGGAAGCGAGGATGCCGCAAGGCGTTTTGATTTGTTATTTCTACCTGCAACGTACACCCCGTACTTTGAGATAATTAACGGTTAGGCTAAAGCTTGGAGTAAAACATCATTAACACAACTAAATGTATGCTTCTACGAGCAATGATCTTGTAATGAGAAGTATGGAAGCGGAAAATGGAATGCGAAGGCTTTGAGAAGTGGTTGCTTCGTACTAACGACATTTTATTTGCGTATTATAGACTCCTGGAAATTGAAATAAGAACACCTTGAATCCATTGGCCCAGGAAGGGAAAACCTTATTGACACATTCCTGGGTTCAGATACATCACATGATCACACTGACAGAACCACAGGCACAGAGACACAGGCAACAGAGCATGCACAATGTCGGCACTAGTACAGTGTATATCCACCTTTCGCAGCAATGCAGGCTGCTATTCTCCCATGGAGACGATCGTAGAGATGCTGGATGTAGTCCTGTGGAACGGCTTGCCATGCCATTTCCACCTGGCGCCTCAGTTGGACCATCGTTCGTGCTGGACGTGCAGACCGCGTGAGACGACGCTTCATCCAGTCCGAAACATGCTCAATGGGGGACAGATCCGGAGATCTTGCTGACAAGGGTAGTTGACTTACACCTTCTAGAGCACGTTGGGTGGCACGGGATACATGCGGACGTGCATTGTCCTGTTGGAACAGCAAGTTCCCTTGCCGGGCTAGGAATGGTAGAACGATGGGTTCGATGACGGTTTGGATGTACCGTGCACTATTCAGTGTCCCCTCGACGATCACCAGAGGTGTACGGCCAGTGTAGGAGATCGCTCCCCACACCATGATGCCGGGTGTTGGCCCTGTGTGCCTCGGTCGTATGCAGTCCTGATTGTGGCGCTCACCTTCACCGCGCCAAACACGCATACGACCATCATTGGCACCAAGACAGAAGCGACGCTCATCGCTGAAGACGACACGTATCCATTCGTCACTCCATTCACGCCTGTCGCGACACCACTGAGGCGGGCTGCACAATGTTGGGGCGTGAGCGGAAGACGGCCTAACGTTGTGCGGGACCGTAGCCCAGCTTCATGAAGACGGTTGCAAATGGTCCTCGCTGATACCCCAGGAGCAACAGTGTCCCTAATTTGCTGGGAAGTGGCGGTGCGGTCCCCTACGGCACTGCGTAGGATCCTACGGACTTGGCGTGCATCCGTGCGTCGCTGCGGTCCGGTCCCAGGTCGACGGGCACGTGCACCTTCCGCCGACCACTGGCGACAACATCGAAATACTGTGGAGACCTCACGCCCCACGTGTTGAGCAACTCGGCGGTACGTCCACCCGGCCTCCCGCATGCCCACTATACACCCTCGCTCAAAGTCTGTCAACTGCACATACGGTTCACGTCCACGCTGTCGCGGCATGCTACCAGTGTTAAAGACTGCGATGGAGCTCCGTATGCCACGGAAAACTGGCTGGCACTGACGGCGGCGGTGCACAAATGCTGCGCAGCTAGCGCCATTCGACGGCCAACACCGCGGTTCCTGGTGTGTCCGCTGTGCCGTGCGTGTGATCATTGCTTGTACAGCCCTCTCGCAGTGTCCGGAGCAAGTATGGTGGGTCTGACACACCGGTGTCAATGTGTTCTTTTTTCCATTTCCAGGAGTGTATCTGTTACTCACCGAAGGACAGTACACGCCAAAATACCTATGGACGGAGGGTTCCCATTAGAGCTGTACTTGAGAATATGGAAGTAAGAAGATATAGAACATGGTTTAATGTACTTTCGACGATAAAATCATTGGAGACAGATCATAATCTCAGGAAGTTCATTGATGAAAATGGGCCACGGTTGTTTTCAAAGCAAGCATTACGATACTTTCTTTAAGACATTTAGGAAAAACCGTCAAAACTAACATGTGGATCATCAAAAGACTAACTGAACCGCTTAATCCCCAACAACAGTGTTCCTTTGTAATTAGGTCTCTTTCCATCCATTCAGGCTCCCCTTACGCTCACCAAAAGGTTTCCTGGAGGCGTAGTCTCTTAGCACTGAATTTATTATCTACTACGGTTTTCAGCAAGAAAAGTAAGAGTTCTTCAGTCTCGAGAACTTCCTGAAAACTAGATGCAAACATAATAAATTCTTCTTTTTTGTTAATTAAGAGTTCAGTCATTCTCCAAAGTTACACATATTAAATCTTTAAAATGAAATTCTCAGTCCTTAAGAAATTCCTACCTGTAGTAGAAGTATTTTCCTTGTCCCAATGAAGAACATTTGCAATCCAATAGCATGATCGGTCTTCATCGAATTTTGGAGATAAGTCTGGAAGTCCCATATCTAAAGACCGGCTGCTATTATCACGTAGTGCGAGAAATGATACATTTCCCTGGTATACGACCAGTGTTTGGCGTCCGGGAATGAGAAATTGTTCCTCATCCATGGCCCAACAAAATTTTGATCAGAGCAAATATAACGCTAACACCTTCTACAGGGGAGATACACCGTTAGAACGGTGTGATTTAACTTCTCATGTGTAACAGCCTCCCCATTCATTACATTCATCAATGTGGATTTGATATTTGACGGCACTAATTTTTCGTGAACGTTCGTCAAACCCTGCGCTGTTATCTAGTGGGTAACTCCTGTAAACCCAGTTTGTGGGTTGGTGCTGATACGTTTGTTGTGGCAGTGGAATTGTGAACGGATGGTTCCCTCGTGCAACTTCCCATAATCAAATACGACTGTACATATCGCACCTGAAGTCCCATTTCAGGCGTGTGTATTACCGGAGGCATGTCCGCCGGCGTATAGAGGTTGAAAAAAAATTGTTATTGTTTGAGACTTTGAAAGGTGATACGAACCTGTGAATAGTTTAGGCGTAAATTACGTTGAAATGCACTAATGCAATGCTCAAACACGAACTGCATCCGGATATGAGCGTGGCTGTAGTTACAAAAAATTGTTTGAAGATGTTAGACAACCAAACTGCTCAAATAGCTGCTGTAGAGTGAGATAGGTTAAATATATGATGTATAGTGGAGGTTGGGTATAGTTTAAGTGCTTATGAAATAACACATTTACTATATTTCAAAATGTTATAGTCAATAATGTCGTAAAATTAGCCAAACAGATATCACATTGTTCACCCATTACTAGCAGAGCATATCTAGCATATATGACTCTTCTGAACCGATGTGGATGTTTCAAGAGTTGTTCATGCACTACATGTAGTAAGCCAATTTGTGCCTGATGTCGGTGGCAGCACTATCCAAATGAAGGCTTGCCACGGCAGCAAGAATGACGCTTACGTCATATTCATATGGTCTACACTATACTTAAGTCCGTGTAAAGTAAAGCCATCGAACTCGAAACTGTTACATCTAAGGAAAAGTTGAATTACACGAGCACAGACTGTCGACGATACCTTGCATCGCTGTCTCAGCCCTCGAAGAGCGATTATGGACGTTGAGATAGGATGGTTGACTTAAAGTCTGGTTTTCTCTTGTAAGGTACAACCTATTATAGCCCGAAGAAAGTGAGATTTAAGCACGTAAGGCAGTAGGCAAAGTCTCAGTGGCCTAGCTTGTGACTTCAACTACTGTTAGTATGATGGAGCGTGGAGTACTGTAGAAAAGGTCGGTCGGTGAACTGGATACTAATGTACTACATTAGGGGAACAAGGATTTATTACATCGAAGTATACAGTCGTGCATTCTTCTCTCAGTCGGCCCCCAGGCCGGTGCAGTGCAGCAGAAGTGCTGACGCTGCCGTAGCAATCTCTGCCGGATGTAGCCATGGGACAGCCGACTCACATAACCACGGCGTCGGTCGGAGGGCAGGCTGCGTTGGCGAATGACGCAGTACATTCAGCAGGCCTCGATGCCCAGGATGGAGACTGTGTTTTCACCAGAGCATCACATAGACATCCAAGGGATGTGCTCGGATAAACTCTCAACACATGTACCAAGACATCAGGTTGTCTGGTGCGTGCAATAGGAGAACTGAAAATCTGTAGTTCTATTAATATCTTTGACCTGAATACCAGGAATGAAAATAGAAAATATAGTTTCGTGATGTTGAGGATTAATACTTACACTGACACTGTTGTAATTTAGCATTCAAGCTGTACAAACCAACATAAAAGTACTGTTTTCCAAATCTGCTATTAACCGTCTCTTCAAGCTCTCAGTCTCACAAGTTGAGCGAGAAATAGAGCTATAAATCATAGAATACTGCCAAAGGGAAACAATATACTCCACAAAAAAATGGTTCAAATGTCTCTGAGCACTATGCGACTTATATTCTGAGGTCATCTGTCGCCTAGAACTTAGAACTAATTGAACCTAACTAACCTAAGGACATCACACACATCCATGCCCGAGGTAGGATTCGAACCTGCGACCGTAGCGCTCGCTCGGTTCCAGACTGTAGAGCCTAGAACCGCACGGCCACTACGGCCAGCTATTCTCCACATTATGTAAATAAAATTCATAGTAAGACTGCAACTATATAGCATCAAGATTTAAGACCTGGTAATAGCAATAACTTCCAAGATAGCAACAATTAATACATCTGAAATTAGTGCAAGAGTGGCACCAATATTAAAATAATATAGGTAGTTGTTTCGTCCTCAACCAAAAATAATCTTGGTTGTATTTTAAAGGTAGAGGTATTTATCACCAATTGGGAATGTACAAAATTAAACGTAGATTGTCATGTCTGTTATGTGGAGTAGACAGGGAGACGCTCAGGAGCTATGTTTGATTAACGTGTACCCTTGGACAGGCGTGACATAGTAGAAAAATCTGAGTTCAGTGCCAACCTAACTGAGAGTGTACATGTAAAATTGCTTCCTGAAGCATAGAAAGGGAGATTTAGGCCTCCTCGAGGAAGTCGAGAAAATTTGCCATCAGACAAGGGGAAGCCGCGATGTTCTGATAACGGATTTACTTCAAATGTTGTACACCTTTAGTAGCCCTTTAGGACATCGTAATGTGCAGGTAGTAAAGCGCACCATGCAGGCTATTTCAAGAAAACCAGAAGATAATATTTTGTCGTCGATGATGTACCCTGAGTACGCGTTGGCGGTGGCCTTGTGGTCAGACTTCAAGGTCCGTAGGCGATGAATCGCTGGATCGTCCCGTTCCCTTGTTTTTCTTTTATTCAAAATACTCGTATTATTTTGAACGTATGACTTTTGAAAGGTAATACAGCGTAACGACAAGAGTGTTCGGATGGGCTTCTATTAAATTGCCATTGTTATTTGTCTGTTTACTAATTTTTGTTATTACAAATGTATTATGCGGCTTTTACTTTTATAGGCATAGTCAAAACTTTATCATGCGCCTTCAAACTTGTTCATATTTGATTGAACACGAACGAGACATTGCTTCTCGTGATGGTGCTATTGAGGTACATTTTAACCTTCCACGGCAAATTTTCGCCACCGGTAGTTACGAAAATGTGGCGGTACGCATGATTTCCATCCAAGGGAAACAAATTTTTCAAAATGTAGCCGAGCTTTGTTTTTCTTTGAAACTCCGAAGATTCCTTCAGCATGTGGGAAAACTGAATACATTCAACGTAGTAGATACCGTTTCATGATTTCCATGTCTGTAGGAAACTTATAATCTTGCAACTTGGAACATCAATAGCACATCCGATGATGAATCGCGCATTATCGTCATATTCTGATATACGGATACTCATTATATTAATGAATAAAGTCATTTACTCCTCTGGTTTTCGATAGTCACTTGCTCTTTCCAAGTCTGTCTCTGGTCCTTTATACCTGTATCTGCAGGTGGAAGTGTCCTGATAAAACGCAGCTCTCGATACTTTAACCGACTGAAGTTATAATGTATTTCAGGAAACCCTTATCGGTTTTCCCTTTTTTTTTTTCGAACTTGGCTATTGAAGTTTTCTTCAGTTACCCGATATAGGATAGGTCATCACAATGGATTAGAGAGAGAGTATTATTAACAGGGAGAGCTGTCACAATATAAGGTACTCCGATAGTAATGAATTAACTGAATCAACCAGCAAATCCGAAATTTTTATAAAAGTAGTAATTCATTTTCTAGGGTGAAACTAGCATATTTTCAAAGCGTCTGGACCTGAATTGATGTTTACATGTATCATTAGTCGCATTTCGTAGACGGAGTAATTATATTTGCTTTTCCTTTTGACTAAAGTTTCACGGAATATCAACGGTATTTTATCACCAAGTTATCTCGACACATATCGTACGATAATGAAAAGTTAACAAATCATTTAATATGTTAAGATACAGGATTGACATGTATGAAATATGTCACATCGACTCATTGTGAATAAATGTTTTGTAATAGATCACCTTATAAAAGGATACTGAGATTATGCACAATTATAACTTAGAGACTGGAGATGTGAGACAATATCACTGAAAGAAATTTTTGGAGTACTAAATTATTCCTTCCAAGTCGACAATCGTTGCTGCAAGCTCACTTGCTACATTATACAGCGAAATAAGCAACCGATCACTTAACCCTTGAATTGAACAGAAAAGGAAAGGAGGCGATAAAACTGAAAGCGACGGAATGAATAAAGACTCAGACGAAATGGCAGCGCCGGCTACCGGGTGAGCCAAGTGCGACAAACTGCTGCCCTCGCCAGGGATCTCTGATCACCGTGCTCTCCAGCCCGACACCTTGCCGCCCCTATCCTCACCGAGACTTCTCCAGCTGACAACTGTGTTCCCTGGGAGCAGCTCCTCTTTCCGACCTTCGTTTATAAGGAGTCCTTAAATCCATACATCAATACTTCACTCCGTTCTGTTACACACTCATGCAGGCACACAAAAAACACACGAATACAAAATACACTTAAAGACAAGTAGAAAAAGGGAAAACAACGTATCGTAAATGAATAGCCGAATGGAATTAAACGCGCAGAAAAAAAATTACATTTGCAAAAAATCTGATGATTTAGGCAAGAGAAACAGCTTCAAAAGTTGAGCGATAACGCTTTGGTCCACACCTGGCTCTTATGCAAGCATATATTCGGTTTGCATTGAATGACAGAATTTTTGGCGGAAATTCTATTCAACTGGCTCGTTAGATCGTCAAAATTCCGGGGTAGTTGTAGGAGCCTGTTCATAATGCTAGAAAGTTCCAAATTGGGGAGAGATCCGGCAACCTCGCTGGCCAAGCACTGGTTTGGAAAGCACGAAGACAAGCAGTAGAACGTATTGCGTTGTACAGACGAGCATTGACTTGTTGAAATGTGAGGCCAGGATGGCCTGTCGTGAAGGGCAACAATAAGGGAGGGGGGAGGGGGGTAGAATGTCGTGAACATAGCCCTCTGGTCTAAGAGTGCCGCATAGGACAACTAAAGGGCATCTGCTATGATATAAAATGGCACCGCACACAAACTCTCCACACTGTTGGGCAACATTTAGGTTGCCTTTCCAGAAAGTTTGCAGACACGTCTCCGGCCTGGAACTCATTGATTGGAGTACAATTCTCTTCGGCGATGTGTTCCGCTCCACCTCGATCCCCGATGACAAGTGAAGACGTGTGTAGAGATGCCTCAGGCATCGGTGGGAGACCAACCTGACTGACGCCCGCCATACGGCCCTACATCCAGTGGGCCATTTCTTTTCATAGCAGGACCCCTTTGGTTGTCAGCCGCGGCACACTTACAGCACAGTGAGACGTCTACGATACTCTACGTCCCATTTTGTTGCCTTTCATGGAAAGCCATCCTCTTTTACATTTCAGAAGACAATTTTCGTTCACACGGAGAGAGTTTCAACTGCTTGTCTTCGTGTTTGCCAATTCCTAACTTGGACAGCAAGATTGCCGGATCTCTGCCCGATTGGGATCGTTTCAGCATTAGGAGCACGGCCCTACAACCATTTCGGAATGTTGACGATCTAATGCGCCAGCTGGGCAGAATTTGTCATCATATCCCCGAGGAAGTCCTCAAACCCCACTGTCATTTAATACCAAGCTGAATAGGTAATCCGCCTGCTCTATTTATGAAGCTGTTTCTCTTGAATAAAAGATCGTACTTTTCTAACATTGCAATCATTAGTTTGCCTATTTACATACCGCACATCTCCCGATTTCCTTCAACTTCTGATTATTCCTACGTGGTGCTTTCTTTTTCTTTCTCTTTTATGTCTTGGGGCGTTGATTACGGAACAGGAAGTTATCTATTATCTTCTGAGTTCATAGCTGTCCGAAGGTACTTAATAATAATCTTTGCTGGGAATATTTATTGTCTGGTTTGCATGCATTTCTACAAAATATCAACAGTAGTTACTGGAGGACTTGCCTATCACATTTATGTCCAAGTGTATACTCCATCATTCTGTCTATGTTGGATGTAAATGGAAGTTGCATAACAAGCTGCTAATCATTCTTTTGTAAAATAGTATGCAGAGTTGCCAGAAGCTGTCAGTTGAAATGAAGGCTGCAAGACAGCCTGCTTTGGTCGACGACGCAGGCAGATGCGAATCGATGTGAAACACTTCGATCCACAAGCTTAGCAAAGAATCAGCATCAATTCGATAATGACAACTCTCTATGAAGTTTATGATATGTAATGTAAAATTTGTTTCTAAATGTGTACCTCTGGAGTATGACAGATGAGCACTGTTACAGACTGAGCGTATGAGATGAAAGTCACTAAGCAGTTTATATAGAAAATACCAACCTCACTCAAATACGTCTCAATTTAAATAAGAGAAAATCTCGATGAAACACATGTGTACATGAAATGTATTCCCAGTTGCGAATACGAACAACCACCATCTGTATAAGGGAAAGAGAACAACAAAAATCTGTGCCAGACCGGAGCTCGAACCTGAATTTCACGCTTTACACGATCAGTCGTCTTAATCGCTCAGGCCATCCGTGTACGACCTGCGGACAGACCGAAACTTCCATATCTTTTCGGCGGTACGTCACAAACTATATTCGTACATACTCTATGCAATTCCAATTCTGGGGAGGACATTTTAATTGAAAGTCACTGCATGGTATCTGCGGATAAATACGATTTACAGTACCTGTTTTCTTAAGAAGAAAGATGTAATGTTAAAAAAAAAAAAAGGTTCAAATGGCTCTGATCACTATGGGTCTTAACATCTGAGGTCATCAGTCCCCTAGACTTAAAACTACTTAAACCTAACTAACCTAAGGACAACACACACACTCATGCCCGAGGTACGATTCGAACCTGAGACTGTAGCAGCTGCGCGGTTCCGGACTGAAGCGCCTAGAACCTCTCGTCCACGGCAGCCGGCTACAATTGCTCACATCAGTTGTCTGTATCTGATCGTAGTCAGCAGTGACTTGGATTTCAAACCGTATAATTTTATGTTGTGGCTGACACTTTGATACTTACCGTTTATGATCTAGGTCGGCACCCTCCAACCACACGGAAGTAGCTGAACTGCACCGTCAGGACAGCTCATGCCAGCCATAAAAAAATTATGTCCGTTTACATACATGGCCCACAATGTACTAAAAGGATCAAGTGTTGGCACTGACGTAGAGTGATAGGAATGAACCCTAGTAAAACTGACAACACTGACACATGTTATGCCTGAGTCGTAATGGTGGATCAAGATCCGCGAACTGCAAGCAGCTCACTGTGTCTGTCAGGTTGGACTTGTGATAAATAACCTGTTTGCTGTGTGTGCGGCAAAGCAAGGTAAGTGGTTCTATAAACAGTAGGCTACCATTATACTACACTATAGGTTGCAGCGTAAGCAGGATAATAGGCGAAAGAAAATCATAGTATATTTTAATAAAATGTGGGAGAGAAAACGATTTCTCAAGCCCTGGCCAAAATGGATTCCCGTTACTAAATGCGATTGATAGTTCTGAAATAGTTACAGACCCACTTTGGATTAAGGATCAACCACCATCTGGTCAGAAATCTAGAGGCCAAGAAGTTTCTTAGACGATCTCGGTGTCAGATGGTGTAGGCGATACATCACGTTTTCGTCAAGGATATATATTTATGGCTTCACCCTTAACAACTTATATTAAGTATTAATTTGCAGCTGAAAAAGAAAAGCATTAATTAAGTAAGCTTGTCATCAGGAAAGGAAGCGGTATGAAATACAGGTAAAATATGTAACTAAAGGAATGACAAATCGTTTTCAGCGTTTATGAAAGCCGTCATACTTTTGTACAGAAATTTCGAACCATGGTCTTCCTTTTATGTGTCTGATTCTTCCTCATTTACATCTGATATGGTTGTATTAATTAAAATTTCGTCGACAGTGGGACTTTAGTGTAATATCAATGTGTTTCGCAATAATACAGAAACGAGCGGGGTATCCGTGCTGTGGAAAACGGCAGTAATGACATGGTATTGCGATAGGTAATTCGGTAGAAGTGGTGAGCTCCTTCAAAGCGCTCTCGAACAAAATATCGGAAACGGAAACTAACCTTTTCTTCCCAGACATTTACGGTGATGCGGCACGATGAATCTTGGAAATTCTTTCAATCTCGATTGCTACGCACGCTTTGTGCTGTGTACGCGCCAGCTCTCACGGAAGACGTGTGTATCGGTAGAATAATCTTTCCCTCAACCTTTCCGTTTTGCACTATTCTCTAGCGCACAATATAATTTTGAGAGCATCGCTACGTAATACTGATTTCTTTCTAACTGTAGGCTCACCAGGAGGCGTAATTGACTCCTTCCGAGAAGTGTCTCGAATTACTTCGTCACTCATTTTGATGACGCACTGCACAATAAAAAAATACCCAGAACAGTGAAGTGCGACACAATAACAAAGGAGACGACAATGGCTCCATCAGATGCCTTATCATCGTGTCCCTTCATCTTGTCAGTGTTTTACACATACTCCTCTCCCCACCGATTCTGCACAGGAACTCCTAGTTCCTTAACTTATCAGTCAACTTAATTTACAAAAGTCTTCTGTAACACCACACGTCGGATGCTCCGATACTTTTCTGTTCTGGTATTCCCAAGTCCATGTTTCTCTGTCACACAATGCTGAGCTCCAAATTTGCATTTTCAGATATTTCTTCCTCAGATTACGGACTATATTTGATACCAGTAGACTTCTCGTGGCCAGCAATCCCCTTTCTACCAGTGCTAGACTGTTTTATGTGTCCTCCGTGCTCCGTCCGCCATTCGTTATTTTACTGCCTAAGTAGGAGAACCCCTTAACTTTTTCAACTTCGTGATCACCAGTCCCGATGTTAAGTTTCTCCCTTTCTCATTTCTGCTACTTGTCACATCATTAGTCTTTCTTTTGTTTAGCCTCAGACCACATTCTGTACTCATCAGACTATTCATTCCACACATCAGAAGCTCTCATTCTTCTTCACTTTCGCTGAGGATAGAAATCTCATCAGAGAAACTTATCACTGATATCCTTTCACTATGAATTTTAATTCCACTCTTGAACTGTTCCTTTATTTCTGTCATTGCTTCTTCGAGGTACAGATTGAACAGTTGGACGGAACACTATATCCCTCCCATACACTCTTTTCATCCGTGCACTTCGTTCTTGGTCTTGCACTTCGATTGGTCCATCTTGGCACTTGTACCGGTTGTATATTACCCGTCTTTTCCAGTAGTTTACCCCTATTTTTGTCAGCACTTCGAATATGTGCTCCCTTTTGACAAAGTCGAACGCCTTTTCGGGGTCGGCAAATCCTTAGATTGTGTCGTGATGTTCCGTTAGCCTTCCTTCAATTACCAGCTGCTTCGTCGGAATTTCCCCTCTGGTGGCTTCATCTTCCCTGAAGGCCAAGAGATCGTTAGCTAACATAATCTCAATTTTCTCCTCCATTCTTCTGTGTGTCATTCGAGTCAGCAACTTGGATGCATGATCTGTTAAGCTGCTTGTGCGATAGTTCTCACACCTCTCGGCTCTTGCAATCTTCGAAAATTTGTGTATAATGTCTTTGCGAAAGTCAAACGATGTATCGCCAAACTCATTCATTCTATAGACCTGCAGGACTAATTGTATTGTTGCCACTTCAACTACGAACGCAAAATATTTTAGACTAACAACAAACAAAGCTAATCGAATATTGGGTTAGATACATTCATCAACATTATTGTACACTGAACGGTCATTGTTTTCAAATAAAATATTCAAAACGTTATTTCGGATGCTCGATGCTGTTAGTATATAGGCCACGTGCAGTACATCATGTTGTGCTTCCTACTTAAGGCACTAACACATGTAGCGCAGTGGAGTCTTTCTTTTGGGAATGACGTACTATTTCCAGCTACTCTCCTTTGGAGAGGACTGAGTTTTAGTTTTAATTTTTAATTTTTTGTGTATATATTTTAAAATTTTATTCTATGTTCCCTTTATCTAAGGCTCTCTGCAATCGGGTTGGGAATCGCAGTAATCCGGGTAGAAGTGCGGCGAGGAATATATGTTCAGCATTATACAGACAAAAAAAGTTATCTGGCAACCGGCGAACTATATACCAGCTTGAAAGATCAGTTTCGCACTTCAGAATAACGCATTTCAGTGTTTATTGCTAAAATTGAGAAATACAATACCATACCTACTTAAGGGAATTCTTAGTCGTTCTGTTAAGGTTACTTAACGGTTAATGTGTCATTTTGATTTTATAAAAAGTTGTTTACAAAACTTCATTCCAAAGAGATTATGTGTTGGTTAACATCTTGGTACTCGACAAGTTCGTTAATACCGTGGACACCAGAATCGACTACGACAGATGTTGTTTCCCAATTTTGTATTTTTTACGTCATCAGTTCCCCTTCATTTCTGTCTCTAGTACCAGTACTGTAGCTTGTTGGGGAGCTCAATCTGTCTCATATTTACTTCCTTTCAGACGTAAGACTCTTAGTATGTTGTGCTGTTAAGTCGCGACAGCACTAACATTTATCCAGGTATTCATATACATATTTCACACTTTTATAGGTTTTCTCTTCTCTGATATACTACTCCGAGACTTATACTATTCTTTACGATAATATGATCGCTGACTAAGTCTCACACTTAACTATCATTACACCGCACCTCAAGTTTTTATTTATATAATCTTTAAAGTTTCATTTCATATGACTTCGGTTTATCTGTAATTACATACACATTTCAGCGTGCGTTCTTTGGACTCAATAGACATTATTACACATACGTCGCATTAAAGCATAACCTCAACACACTAGATTCCGAAACACACGTCGGCCTTAGGTACCTGTAATCTGCTGAGCAGCACAAGACTTTCCCAACGAACTCGTAAAGCTTTGGGCTCTTAAGCACCGCCTTCATTTCGAGAAAATGAAGCATGCACAAATGTGCAGGCGTAGGTACGCTTCCGGCAATGTTCGTGCATGTGCATTGTTGAAGGGAAAAAATTCATCATATGGAAGTACCTTAATTGCTACTACGTCACGCTGTTTTAGATACCTCTCATTGGCAGCAATTAGTTGCAGCACGAAACTTTCAGAATTCTATCGATGAATTACGGTCAGTACCAGGGGACAGGGGACAAAAGAATGGTTCAAATGGCTCTGAGCACTATGGGACTTAATATCTTAGGTCATCAGTCCCCTAGAACTTAGATTTACTTAAACCTAACTAACCTAATGACATCACACACATCCATGCCAGAGGCAGGATTCGAACCTGCGACCGTAGCAGTCCCGCGGTTCCGGACTGGAGCGCCTAGAACTGCATGGCCACCGCGGCCGGCGACAGGGGACATATGCACAACTTAAACTAACTGAGGCTAACGTATGGTAAAAATAACACACACATCTATGCCCGAGGGAGGATTCGAACCTCCGGCGGGAGGGACCGCGCAATCCGTGACATGGTGCCTCAAGCCACGCGGCCACTCCGCGCGGCTCCTACTACTGAAGTATGGAGACATGTATGTCGCTGAAGTGGCGTCAGATTGAATAACTTGCTCCAGGCTGTAGAGACATTCGAAATTATAACCAAACAACGGCAGTGGGATATCTAGGGTTTTCCTCTTCGCGATAAAGAATGACAGCCAAAACAGTTGCAGGACAAAAATTTATTAAAATTAATTACCAAGGTTCCGGTATATATAAATATACCTTCATCAGAAGTAAAAAATCCTGAACAGGAAGACACTTTAATTCGAAATACCTTGGCATTGGAAATAAGAAACATTAAAGCTTGAGTAACAGTGAAATTACCAGAGTAATACAGGCACAAAATCTTTTAGTTAGTTACTAAAATTTCATCATGCAATGGAGATTAATAAAACAATTGTGCCAAAGGCGTCGTCAATAATTAGGACATAATCGCCATTTGTACAACATGACTATGGGCACAGTGTCAATGCGAACAAGCACCAGTACTTCGCCTATGAACTATCGAGACAAGGCTGTGAAATCACTAGGGCAGATGGTTTCGGCGAGAGGGGGCACTTATGGTATGTGACAGACACTCGCGCTTATTAAAATCCATGGATACCTACGTAAGAACATCCAAATTATTAAAAGTTGTGCTAATTCAGACCTTATGTCTTAATAAATAAAACATATCAGACGATTTAAAAACATTAATGGAAAATAGAAAATATGGAACCAATTTACCTGTGTCCTAGTGTCAATCAGATGAAGCTTGCGCTATGGAACACATCTAACGAGAGAGGGCACGAGGGTAGTTCGCGAGAATCTCGCGTGACGTAGGCGGTGAAATACATACTAGAGAAAACAACCAAAATGTTACAGTAAAACGAAAGCAATTGTCGTTATGAATAAAAACATACTAGTCAATTAACCACCCATACACATCGAAAATCACAAACAGCTAACATCAAAAACCTAAGGAATGTTTTTCCACTGGTGACTTCATCATGATTCTTTTTTCAATTAAAAGCCACTTTTACACATTATATGTATTGAATGTGGTGCTTTCCCCTAGCTCCTGCGTCCACAGGCCATTGATGAATACCTTCCGTCTTTCAGCGCAGGTGTTCTCCACAAAGGTAAAAGGTGGTCTCCATCATTGACTTGGATATCACGGGTCAGCTTGACCTAAGGAAACGACTTCTATAAGTGTTAAGTTTGTCCTACACGCGAGTCAAGTACTCTTCTGCTTTCTTATTTCGTCATCAATGGTTGATTTGGTATACGAGTCAAGTAATCTGTTTGGAATTCAGGTTCTTGAATCATCAAGTTCCGTGTTGCATTCAGTGTGATGTGTCTGATGAGCATTGTCCGTTTGGATATCTGGGCTGCATGTCGTCATTACAGCTGTATTTCACGATGTTGAGATGAAAGGTTAACCGAATTATCAGAATAATATTCATTATATGAAAATCTTGCATGCACAAACTTCACTTACTATTACGTGAGAAAAGAAATGAGGAACTTTTACCGGAACGCCAACTTCCAGCAATATGAACGGGCAGTTGGACTGATTTCATTGAAACCACATAAACACAATGGGCAATTTAGCTTTGCGAATTGATAGGTGATCATTCTCACTCCATTTAATTTTATTTCCCGGCTGCCACGCGGCGCCGTATCTGCGGCCGTTGCGGTCGGCTTAAGGCCGCGTTGCAGTGCGGTGCGCTGCGGCGCGCCGTCCGCAGACGTAATCTTTTAGGCCTATTAGCGTACACTGAACGTTTCCTGATCCGTTATTAATCGGATTACTGTGCACAGTAAATTTCACTGCTGAATCGTGTGATCTTCGAACGCGTCCTGCCACCGTATTTAAAAACAACGTGCATGCTGCAGCTGCTGCAGGGCGCAGAGAATCTGCTTCTCGTTCTTGTAATTGATATTTGATGTTTGTGGAGACACAGAAATGCAACAAAGCGAAAATATTGAAGATCCGGAAGATAATTCATCATGAAGACCAGCTGAATCTGCCTACTTCTAATGTATCAGAGATCTGGAGGATGCTTTACCGAAATGCATCAAACACGTTTCAAGCTGAAAAATGTACATCTTCATATATAAATTTGGCAAGCCATCTTATGGTACGTAGCGGAATGGATTCTGTACCACAACCAGTCATTTCCTGCTCCACTCCGGATGACGTCTAATTTCTCACATCTTATCTACGTGGTCCTTATGCGAAATGTATGTCGGTGGCAATAGGATAGTTCTGAAGTCAGCTTCAAATGCCATTTCTCTAAATTTTCTCAACAGTGTTCCTCGGAAAGAACGTCGCTTTCTCTCCAGGGGTTCCAATTTCATTCCCCGAAGTGCCTCTGTAATATTTACGTGTTGTTCGAAGCACCAGTAATAAATCTAGCAGCCCGCATTTTAATTCCTTCGATGTCTTCCTTTAAGCCAACATTTCGGGATTCTAATCACCCGACCAGTACTCAAGAACTCGTCTCACTAGTGTCGTATATGTGGTCTCCTTTACAGATGAATCACACTTTCCAACAATTCTCCTAACAAACCGAAATCGACTATTTGCCTTCCCTATCACAATCCTCACATTCTTCTTCAGTGTCATATCGCTTTGCAACATCACGCCCTGATATTTAAATGATATGACTGTGTCAAGCAAGAAACTACTATTTCTGTATCCTAATATTACCGGTTTGTTTCTCTTAGACATCCGCATTAACCAAAATTTTTCTACATTTGGAGTTATCTGCCTTTCATGATATCATGTGGAAATTTTGTCTAACATCTGATTTCCTGCTACAGTCACTCAGTGTCGACACTTTACCAGTGGTCGTTAATGGCTTTTGCTTCAGAGCCAATGTTGACACCGTGGACAGGCACTCAACTTCATATGTGTGTCAATTGTACTGTTAATAGTAGAGTGGAAATGCAAATGCTATAAGTGGCAAGTCTCACATTTGTCATCACATCAAAAAACAATGTGTCACTGTTTGTACATAAAGTTGTATAATAAAAATTAATAATGTATTCTAATACCACGGAATCAAGCTGCCACCTATTCAAGAAAAAATTATTTCGACGAATTGGGAAATATGTAACTTATTAAGAACGTTCTGAGTTCCAGGACTCGTTCTAAATGCCAATAAGGAAATTTTCTTTGCCATTGCCATTAATTCAAATGATGATACTAATAAAGAAACACACCGTTAATATAGCCTGTTCTATGTAAGCTACTTTTCGGTAACATAATAATAATAATAATAATAATAATAATAATAATAACACTTGAAGTTTATGCGGCTTTCGCACCTGCTTGTAAAGTAGCAACCAACCTGTGTATCTCAGTGACGTCAATCATATAAAGGTTGTGCCGAGAGTGGAGTTATAAATTTTTGTAGTACGCCGCATACTGCGCAATCGCAGAAACAGGGGACTATGATGACGTCTGATAACATCGGAAATTAACTTGTTCTGACCCGACTCAATCGTATTATATAAATGTATTTTCTACTTTAGTGTCTTCTTAATTATTATTCTGTTGTTTTCCTTGTTTTCTTTGTTTTAGTGACACATTAAAAAGTTACACAATACCTCGGTGTTTTTCTACTAATGTTGTCTTATAAGAGAGACGAGGTATATGAAAGCAAAGAGCTATTTACGTTTTACTTAGGAAAAGTCTGCACTGTGCATATATACGAATGTAAATAAATAAATGTATTTTATGAAAGTCATTTCAACAGCGGAAATGTTAGAATTATTTGACAAGAAAATAATTTACAGTGTTTTCCTGGCACTTTCTAGGGGAACACTGCAAGTGCCATAATCCGATTTCCCAGAAGCTTCATTAACTGAATCAGAGGTCGAAACTGCCGAACGCGTCTCTCGGCTTAACCGTAGATATTCGACCGTTTCTGAGGAAACGGCGTTCAAAGTTTTCCAGGTATTTTATTTGCCTTTTAGAGTTTAAATAGTGCAAATGAAGGGGTAGCACAGTGGCCAGCATCGTTTCTTAGTTTCTTTACACTTTTCGCCAGGTATTCAAACCAGGTTGTTATTTTTATTTTATTTTAGTTTGCATTTATCTATCCTTGTGCCTGGAAGTTAACTACGGGAAAGTTTTCCAATGTGTATTAAAATAAAATTGCACTTACTCGTTACCGATTGTACGAGGGTTAGTCCAATGAAAACTTTAAATTCGTAATAACAAATCTAAATTTCGCGCCGTTATCCTGTAAGTTGATAAGTGTGCTACAAACAGCGTGCAGAACGGCCTGCATGGGGCAGCACAGTGCAGATGCACACATGCCGTCGCAGTATCGGTATAAAATGGCCGCCGAACTTGCGACTAGCACAAGGGAAGAACAGCGTTCTGTTCTTCGGTTTATGCGTAGTAAAGGTGTGAATCCTAATGCAAATACGCGCCGAATGAAGGTTCAGTACGGTGATGCATGTTTGTCACAGCAGCAAGTCTACGAATGGAGTAGGAAGTACGGAAATGGTGTGACATCAGTGGAAGATGCTCCTCGTCCAGGTCAGACACAACGAGATGTGACTCCACAGAACAGTTCAGCAGTTGAAGCCATAGTGAAGGAAAACCACCGTGTGACACAGAATGACATTGCAGCATGTTTACAGATTAGTCATGGGTCAGCATACCACAATGTGTATGATGTGCTCCAGTTTCACAACGTGCCTGCAAAATAGATGTCACGGCCTCTGGCTCCTGAAATGAGAGAACGACGTGCTAATGCTTGTGTAGAACTTCGGTGCTTTGAACGAAAAGGTGATGGCTTCCTTGCAAGAATCATTACAGGGGGCGAAACCTGGGTTCACTTCCACCAACCGGAAACGAAGAGAGCGAGCAACCCAGAAATTGCCCTAAGTGATTTCCATGTGTCTGGACCACTCAAAGACACAATGGTAGGAACGAAGTTCCGTTCTGAAGAAGTGGTATGCCACGCGGTGCATGAGTGGTTGCACAGACTACCTAAAGAATTTTTTTCTAAAGCAATTTATGTACTTTGTAATCACAGGAGGACTCTCGTTGAGCGTGGGGGAGATTATGTTGATAAGTGATACAGCTTTGTACCACTTCTGCACAATAAACAATATTTAAAAAATTATTTAAAATTTTCATTCGACTCTTCCTCGTATCTCTGCCGAATAAATTTAAAAAGAAGTGAAACACTAATATATGAATTACTGTAGTATATCTTGATTCGTAATATACTGCATGCACCACTTTTCAGAAAAGTCATCGGTTACGTGCGGATTGCCGCGCATTTATTTCCAAAGCGTACAATCTTCAGCTGTGTTAACGAAGTTTCTTTCCCGAGTGAGATTCACGCGAAGAAATGATGCTGTGGCAAACTTATCTTCAGGTGATGCTCGTGGTGTTTGGAATTTTTATGTTACAAATTTTTCCACGATCGGTATCATTCAGTGGAATGTACCAAATCTTCTCGAAGAATAAACAGAAGCGTCAAATACAAGAATTAAGAATTAATATAAGGATGAAATATAAGCATACGAGCATTTGAAAAGATTGTAACGCCTGAAAATACCATACCCTCATACATTATTTAACAAACGTATGAATCTTTTGGTGAATCCCAGTTGTAATTTTACAGTTAATATAACGCCCTTGTATTCAGTATACATTCTTGTACTATCCTTTTATGGACATAGGTACATAAAAAAATAAAACTTTGGTCAGGTTTCGAACACGGGACACAGAAGTGAATGGCCCTGACGCCAGACAGTATTCCACCTGTTCGGCAGAGCTTGTTGCGCACTAAAACGCATCAAAAGTACACTGAAAACTTGGATGATTATTTTCTCAGGAACAGTCAAGTATCAACGGATGCGCCGAGACGTTTGTTCGCTCAGATTGACTCCTCTTCCACTGAGTGAAGTTTCTGGGAAATCAGATTATACCGCTTGCCGTGTTCTCCTAGTTCGTAAAAAAACAAGATACGAAGGATAAAGCAAAGGAGCGTTATTTACTGTGTTGTAGGTATCAAGTGTGTTTGCAAATATACGTGCTCGCTAGCAAAGCAATGCTGGTCTTTAATAAACTTTATTATGATTGCTTGTTCATAAATTTTGTTATTGCATTTTGAATTTTTCTCAAAAAGGGTAGTCCCTTATACAATCACTTTCATCACTCTGATGACAAACTTCGTAGCAGACAGATGTCTAATACACAATTTTTACGCTGACCCGTAAGTGAAAATGTCCACTCGAGACGAGACAGTACAAGATTAAACGCCAGGGTCGTCGTAATACACTCATTTATCTCGAGTAGTCAGCTGAGACAAGAATGTCGATAGTGTAAAAGGGGCTCTCACAGTTAATAACGTATTCTGGATTATCATTAAGTAATCGACTGGATTTCCGATTGAAACCTGCGTTTCCCGCCGCCTGAACACAGAATATTTTCAGTGTGAATCATAGCTTCATTGAGTGTCCGGTTCAAAACCTTGCTCGCTACTGAATGCACCACAGTCCGTTAACGCGTGCTCCCGGTCAGCGATGTGGCGTCACAAGTTCTTCTCTATACTACCTGTGTATCTGGTGTCAGCAGTCCTTCACCAGCATCGAGATGGTTCGGTCTTATTGTTTTGTATTATTTTGTCTAATCCTGCATACTAGCTGAAAAACTGAACATTTCTTCAGTGTGTGTTACCCGAATTTTACGTTTATCCGATTTAACTTTTCACTTATTCGTAAGTTTACTATTTCCGTTTTGGATTTAAATATATTTAACACTTATTCTGTGGTAAGTAAGCTAAGCATAACTCTATTTTCCTACTAGCAGATTAAAGGCAAACTGGTTACCTCGCTCTGAATATTTGTTCATATGTTAAACATTCTGTTTGTGACTAGAAGCTATCACAAATAAGCTGTTGGAAATTATGTGAAAACTCTCTGTAGTATAGGATAAACCTAGAACCCTAAAGATAATTAGAAATCAGAGAACTGTACATTCAACTGAAAGCACAGCTTTGCAATGTACAACGTTAAGGGGCTCATTCGTAAGCAGTAAGACTAATCGTTATCTTCTTTAGTGAAAAATAGCAGTAGAGAAATGTGAACAATGAGCTTCTGGAGCAAAAATACTGATGAGCATTTAATTTTATTTATATAATGCTTATGATTAATTCCGTCGGCGAAAAGAATAATTTTTTTCCAAATACAGGTTTTGAGAGTACTTCCAGAGAAAGAGTTTGCACATGTATTAATAGGTTCCTAATAATTAATATATGCATTATAGTTAAAAATAATCTGAAAGACATTGATATCACAAGTGTCTAAATGTAGATGAAGTAAAATTCAAAATTCTACAAAAGTACTGTAAGGTGCAAATTATAAGTTTCGTTGTAATTCACTGCATGTATCTACAAGTAGTACATAAACAGGAAATGATTTTAAAATGAGGCATACAAAATCTTGATCACAAGACTAAAGTGTTCTCCTACATATTCATAACGTTTTCTGTTAACGAAAATTATAATAAATAAAACAAAATAAACATATAAAAGCAATGTAACCACCTATCACTAGCTTTTCGTTGCCTAGTTAGTAATTAATCACCTTTTTGCAGAACTCTGAAGTCGGTGTATAACATTTATTCCCTATGTCGTTATTGAAACGGACTGCACAGAGAGGTTTTCATTTATAGTCGTTGAATAAGTATTGTGGCAGGTAGTACAGGTAAACATACAAAATGTTGTTACCTATTTCTAAGGCTGTATCACTAATCTGAGCTGCAATGATCCCAGAAATCTGTGCAGGTACTGTCATTCCATCTAAAATAGCAAAGCTTCCCAAATTAAACTTTTTATTGCGTTCTAAGGAAGTTTTTTTTTACTT
Organism: Schistocerca gregaria; assembly: GCF_023897955.1. Classification (NCBI taxonomy): domain Eukaryota; kingdom Metazoa; phylum Arthropoda; class Insecta; order Orthoptera; family Acrididae; genus Schistocerca; species Schistocerca gregaria. The sequence continues at coordinate 920,898,657 of NC_064920.1, forward strand.
GGTGCTTAACTTCTGCAATTTACAGGTGAAGGCATTTCAGAAGACTGGGTTGTGGGGAAAGGGGCGATAAAAAGACAGGGAACACGGTAAGGAGTAAAATTACAAAAGCGCTCATTTAAAAACAAATTAAAAGTCATATTTTTGTTTGATGGTGACAGCAGCGGTGGAGCGCGGCGCCGTGGCGCCAGGACATAATTAAGAAATAATTAGGCGCAGGGAACTCCCGCACTCCTGACTGGTATGCCGCCTGCAGCGCATCAGCCGTGCACCACCCGGAGGCCTACGGAACAGGGGTGCTGCTACCGGTGCGGAGTTGTGTCGGAATCTTTTCTGAGCCCCTGTTCCCGCATACTAACACTGCAACTAAAATTTATTGTGTGAGAAAACATTCGTAAGTCGTCTCTGAAGAGCTTCTCCCTTAGTCCTTTGAGTCGTATAAATAAATTCAGATACACATCGACTTTCTTCACGGCTGAACATCTCATCTTCCTTAGTCCGAGGAATAATTAGCAGTCAGCATTTCTATTCAGTGTTGAAACAATGTGCTTTTAAGATATTTTCTAAATTATCTTGTGTTAAATTGAAACATTCTTCATTTAGAGTTAATAGATGAATAAAGAAAGGCTGAAAACAATTATAAAATGGAGGAGAAGAAAATAGTTTGAAACAAGGCTTTGTGGGCATCAGTGACCGCCTGCATTCACAAAGACCATCAATTTTAATTACTTACTTCTGAGTTCTTTAATCAGTTATCCTACTGCGTTTCAGTAACTGTGTTTAATGGGTTGCAGTCAAAATGAAGAAACCATTTGCATTCTGTTGACGAGATCAGAACAGATAGTAAACTGTTTGCGTTGATTGGTCGTATAATATTCCTCATGAAGAATGTTGAATGCTAGACATTTGAATCTTTCTGCTGCGAACTTTTTCAGGATTCTATTGGTTCTCCTGATTGACTAAACATCGTTGAAGCACAGTGTCATTCTCGTTGTGCTATCTCGGCTGTCTCCTGCTAGTTATGTATATTCATCAGTCGTTATATAGGTACGCCAGAGGAATGCTGAAGACGACCAACTGAGGGCTGACGGAATCTGAAGACAAAACTGGCATAGCTTATCTCCTCATGGAATTTTACCGTCAGTAACGACGAAAACATGCCTGTCAACTTACATAAAACCACAAAATCGGCATTTAAATACGACATGACTTAAGTGACAGGTTTTGGGGTTATATGCCTTACATCATCGTTTAGAGTTACATCACGAACATCACTAGCTAATCCATTACAAAACTCGGAAAAGAAATATCCGACATTTAGAGGGGCTTCAACTGACCAACAAAATGTCTCCCCTTAGCAAGAACATCAATGTGACGTACGAGTGCAGGTACAACACAACGACGATGGCATGAAATTTAGGGCCTGGCTGTGAATCATTCTCAGATAGCCGAAGTAATTAAGGAGTGTTAGAACTTAATTTTTTTCACATTTTCAGATATTTAAGTTTTTATAAAATTTGAAGTTTTATATATATATCACTTAGAAACTCACACAGGAAATATTTTGTTTAATTTTTTAAAAATATAATCTACACCGGTTGAAAATGTTAAAAATCTTACCTCCATTACTTAAAGATCTAATAAAATCGGTAATTTTTTATATGGAAGACTGTGGATTGCTGCGTTATAAAGATTAAATTATGTGTTTATATTGGTAGCACTGTCAAAACCAATATCGTATAGTTTCATAGTATATACACGCTTTGTATGTCGAAGTGCTAACGTTTTCTCGAAGAATACTGACGAATAAACTGGTAAATTTCTCAAAACGTAAAGTATGACGCCAAAACGAAGTGTTTTTAAGAAACCTGGGTTTCATGGAACTAGATTTTCGAATAAATGGAAACACTGTGTTCAACATCTGTTGTGTGAAGTTACAGACAATGAAATACAAGGAAACTCGTCAACATCTGGAGAAACACCCATTACTGCTCCGATGATTAAACTAAATCATTTTGTTACCAGGTTTTCTCAAAACGAAAGTAATATAAATGTTATGTTAGGTTACATTCTGATAGATTTAGATATCCTAAAAGGGGTGTTACGTTAACACGTGTGTTGCAAAATATGTAAGGGCCAGATAAGTTACATGAAGGTAGTGAGGTATCAAATGGACTAGCCAGGAAACTTATGATTAATTGTACCAGTTGTAAATATAATATACTCATTTATTTAGGAATTGTGATAAGTGTAAACATTATTACTTTCAGGTAAATGTTATGTGGTTTTATGGATTGAGAGCTATTGGCAAAAGACATACTGCATCAGAAACAATGTGTGCCGCGGTTAATATGCCACGTCCACATTGTATAATAGACAAATACGCAAGATTTCTAGCAGCTGCTGTGGAATCTCTTGCATTTTAGTCAATGAGGGCTACCCGCGCCGTGTATTCGAGTGGTCCGGGGCGTCGTGTTACGGTTCGCGCGGTTTCCTCAGTCGGAGATTCGAGTCCTCCCTCGGGCATGGATGTGTGTTATCCTTAGCGTAAGTTAGTTCGAGTTAGATTGAGTAGTGTGCAAGCTTAGGGATTGGTGTGCTCAACAGTTTGGTCCCATAAGGTCTTAGCCCAAATGTCCAAAAAATGCAAACGAAGCCGTTGAAATAAATAATGGTATGACTAGCTTTTGATGGCACTTGGCAGTAGCGCGGCTACAGCTCTAAGAATTCTGTTGCTACGGTGACTGGTGTGGATATTGGAAAGAGAATAGGTTTCCATATTTTAACCAAACATTGTTATAAGCGTAAACCAGCGAATGAAGAAGGGCATATCTGTGACAGATACGTATTATGAAGGAACAAGTTATGTTATGGAGGCCACTGCAACTATTGAAATTTTTAATCGATCTGTGAACGAATGGAGCGCGTGTTACACTAAGTTCTTAGCTGATAGAGACTCAAAAGCATATAAAAGTGTAGTGGACGTTCATCCTTATCGTGAGAAGATTATCACAAAAGTGGAATGTGTTGGTCATGTCCAGAAGAGGATGAACACAATGTTGAGGAAGCTGAAACAGTTTAAGAGACGAGAAACGTTCTAATGCTAAAACCATAAGATGTAGGTTGACAGATATAATGACTGATTAACTACAGCAGTATTATGGGATGGCCATTACATATAATAATGAAGATTACTTGTCAATGAAGCAGGCATTATCCTCCACAGACTGTTAACTGATGAAAAATCGGTACACCACCTTTGCCCTCCTGGACATGATTCATGGTGCAATTACCGCGTTGCCCAGTACTCAAACAGTCAATACAGCCATTAACATTCCATCCCTGCAGCAATCATGAATATCATGAAACCTATTTACAGAGACCTGTCAAATACTGAATTACTGAAGAAGTGTCTGCATGATCAGACTCAAAATTCCAATGAGTCCTTACCAAAAAACATTTTTGTTGGAGTGGACACACTGAAGTGGAGGACTCGGTGGTGGTGTTATTGCCTTTAATGATGGCAATATTGGTAGTGTGGAACTGCTACAGCATATGGGAATTAATTCTGAAGTAAACTGCGTCAGAGAACTTGAACGGATGGAAAAGAATCGCATTGATAAAGCAGAGTATGCTGCACAATTGGCCACTAAGGTGTCCAGAAAGAAGAAAAGAAGAAGAAACTTCGAAACATATCAAGAGGATGATGTATAGTATGGCGCAGCATGCTTCTGAGTGACTAAAAATAAAAAATTAAGTGAGCTACAGTCTTTTGAAACTTAAGAAGTTATTCCTGAAAATTTACATTTTCTATTGCATTTTTCCATAAATCTCAGAAACCACTTCGAGTAGAGTATTCACATTTTCAGGGAGTAATAACATACATATCCTGGGTCTACTGAACTAAAAGAAGAACATAACGTCATGTACAATTAAAATTATTTAGGGTAACTTAAAAAGGTACACAAAATTTAGTTCGTCAAATTAAAAAATCGTATTTCCGAATTCAGCTGCTGAAATACAATTATTGTGGTTCAGTAGACTCAGAACATACAGTTAACTCTCCTTGGAAAGATTCTTGTCAATGGCCCCAGCGTTTCCTGAAATAAAGGGAAGCCAACTCACTAAATTTAACATTGTCGGGATAGGGCGTTCCAGCTCCCCTTATGGCGACTCTCGTAATATGGGAAATCTGCGTTCGAGTCCTGATGCAGCATATGCTTTCATTGCCGTCATTTCATTATACAGTTGGAGGTGGATCATATTCACAATGTCAGATGTATGGAGATTTGAGTCGGATGTGCGATATGCTCAGAAAGCCAAGGTTGTTAAGACAACTACTCGCGTAAAGTGGGAAATTTGACATAGACGGGGGTCCGGCACAAATTTTCCTCTGTTGCTCAATGTTCCATTGCATCAAAATGTCAATATTTCTTTCGACATGTATTGAATATGATCGTTGATCGGATCGAATGTGTCTGTTCTTTCAGACAAGCATGTGCAAAACTACAGGCACCATCCCCAACACAACATTATACAATTGTTACATCTAAAGAGTTATTCCATTAATGATCATCTCACATTCAATCATACTTCGGCAGTCTTTTCACACCAGCTCACAAATAATTTTAGCGGTAATACAAGGAATAATGGGATGGAAAAAATTAATGCAATTAACTAAGAAAAATTACATACTTCAGATAAACCCACCAATGAGTAAGTTGCGTCCTAATAATGTAGACTGAGAAGAACATACTTGGACGTAGGACATCAACAGCGTCATGGTTATGAACGCCTCGTTTTGCTGTTAAACGCTGTTTTTTCTGTGCGAGACGTATTGTGAAACAAGGAGGAAATATGTTAGTTGGCTGTCGTTCGTGGCAGTTACCACTGAATTTAAAATTTTCTGGGTTGTCTGCCCGTGTTTTGCTTCTTTAAACGATCGACATTTCGGCCCCTATGCTGGGATCTTATGAGGACCACGGTAGATTAAGCACGGCCACAGACCTATGTTCCTTGTCTTATGAAGGGGAGCTTTCCCGAGCTCGTGCAAGGGAAGTGTAATTATTAGATAAAGTTCTTGTATCTACCATTGGTTGCCAATTATTATTGGATGGTAAAAGTAATATTCCTGCGCTAATACATACGAAGGGGGTGACTGCTTAAATCTCTTGTAGCTGCCATTGGTGGGCCAACGTCATTGGTTACAAAGAGGTTTTCCTGCAATTATGCTGGAGAAAAGTTGTTGATTAAAACTGCTCCTATTGCTGTTGATGATCCACCATCACTGGCTAGAAGCGAAAGGGGTAGAGCTAGGGGAGAATGTTTATCCAAAATATTATTGTCTGCAGGGTTGGTTTCTGGGGCGTGGTTTGTATTGCTCACACACCACTTCCATATACTCACTTCCATGACGTGTGATCAAAAGATCTGTCGCCTTGAGATAGATTTCAATATAATACGTGTGCTGGATAAAGAAACTAAGATTTACAGAATTACAGTCCGGGAAGTGATTGAAGTTTCTGAGATCGCGTGTACCATCAATGGGGAGAACATTTAATGTTTTTTATTCCAGTCTATGATCACAATATCAATTCTTTAGACGATGACCGGTTTCTGTCCGTAATGAACATCCTCAGATCTCTTTTACACCAGTCCTAAAGTGATAAGGCCATAATGGCGTCGTCAAGACATATAAATATAATCAGCACAGCATCGGCACATAGATCTAAACTAAGGTGTAGGGTAGGCCACATCGTCCACAATGTCATTGTTGCATGTTATGTAAATATATATCATGTCCACAAGCAAAGGTGCATCTGAATTAACATTGTAGACATGTTTTTACGGGTTCTCTTGTTTTATAGTGAATCATTCCACAACAGCTGATCACGATTACTACTATCGTTATTATTATTCTTATTTTTATTATTATCTTTATCCCTTGACCTAAAACTATTTGTAACAAACTACTAATCTTGTCACGATCCGTTTTCTACTTGTATAATTATTCTGTGCTTTTCAAAGTCTTAAAATTGTATTTGAGGCAAAGAATGTGGTGTATCTCCCCTATGTGGGATGTATTTCTACTAAACCAGGGAAGTTTCTTAAGAAACATAACATGAAAAATATGTTCTGTCCACTTACTGAAATGTCTGCTGGGAAATGTGAAAGATGACCTGGTATAACCAGAAATTTATAATATACCTAGCCAATGTGGCAAGTCGTACACTGGTCAGACAACTAGAACTGTGAATATCAGAAGCAAAGAAAATCAAAAGCGCACCTGACTAAGATAGGCAGCTATTAACCATTGCTGGAACTCAATCATTCTATGAACTAAGATGAAATGAGGGTTCTGGTACAGTCACCCAGTTACTGCGTCTGTGTTATAAGAAACTGTAGAGATAAAGGCGATGGAAAACCTTGTGAATTTTGACACTGGGTATGAGCTCACGGGATCTTGGGTCCCAGCTGTTTCCAGTTTAAAAGGCAACGGGGGCAGCAACGGAAATACACAAAAACAAAAAATTGTCAGTGTGGCGATGAGGCACTGGACCGAAAGTGGAACGTCTCAGGACGCGCCTAGAGGAAGCGGACTGCAGAGGGAACACCTAGAACTGACTGGAACGGAAACGAAAATCCGGTGCATTTACTGGTGCACTGGACCGAATACAAACTATTAACGCTTGGCCTGACACACCGAATTGAAGAGGAAATGTCTAAGAACGTTTCACGCGGTGGCGGGTCGCAAAGAGTAAACCTGCAACCATACTAACCGAAAACGGAGCGCAAGCGCTTGGACGGAGGGGGAAGACCTTAAGTATAAATACTGGGTCCGTGGCACTCGACGAGCATCATCAAGTAGAACATGATGAAGATAACGGGTCACGATGCCGAAATATCGCGCATGTATGAGGCTGATAACTGGCAAAATACCTGCCATCTCAAGAAGCCAACGATTTGCCAGGGAAGTGTGAAGTATTACAAGCAGTTTCATGTGACTGGCGCACAGTCTTCATTTTAAACTGAATATAGTTTTGCAGATTATTATCAGGGCACTACAGTAAGACGTTGGAGTTGAAGATGAATCTATTGTCTGCCTCTTCCTCTATACAAGTATACAACGATAAGCACTTCAAGTGAACGTGTAATATGAACAGGCTGACAATTATTGAACTATATGAAATAAAATCGTCGTAACTCCTGAACGGTTCGCGTTAGGACGTTCAAACTGCACAGTAGACCGCGGGGTATGATGAGAATTAGTTAAGTTTGTTTTAGCGACGAAGCCCATTTACATTTTGATAGGTTCGTAAATAAGCAAAACTGGAGCACTTCGAGAACTGAGAATACGTATTTCGCGTCGAGAAGTCTCTTCACCCTCAACGGGTATCAGCATGGTGCGCTGTGTCCAGTAACGAAATAATCTGTGCGATGTTCCTTAATGGCATGGTGACTACCGAACGGTACGTAAACCACAAGATATAGTTCATGCAAGAAAGAGCTCGGTCCCATAGAAGCAGGGGAGTCTTTGACGTCGTGGAGGAGCACTTTGGGGACCGCATTCTGGTTCTGGGTTACCCAGACGCCACTGGCATGGGCCTCAATTGGCCGCCATATTCTCCCGATTTGAACACTGAGGGGCTATATTAAAGACAAGGTGTACAGAAATAGTCCCAAAACGATTGCTGAGCTGAAAACAACCATTCAGGAGGTCATGGACAGCATCGACATGCATGCACATCAGCGGGTATATCAATTGAATATATAAAGTCTGAAAATGAATCCGTGATCATATTTTATTTCACAGGGCTGTCTTGATCAGGTAAAGCCTTTCCGCTTTACTATTACCGGTTTGGGCTAATGCCATCTTCAGATCATAAAATATTCTAATGTAATATCAACGCCAAACTAAACATGTTACATATTATGTGCTAATGAGGGTGATATGATATGAAGATGGCAATAGCAGAAACCGGTAATTGTGAAATGTAAAAGGTTTGTGTGATCAAAATCGACCTGTAAGAAAAATAAAAAAATAAACTTCAGCTGATCGTGTAAAATTTTGCTATTCATATCCGCCACATGATCACAAATGATTGCAGGCATATCTAGCATGTCATAACCTAAACTCTATTGTCAGTAGTTACGTTTACATGTTGAGCATGTCGTATTTTGTTACTAATATACGTTTTTATGTACTTCATTAACTGTCACCGTGTATGTTGCGAATTACTGTACCGAGACCTCAACGAATGAAGGATGCAAGTCAAATAGAATAATGCTCAGTGGTTAAGAAGGCTATACAGTTCACAACAGAAATATTTAAACAGAGCGTGGATATGAGTATGGAGAAACACAAATAGCTTCAGAAATAAGCAGACCAAATGGATCAACTAAGATCACTGACAAGATTCTTTTATGTTGCTACCAGAACAGCAAAACTCTTATAATACATTTCATGATTAATTTTCTAATGAAATTCTCTCAACATCACCTGATTTAATTGGACTAAATTAACCTTGAATAAATTTTCTTGCTTTTTTTCCTTCGCAAATCACCTTCCATACCAAGAAAATGGTAATCGGAGTCGTTTATTGTCTACGACGGAATTCAAATTGTAGCCTCTCTCTTAACCAGAACTCCTTCTCTCAACCCCTTTCGCTTTCTTTACTGCTTGCTCTGGGAACAGTGACTAGCCTGTCTCCCTATCTTCGTAGTTCCTGCCTCCCTTCCACGTCCATTCACATTTATAAATGCAGTATGGTTTCCTGGTTAGTTGTACACTGATGGGAAAAAGTGGCAAGACCAATAATGAATTGTCTGAATGAAAGTGAAGTTGGTAGGCGTGCTTCCACATCTGAAAGATTGTGTCCATTGAAGTATCACGCCAGTCGCATAAGAGTGGCGCTATGAACGCCACTATGAGGACTCAAAATAGGCTTGCTTTAAACACACGCTGCAACGGTAGTGAGCGTTAGTTACCTTTTGTTATTGGAAGTCGCGAATTGATTTTAGTCAAGAATGCCCTCAAGGCGTCAAAGAACGTTTAACAACGCCTTGCTACCTCAAACGGGGTCCTGTAACATGGCTACGAAAAGTTGGATGTTTCTTTTGCCGTATTACAGAAAGACCTGGCACCAATATATATTGTTGGCAGCGGTGGTCACGAGAATGTATGGTTGCAAGAGGACCGGGCTCCAGGCGGCCACGGGGCACTAACGAGAGGGACGATCATCGTGTTTGACACATGGCTTTGGTGCATTTTACTGTATCTGTAGCACCAAACTGAGCAGCAGTTGGCCCCCCAATGGCACAAAGAGCTGTTACTTATGTTGCATATCGATTATTTCAAGAGGACACACTGTAGCGTACATTCCACTAATCCCAAACTACTGCCATTGGTGAGTTCTATGGTGTCAAACGAGAGATCATTGCAGGCCAGGATGGCTGTTGTGTTTTCTGATGAAAGCTGGTTCTGCCTCGGTGCCAGTGATGGCCGTCTCCAATCGACCATTTGTGGGACATTATCAGACGACAACTTCTGCACCAACCACAAAACTACAAACACATCCGTGTACTAACCGACGAAGTGCAACACCCATGCAAGTCCATCCCATAAACTGACATGCGGCACCTGTAGAACACAATATATGGAGGTTGCAGTGCTTGCATTCAATGTTCTGGCGGTTAAATCAGTAATTAATCTAACAGCATTTGCCATGTCTTATCTCGCATTGACATTAATCTGCGATCTAGAAATCGTAATCACTTAATCATTCTGCCTATTCAAACGTACCACCGAAATTTCGTTACTCTTCACTTAGTACTTTTCGGTCTTCCGATTTTTTCCCACCAATGAAATTAACTTTTCGATTACATAGGTGATAACTTTAGCATTAGAAAGGACCTCTTAGAAATTAGTATTGGCTACAACGCTGAGTGAACACATACGTTCTACTGAAATTTCGTAACATGGGTGGAGTAGTCGGTTGTCGATCAATCGCTATGAATCTTGGAAAACCTGCACGAGTGCACGAGAAAATTCTTTAGTGTAATAGGTATGTGGAAATGTCTATGATAAGGAGTACACGTCATTTAAAACCTGACACTTCCTGATAAAAAAAGAGAAACTCTGCGGCTCATTGGGACCAGTTTCATAAGCAGGTAGCATCATTTCAGCGCTGCGTGTTACGCATGAATTACAATCAGTTTAGACAACGTACTGCCAATATCAGTAATACGCGTTTATCAGTAACTTGTGTTCATAGACGGATAATTTATTAAAAACTGTTTATTCTCCGACAAAATCACACATAATTTCAGCAAGAAGTAACCGGTTTCAGCTGTCGGCGGCCATACCTCAGTCACCTAAAAACAGTAATAATTTTTTGTAATCTATTGCGGTTTTGATGGAAAATAAACCGTTTTAAAAACCTGATCAATGATCAACATGATCTTCAGAGCGAAGGAAATGTGGTTCACTCCAAAACTTTTTCCACGTTAGGCGTTCAGAGATACCAGGAAGTTTTCGATGTTTGAAGATGGCTGGAGTCTACTGAAATCGGTAATTTCTTGCTTCTATTGGAAGTGATTTAGCTGTAAAATAACCATTTTGCTGGAAAGCAAACAATTTTCTAAAGGCATTTCAACATTCCCATTAGTCTCCGGAATGGTCTAACGTATTCCGCCAGTAGTTATTTAAGACATTATAAAAGTATAAAGGATGTATGATAAAAATTAACGAAAATAAAACAGTCTAATTAAAGCAGGTGATGCTTAGGTAATGAGATTAAGAAACGAAACAGTTAAATTAGCAGATGAGTTTCGTTTTCTGGGCAAGAAAATAACAGATGATAGTCAAAGTAGAAAGGATATAACTTGTAGACTGACAATTTCAAGAAAAGCGTTTCTGAAGAAAAGAAATTTCTTAACACCGAATATTTAGGTAAGTGTTACGAAATATTGCTGAAAGTATTTGTATGGAGTGTAGCCACGTACGGAAGTGAAAAATGGATTATGAATACACTCCTGGAAATAGAAAAAAGAACACATTGTCACCGTGTCAGACCCACCATAATTGCTCCGGACACTGCGAGAGGGCTGTACAAGCAATGATCACACGCACGGCACCGCGGACACACCAGGAACCGCGGTGTTGGCCGTCGAATGGCGCTAGCTGCGCAGCATTTGTGCACCGCCGCCGTCAGTGTCAGCCAGTTTGCCGTGGCATACGGAGCTCCATCGCAGTCTTTAATACTGGTAGCATGCTGCGACAGCGAGGACGTGAACCGTATGTGCAGTTGATGGACTTTGAGCGAGGGCGTATAGTGGGCAAGAGGAGGCCGGGTGGACGTACCGCCGAATTGCTCAACACGTGGGGCGTGAGGTCTCCACAGTAAATCGATGTTGTCGCCAGTGGTCGGCGGAAGGTGCACGTGCCCGTCGGCCTGGGACCGGACCGCAGCGACGCACGGATGCACGCCAAGACCGTAGGATCCTACGCAGTGCCGTAGCGGACCGCACCGCCACTTCCCAGCAAATTAGGGACACTGTTGCTCCTGGGGTATCGGCGAGGACCATTCGCAACCGTCTCCATGAAGCTGGGCTACGGTCCCGCACACGGTTAGGCCGTCTTCCGCTCACGCCCCAACATCGTGCAGCCAGCTTCCAGTGGTGTCGCGACAGGCGTGAATGGAGGGACGAATGGAGACGTGTCGTCTTCAGCGATGAGAGTCGCTTCTGCCATGGTGCCAATGATGGTCGTATGCGTGTTTGGCGCCGTGCAGGTGAGCGCCACAATCAGGACTGCATACGACCGAGGCACACAGGGCCAACACCCGGCATCATGATGTGGGGAGCGATCTCCTACACTGGCCGTACACCTCTGGTGATCGTCGAGGGGACACTGAATAGTGCACGGTACATCCAAACCGTCATCGAACCCATCGTTCTACCATTCCTAGACCGGAGAGGGAACTTGCTGTTCCAACAGGACAATGCACGTCCGCATGTATCCCGTGCCACCCAACGTGCTCTGAAGGTGTAAGTCAACTACCCTGGTAAGCAAGATCTCCGGATCTGTCCCCCATTGAGCATGTTTGGGACTGGATGAAGCGTCGTCTCACGCAGTCTGCACGTCCAGCACGAACGCTGGTCCAACTGAGGCGCCAGGTGGAAATGGCATGACAAGCCGTTCCACAGGAGTACATCCGGCATCTCTACGATCGTCTCCATGGGAGAATAGCAGCCTGCATTGCTGCGAAAGGTGGATATACACTGTACTAGTGCCGACATTGTGCATGCTCTGTTGCCTGTGTCTATGTGCCTGTGGTTCTGTCAGTGTGATCATGTGATGTATCTGACCCCAGGAATGTGTCAATAAAGTTTCCCCTTCCTGGGACAATGAATTCACGGTATCCTTATTTCAATTTCCAGGAGTGTAGTTCAGACAAGGAGACAATATAAGCTTTTGGAACGTGGTGCTACAGGGGAATGCTGATGATTAAGTGGGTAGATCAGTGACTGATGATGAGGTACTGAACATAACAGGGGAGAAAAGAAATTTATGGCACAACCTGACAAGAAGGATCGGTTGGTTGATGGGCCACATTCTGAGACATCTAGGGGTCACCAGCTTAGTACCATAGGGAAGATTGTAGATTAAAAATTCTTGGGGGTGACCAAGAGATAAATACAGTAACCATCTACATCTACATCCATACTCAACAAGCCACATGACGGTGTGTGGCGGAGGGTACCCTGAGTACCTCTATCGGTTCTCCCTTCTATTCCAGTCTCGTATTGTTCGTGGAAAGCAGGATTGTCGGTATGCCTCTGTGTGTGGTCTAATCTCTCTGATTTTATCCTCATGGTCTCTTCGCGAGATATACGTCGGAAGGAGCAATATACTGCTTGATTCCTCGGTGAAGGTATTTTCTGGAAGCTTCAACAAAACCCTGTACCGAGCTACTGAGCGTCTCTCCTGCAGAATCTTCCACTGGAGTTTATCTATCGTCTCCGTAACGCTTTTGCAATTACTAAATCACCCTGTAACGAAGCGTGCTGCTCTATGTTGGATCTTCTCTATCTCTTCTATCAACCCTATCTGGTACGGATCCCACACTGCTGAGCACTATTCAAGCAGTGGGCGAACAAGCGTACTGTAACCTACTTCCTTTGTTTTCGGATTGCATTTCTTTAGGATTCTTCCAATGAATCTCAGTCTGGCATCTGCTTTACCGACGATCAACTTTATATGATCATTCCATTTTAAATAACTCCTAATGCGTACTCCCAGATAATTAATAGAATTAACTGCTTCCAGTTGCTGACCTGCTATATTGTAGCTAAATAATAAGGGATATTTCTTTCTCTGTATTCACAGCACATTACACTTGTCTGCATTGAGATTCAATTGCCACTGCCTGCACCATGAATCAATTCACTGAAGATCCTCCTGCAAATCAGTACAATATTCCATTGGTACAACCTCTCGATATACCACGGCATCATCCGCAAAAAGCCTCAGTGAATTTCCATTGTTATCCATAAGGTCATTTTTGTGTATTGTGAATAGTAACGGTCCTACGAAACTCCCCTGAGGCACACCTGAAATAACACTTGCTTCGGAAGACTTCTCTCCATTGAGAATGACATGCCGCGTTCTGTTATCAAGGAACTCTTCAACCCAATCACACAATTGGTCTGATAGTCCATATGCCCTTACGTTGTTCATTAAAGACTATGGGAAACTGTATCGAACGCCTCTGAACCATATTCAGAAGGATGTAGGTTGCAGCAGTTATAAGGAGACGAAAAGGTTTGAACAGGATACAGTAGCATGCCCATCTGCATCAAACCAGTCTCCGCACTGAAGACCTCAACAACCCAACTAAAGTGTCCGTAAGACAGTATTCGCTAGTCTCACAGTGCCAGGATACAGTGACGTGCGTTCTATGTGTCGGTGTTCTGCCTCTGTCTGTCTCTGCTAAATTTTCTGCTTCTTTCTCTTTCCCCGCATCTTGCCTCCCACCACCCTTGTTGTTCAGAGAGCTTTATTTCAATCGCGATTTCCGTTCCACAAAAACAGCTCACGAACGATCTCAAGTATGCACGGCCTGTACAGACTAGAGGAGATAACAATAGCGATAACACTGGAATGGGCTCGTACCTCAGAGAATTAGCGTGCTCCGCAGCCTGTTTTCCTGGCTCGGGTCGGCAAGTAGTCGGTTTGAATGCGAGCCGCCTACCCTCGCCGGAACAGCCGCCTAAAGGCGCCCTCCTCTTCCAGTCAGCCTTCACCGCCATCGTCGGCTGACGGTCTGGCCTCGCCAGCAAAACTCGCCGACGGACCAACTACTCCAACTTTTTCGCATTGCGGAAGACGTTTCTTTTCTGTGGCAAACAGATTACAAGACATTACGATCTTTGCCGTGAATTTTCCAGGACATGATGTTATGACTTTTTTTCTTTGTGCGGACTTTATCGTCTTATTCCGAGCGCACCGCTGTTATGTTGCGATATTTATTACGCTAATAGCAGCGTGGAACGAGAAATGTGAAGGGGCAAGTAATGAGGTTTCATCACGCGACCGGTCGGCGCAGTTGTCGCATTATGTTGCATGACAAGAGAGAGGGAGAGAGAGAGAGAGAGAGAGAGAGAGAGAGAGAGAGAGAGAGAGAGAGAGAGACAGAGAGAGAGAGGGAGAGAGAGAGAGAGAGAGAACCATTTGCGAGTTGTCGCTTAAGATGGTAGTCATACTGCTGATGTAACGGAATAATGTAACCCACACTCAAAGAAGGATGATGAATAATGCAGACAACGATAAAAGCAATAATATCATCTTTAGCATAAATCTGTGCTACATTTCTGCTATTTTGTGCCATTCTCTTTCTACCAAATGTGCATCGACCAGTACCGCACGTGTCACTTCTTGGTAATTATACTGGACTGTAAGATAAATGACCTGGCGGAATTTATTTTTTTGGTATATCTGCCATACCACAGGTGCTGAGTGAATACTCTCCACATTCCCCTTCCCGTGTCTCTTCCTTTCTCTGTCGGTCTTCATGTGCCTCTCCTTCTCTTACCTGCAATCCTCCTACAATGACATTTTCAAATAATTTCTTCCTGGCGCATATCGAGGAGAGAATGGTTTCCTCGCTCTAATTATTTCTGCCCAACTTCTATCTTCTGCTCTTTGAACTATCCTTACGTATACGTAACATACGATTTTTTATGAATTATCAGTCTTCTTAATTATTTGATGCCTCCTCCACGAATTGCCCCCGTGTGCCAATCACATCATTCTCCCAGTACCAGTTGCAACCTACATCCTCTGTTGAAACTTCCTGGCAGATTAAAACTGTGTGCCGGACCGAGGCTCGAACTCGGGACCTTTGACTTTCGCGGGCACATGCTCTAGAGCACTTGCCAGCGAAAGGCAAGGGTTCCGAGTTCGAGTCTCGGTCCATCACGCAGTTTTAATCTGCCAGGAAGTTTCATATCACCGCAGACTACGCTGTAGAGCGAAAATTTCGCTCTAGATACATCCTCAATTATTTACTGGACGTATTCCAATCTCTGAATTCGTATACAGTTTTTACCCATTATAGCTCCCTGTAGTACCATGGCAATTATTCCGTGATGTGTTAACAAAGCACCTTTCGTCCTGCCTCTTCTTCTTGTCAGTGTTTTCTACATATTCCTTTCCTCTCCAATTAATCTCACAACCATTTCACTACTTACCTTATCAGTCTGTCTTGTTTTCAACATTTATCTGTAGCATCACATCTCAAATTATCCGATTCTCTTCTATTCCGATTATCGCACAGAGCATGTTCCACTCTTAATCAAAGCTGTAGTCAAACGTAGATTTATCAGAAATCTGTTCATCAAATTGAGGCCATTTTTTGATACTAATATGCTGCATATGGCCAAGAATGCCGTTTTTGGCATTGATAGTCTGCTTTTGATGTCCTCCTTGCTCCAGCCTTCAAAGATTGTTTTCCTGTGTAGGTAGTACAATTCCTCAACATCACCTACTTCGTGGCCAACAACCCTCATGTTAAGTTTCTCACTGTTCTCATTTCTGCTACTTCTCATTACTTTCATCTTTCTTCGATTTACTCTGAGTCCATGTTTTGCGCTCTTTAGAATGTACATTCCATACATCAGAGCCTGTACTTCTTCTTCACTTTTACTTAGGATAGCAATGTTATCAGTGAATCTTATCATTGGTATCCTTTTGCCCTATAATTTCCGCTCTTGAATTTTTCTTTGATGTCCACTATTGTTTCTACGATGTAATCTCCTGGAAAATGAAAAAACAACACCGTGAATTCATTGACCCAGGAAGGGAAAACCTTATTGACACATTCCTGGGGTCTGATACATCACATGATCACACTGACAGAACCACAGGCACATAGACACAGGCAACAGAGCATGCACAATGTCGGCACTAGTACAGTGTATATCCACCTTTCGCAGCAATGTAGGCTGGTATTCTCCCATGGAGACGATCGTAGAGATGCTGGATGTAGTCCTGTGGAACGGCTTGCCATGCCATTTCCACCTGGCGCCTCAGTTGGACCAGCGTTCGTGCTGGACGTGCAGATGGCGTGAGACGACGCTTCATCCAGTCCCAAACATGCTCAATGGGGGACAGATCCGGAGATCTTGCTGGCCAGGGTAGTTGACTTACACCTTCTAGAGCACGGGATGCATGCGGACGTGCATTGTCCTGTTGGAACAGCAAGTTCCCTTGCCGGGCTAGGAATGGTAGAACGATGGGTTCGATGACGGTTTCGATGTACCGTGCACTATTCAGTGTCCCCTCGACGATCACCAGAGGTGTACGGCCAGTGTAGGAGATCGCTCCCCACACCATGATTCCGGGTGTTGGCCCTGTGTGCCTCGGTCGTATACAGTCCTGATTGTGGTTCTCACCTGCACGGCGCCAAACACGCATACGACCATCATTGGCACCAAGGCAGAAGCGACTCTCATCGCTGAAGACGACACGTCTCCATTCGTCCCTCCATTCACGCCTGTCGCGACACCACTGGAGGCGGGCTGCTCGATGTTGGGCCGTGAGCGGAAGACGGCCTAACCGTGTGCGGGACCGTAGCCCAGCTTCATGGAGACGGTTGCGAATGGTCCTCGCCGATACCCCAGGAGCAACAGTGTCCCTAATTTGCTGGGAAGTGGCGGTGCGGTCCGCTACGGCACTGCGTAGGATCCTACGGTCTTGGCGTGCATCCGTGCGTCGCTGCGGTCCGGTCCCAGGCCGACGGGCACGTGCACCTTCCGCCGACCACTGGCGATGACATCGATGTACTGTGGAGACCTCACGCTCCACGTGTTGAGCAATTCGGCGGTACGTCCACCCGGCCTCCCGCATGCCCACTATACGCCCTCGCTCAAAGTCCGTCAACTGCACATACAGTTCACGTCCACGCTGTCGCGGCATGCTACCAGTGTTAAAGACTGCGATGGAGCTCCGTATGCCACGGCAAACTGGCTGACACTGACGGCGGCGGTGCACAAATGCTGTGCAGCTAGCGCCATTCGACTGCCAACACCGCGGTTCCTGGTGTGTTCGCTGTGCCGTGCGTGTGATCATTGCTTGTACAGCCCTCTCGCAGTGTCCGGAGCCAGTATGGTGGGTCTGACACACCGGTGTCAATGTGTTCTTTTTTCCATTTCCAGGAGTGTAGAACACAATAGCGGTCTCGAAATTCCCTTTCTACTAAGAAAGCAACTACTTGTATTAATACCAATAAACCACAATTAATACCAATATCAACAAAACTTAACGAAATTGTTAGATAAATACAAAAATGTAAGCGGCCACAGGAACACTCAACAAAATTAAAACATTAAATTAAAATTTTACTGAAACATTTCACTAGAAGCAACAAGAAACGTTAGCTGAAAACTGAAGCATGAAATTTTGTAAACCACTTCAGTGCTCAGAAAACTAAAAAAACACATCGAGCAAACGCTTCCACAAGTTTATGAAATCGTTATTTCGCCACAAAAAGCATAAACACCGCTGAAAACTATTAAATTTAATAACTGTATTACAGTGCACAAATAACTTTGTCAGTACTTAGCTTGATAACCGTTGCAGCTGCAACTGCACGACACAAAATATAAACACACTGCTGACAAACTGACAAACTATTCGTCAGCGCACCCGACGATAGCGAGATGTCTGATCGCCGATATATTGTGTCCGGTGGACACTATGGACCGGCAGTGGTGGACTGTTCGAGCACGTTACTTATATTAGAATGGTATAGGATTATAAATACAAGATATGTTATGCAACATTTCTCTACTGTTCCCTGACTACTTAATGTATTCGCCAAATAGGAAAAACCTAGTTTCGTTATCAGTTGTATACGTGCAAGCAGACTAAAAGAGATCTGGAAAAGGATTCCATGTCAAATTATTGATAAAAATTCATGTCGCGTATATTCAAAATATCCTCTTGCAACGTCTTACGTTTAGTCATGTCATATTATGATATTCGTAAGGCAACAGATACAGCTCACACAAGTTTCGTAAGAGCGGACGAGATGAGAAAAAGCTTCATTCATTATGGCTTTATCTCAAAAGTCAAATAATTAATCAGATTTGAGTGCTCCTACCAAAGACCGATGGCAATGATCACTATAAAATTTAGGAAACCACATTGTTTATGCTATTAATACAGAGACTGAGATCAATTATTTTTGGCAACCATCGAATGAATTTCAGAGATATACAAAGTTCTAAGAACTGTTGCATGATTGGGCTAGTGTTCCGGTTGAAAAGAATTATCTGTACCACACACAAAGACACACTCACGCACACTAAGACACACGCACGCGCACGCACACACACACACACACACACACACACACACACACACACACACACACTGAAGTAATTCCTGTCAATCAGATGCCGTTGGTGTGTGGGCTGGAGTCAGATAGCTTCCCGAAGTTTTCCATCGAATTCAGGTTTGATGGCCAACAGATCAACCTGAGTTCACTTCCATGATCCGCAATCGACTGTAGCACGGTTGTGGTCTTTTAGTGCGGACAGCTTTCCTGATGAAAGATGCCGTTCCCTTTGGTGAGCGCATCAAGGAAGGAAGGATGCACGGTGTCTACGTAGTCCACAGCTGTTAGTGCCTTCGGATAGTAACTCAAGTCCCTTGAAAGCCCGAGTGAATTATGGTCCATCCATATGCGTTCATGGTGCAGTACATGTTTCGAACAGCCGTCCATCTAAATTTACTTCTACGTGACTACTCCGCAATTCACCTGAACAGATTTTAGATATGTGTGTATTATCAAACGAAATCTAAAGGATTTTCTTTAGCAGCTATGTGAACCACATAACACTTTTAATTATTATGAGTTAATTGCCACATTTCGTACCATGCTGTTATCTTGTCGAGACCATTTTTCAGCAGTTTATGATCTTCTGATGAGTTTAATAAACGTTAAAGGACAGTTATCATCTACAAACAATTTAAGAGTGCTGCTCAGATTGTCTCTTAAGTGTTGGCCGGGGTGGCCGAGAGGTTCTAGGCGCTACAGTCTGGAATCGCGCGACCGCTATGGTCGCTGGTTCGAATCCTGCCTCTGACATGGATGTGTGTGATGTCCTTCAGTTAGTTAGGTTTAAGTAGTTCTCAAGTTCTAGGGGAATGACGACCTTAGAAGTTAAGTCCCATAGTGCTCAGAGCCATTTGAACCATTTGTCTCTTAAGTTGTTAAAATGGGAATACCTGATATCAGTTCTGTTTTACTCTACGGCTTATCTTGAGTTACTAGGAATTGTGACCTTTCTCAGAAGAAATCGCAAATGCAACAGTACAACTGAGTCGATACTCCATAAGCAAGCCACTTTGTTGCAAGTGGATTATGAATAACGTTGTTAAAAGCCTTCCGGAAACCTAGGAACATTGAAACAATTTGATATCTCCTGTCGATAGCTCTCACTACTTAGTGTAAATAAAGAAATAGTTACTATTATATGAGCATAATCTCAAACATACGTAATTGGTATACAATATGAAGCGGAATATTGCAATCATTAAGTAATTTAAGCTGCTTCATATTACCAAGGTTATTTATTTCTAGGTTAGACGTCTTCTTATCCGTCCTGGTTTAGATATCTGTAAAACTTAGATCATATTCATTGGGGAAAGTATATCCGAAAACTGTGTTCAGTAACTTTGCTTTAGTTGCAGTATCAGCGGGAACGCTAGCATTGATATCGCACAGTGAACGTATTGACCGCGTCTTGTTGCCGGTGTACGTTACATACCACCAGAAAGTCTTTGATTTTCTACCAGATTTCGAGAGACCTTCGTTGATAAAACTGTCAACAGCATGATGCACTGAAGTCCACGCTAAATTTTAAGTTTTTGTAAAATATCACCAATCTTGGAGATTCTGCCTTCTTCTAAATCTGCCGTACTTTTTTCGTTGATTCTGACTTGTTTCGTGTAAATGGAAGGATCAGTTCCGTCTCTTATTAACATATTTGATCGAAAGCTCTTTGTTGCTCACGATGCTATTTCTTCGAATTGAAGGCTATCTGCTCTACGATTACATAATTTGAAAGGAGTGGAGATTGTCTCATAGGAAGACGTCAAGTGAGTCTGTGTCTGCTATACTAAATAGATATGTTTTACGTTTATTTTTGATGGGTTTAGGTGTTACAGTATTCAGTCTCGCTAAAACCTTCCAACAGTCATGATGCTCCCTATTTGTTAGTTAATTCACAAATTGTTATTGGGTATCTATTTTCACAGAATTATTTTCTGCAAATTGGCCAAGTACGTTTTTGCAACCATTTACATTTCTAGTGCACTCCTGGACTAAATTTTCAAAAAAATATTCGGAGGATACATTTATTATAATTTAGGATGATATGTTACGTCTACTGCCGACTTCCAATATGTTTTTTCGTCATGTCGAGAACAGATTGTAGTCACCGCCAACCGTAACTGTATGATTGGGTTACGCATTGGAGATAATATTCACATTTTCTTTGATATTTTTAGAACTGTAGTATCCGTGTGGTAGGGAAGGACCATCGGTGAAAGGAACCAATAAATTTATTCCGGTTGTCAGGTGTAACTTGTATCCCTACTAACCCACAGGAAGCGTCTACTTTAGTTTCATTGGAATGCAAACTACTTCTAAAAGCAACAAACACACCAGCAACAACCTACCATTCTTAATCTATTCTTATTGAACACTTTTACGCCTTATGCAATAATTTCGACTAAACTTATCTCCTGCTTTAGCTAGCCCTCAGTGCGTATAACGACTGAACATCAATGGCTTCTATTAGACATAGGTATTCTAGTTCTTTCCCAACAGAGCTACGACAATTTACAATAACATCCTGTGTTCGCCCTGTAGCCTTTAGGACTCAACCCCATTTCTTAGCTTCCCAATACCTTCTAGGCTAAACTCTACATAAAAGCGTATGTGGACCCGATAATCAACCTAGTGGTAAAGAAATCTGATCATTTGACTAGGTAACACGTTTCCATTGATCTGCGGTTCAATTTCAATTGTCTCATGTCCACTGCAATTGTAATTGACTACATTGTTGAGTCTAGAGTTCTAGTCTTGTGGGGACCCAAATCAACCATTGTGCTCTGCATAGCGTGTTTCGAACAGTTGTGTCTGTCCGCGAGCGTTGCATTCTGTCGTCAGATAGGCCTATCGTGCGTGACAGAGCGGGAAAACCTCCTGAGCCGTGATGTGAACCGATTCTCAAGTGTATTCGTCTTTAGCCAGAGGGCGCGGCTGACGGCCTGATATGCTGACCCGGAAGTAGGTTCGCTCTCTCGAAGTTCGGCCATCGCACAGATATGTTCGCTGAGGAGTAGAGCCGGGAGAGCGTCAGAATTTTACTTCTTGTTGACTCGACTGGCCTCGTATCCTGCGTCCGTGGTTCGTCGGCCAAGTCCCTCATGGTGCACGCGGGGCGTGGTGGTGACAGCGACTTGGACGAATGAGAGTGGGGCGGGCTGTGAGAAGCAAGCCACCTGTTGTTTATCTCCGTAACAGCGTTCTTGTGAGCAGCAGGTACCAGCGACGGGCGAAAGCGGGTCTTATACTGTCGCCAACCTGTGTTCTCCAGCAGCTTGGCGTACACTTTTTGCTGGTGACCACGTTTCGAAACTTCCCTGTGGTGAACTTCGTTGTGCCGCACGTTGTGATCTTGGGGCAAGACAGGTAGTTGTGCGAACAATTCTTTCAATCTTTTCAGTGTCTTTAACCGACGACGCTACGTATTCTGCTCCTCGTGGCACTGACTGTTATAAATTTTGTTTCCTGAGGCCGAATAAGCGGTTTTTAAGTTGTGAAATATGTGTGCATTGCAACTTAGTCTCTATTAAAGTGGTCTTGGTTTCCGTAATTCATCCGTTCACGTTTAAATCTTGTGGTTCCTGAAATAAATCTGTGATGCAGTCCGAAAGTTTGCTTCATGTTCAAATGGTTCAAATGGCTCTGAGCACGATGGGACTTAACATCTGAGGTCATCAGTCCCCTAGAACTTAGAACTACTTAAACATAAGTAACTTAAGGACAACACACACATCCATGCCCGAGGCAGGATTCGAGCCTGCGACTGTAGCGGTCGCGTGGTTCCAGACTTATGCGCCTAGAACCGCTCTGTCACTCCGGCTGGCTTGCTTCATCTGAACTGACTGTTTAATCACGGTCACTTGTAAAATTCGGGCAAGTAAATTTTTCTCCCTTTACGTGTGTTAACGGGAACTGCCGTCTCTACTTAGCACTTCAGCTCACAGTACCGTTCTCCTCAAGTGTAGTAAATATGAAGAAATCGATGTGTGTTTTCATACATCATTTACAGGTCTGTCAAGGAAGTTGTGTTTAGATTTAGTTGATTCTTAGTCTATTTAATTTATTTGTTGTTATTTGTCTGTGGGTCACTGATTAATTTCCGTCCTCAACAGTTTAAAAAAAAATTCAAGCTGTGTCCTCTATTTGTAGTTGGAGTGCATCTGTGTTCATTAATATGGCTTTGGTTTTAAACCAGTTTTAAGTATGTATTTAATCTGCCTGTCAAACTTGTAAAGCGTTTGAAGCAAGCTCTCTAATTCTTGTCTGAGCCCGACTGCGTCCATTACGATTTTGAGCTTTGTCGTTATTAATCTTGGGGCATATCTAATTCGTCTTCTGATTCTGAAGGTAATTTATTTACGATGTGTTTCTAGCTCGATATTCTGAATTCATGTGTGTTACACATTTTTGGCGTTGATTGCAGTCAGGGATATATTCAAATTTGTTTTGAAAAACCTATAGACACCAAATACAAGGTGTAGCCTGTAAACTTGGTCTGTTGCTACAGTATGCGTTACAAGATTTCTTTATGTGTATGTTTTGGAGTGAGAGTGGGTCCAAATCCTTTGGCTAGCGTAAATTTTGAAGTATGTTTGTTACCTGCAGGTGGTAGAGCTAAAACGTTTTCGCTTCCATTTCAGCTGGCACCATTCAATTACACTGTTAATTTCACAAAGTCAAGGAACTTGGTAATTGTAATACAACTTATTACATTTTATTTGTGTCACTAATGGTGTTCAATACCTGTTTGTCCCATCCCTCCATCCCCAAGGTAACCAATCAGATGGCTACGTTTCACCTCTAACTCATATACCTTTCAGGAGAGGTGGGATCTTGTCACCTCCTTTTCGTTTGAACGTCCTTCAACCACATTTCCCTTACACATATCCTCATAAGGGAAGCACGTGAAGAGTCGGGTAGCTTTTTCCATTTAAGAAGTGCTTTTTTTCAGGTGTATGGCCATAACAATTAGCCCTTTGCCAAAAACCGATGCCAAAGGGCTTGACCATTTGCTTACTCGTATCGTCGCTGGAATGAATCTACATTCGTTCCTGCCGAATATAGCAGCCACTTTTCCCAAATTATCAACTGTTGTAATTACATTAGTGTATGTGACTTTATCCACACGTGTTGTATTTCGTGGGGACAGCTATATCATCTGAAACCAAATATCCAACAACCTTTTATGTATCTTTGTACGTTTTAGTCTCTTTTGCTGTGCAAGAGATTCCATTATCCTACTTTCAACTGATATTATCCACATCATTTCGTCAGAGCATAAGCATTCTGTATTTCCTTCCATGTTGTTGTTGTTGTTGTGTTCCTTAGTCCTGAGACTGGTTTGATGCAGCTCTCGATGCTACTCTATCCTGTGCAAGCTTCTTCATCTCCCAGTACTTACTGCAACCTACATCCTTCTGAATCTGCTGAGTGTATTCATCTCTTGGTCTCCCTCTACCATTTTTACCCTCCACACTGCCCTCCAATGCTAAATTTGTGATCCCTTGATGCCTCAAAACACGTCCTACCAACCGGTCCCTTCTTTTTGTCAAGTTGTGCCACAAACTCCTCTTCTCCCCAATTCTATTCAATACCTCCTCATTAGTTATGTGATCTACCCATCTAATCTTCAGCATTCTTCTGTAGCACCACATTTCGAAAGCTTCTATTCTCTTCTAGTCCAAACTAGTTATCGTCCATGTTTCACTTCCATACAAGGCTACACTCCATACAAATACTTTCAGAAACGACTTGCTGACACTTAAATCTATACTCGATGTTAACAAATTTGTCTTCTTCAGAAACGCTTTCCTTGCCATTGCCAGTCTACATTTTTATCCTCTCTACTTCGACCATCATCAGCTATTTTACTCGTTACATAGCAAAACTCCTTTGCTACTTTAAGTGTCTCATTTCATAATCTAATTCCCTCAGCATCACCCGATTTAATTTGACTGCATTCCATTATCCTCGTTTTGCTTTTGTTGACGTTCATTTTATATCCTCCTTTCAAGACACTGTCCATTCTGTTCAACTGCTCTCCCAAGTCCTTTGCTGTCTCTGACAGAATTACAATGTCAATGGCGAACCTCAAAGTTTTTATTACTTCTCCATGAATTTTAATACCTACTCCGAATTTTTCATTTGTTTCCTTCACTGCTTGTTCAACATACAGATTGAATAACATCGGGGAGAGGCTACAACTCTGTCTCACTCCCTTCCTAACCACTGCTTCCCTTTCATGTCCCTCGCCTCTTATAACTGCCATATGGTTTGTGTACAAATTGTAAATAGCCTTACGCTCCCTATATTTTACCCCTGCCACCTTCAGAATTTGAAAGAGAGTATTCCAGTTAACGTTGTCAAAAGCTTTCGCTATGTCTACAAATGCTAGAAACGTAGGTTTGCCTTTTCTTAATCTTTCTTCTAAGATAAGTCGTAAGGTTAGTATTGCTTCACGTGTTCCAACATTTCTACGGAATCCAAACTGATCTTCCCCGAGGTCCGCTTCTACCAGTTTTTCCATTCGTCTGTAAAGAATTCGCGTTAGTATTTTGCAGCTGTGACTTATTCAACTGATAGTTTGGTAATTTTCACATCTGTCAACAACTGCTTTCTTTGGGATTGGAATTATTATATTCTTCCTGAACTCTGAGGGTATTTCGCCTGTCTCATACATCTTACTCACCAGATGGTAGAGTTATGTCATGACTGGCTCTCCCAAGGCCGTCAGTAGTTGTAATGGAATGTTGTCTACTCCCGGCGACTCAGGTCTTTCAGTGCCCGGTCAAACTCTTCACGCAGTATCTTATCTCCCATTTCGTCTTCATCTACATCCTCTTCCATTTCCATAACATTGTCCTCAAGTACATCGACCATGTATTAACCCTCTATATACTCCTTCCACCTTTCCGCCTTCCATTCTTTGCTTAGAACTGGGTTTCCATCTGAGCTCTTGATATTCATACAATTCGTTCCATATGGGAATACATTCTGTCTTTTTAATGGAAGTTTCTGGAGGAATTTAAACTTTGAGAGACCAGTTGGGAAACAGCGGAACAGTGTATCATATGTTCTCTGTGTGGGTCCTACGGTACAAATGTGTACTGCATCCTACCAACGTGGTCGAAGGTATATAGATACTTTGTGACCTCTCACTATACTTATGAATAATAGGCTGAGGTTGCCTGTGGTCCCCAGTGCCATGCATGTGGAGTATCCATTTTATCACTCTGTGTTGAACATGTTATCCTCAGGTGAGGCGCCAAATATACCACTCGTAATTAATAGCATTAACTGCACCTGACTGGGACATTCTCTCTGTCTCTCTTATATAATCAAAAATGTTTTGCATCACCTCAGGTCCGAGAGTTCCGGAACCTGTACAGAAAATTGGAACAGAGATCAACATAAACACCATTTCCGCATTTCCGCCCTTTTTATTGCGCATGAAAACCACACATTGCATGCTGTACCATCATACAGAGAGATCTTCAGAGATAGTGGTCCAGATTGCTGTACACACCAGTACCTCTAGCATCCAGTAGCACGTCCTCTTGCATCGATGCATGCCTGTATTCGTCTTGGCATACTATCCAAAAGTTCATCAAAGGACTGTT
This sequence comes from Schistocerca gregaria, assembly GCF_023897955.1. NCBI lineage: Eukaryota > Metazoa > Arthropoda > Insecta > Orthoptera > Acrididae > Schistocerca > Schistocerca gregaria. Next base: position 920,925,175 of record NC_064920.1, read on the forward strand.
GCTCCAGATTGACCCACTCTTCAATGGCGATTCGGAGTAGATCCGTCAGAGTGGTTGATGGGCCAGGTTCTCCATAAACAGCCCTTTTCAGTCTATCCCAGGCATGTTCGATAGGGTTCATGCCTTAGAACATGCTCACCACTCTAGCCGAACGAAGACGTTATGCTGAAGGGAGTCATTCACTAGATGTACACGATGGGGGAGAAAATTGTCTTCCATGAAGACAAATGCCTCGCGAATATGGTGCCGATATGGTTGCACTATCGGTCGGAGAATTGCATTCACGTATCATATAGACATTACGGCACCTTCCATGACCATCAACAGAGAGCGTCTGCCCCACATAGTGCTACCCCAAAACAGCAAGTAACCTGCACCTTGCTGCACTCGCTGTGCAGTGTGTCTATGGCGTTCAGCCTGCCCGAGTGGCCTGCAAACACGTCTCCAACGATTGTCAGGTTGAAGGCATATGCGACCTCATCGGTGAACAGAACGTTATCCCAATTCTGAGCGGTGCATTCGGCATGTTGTTGGGCCCATGGCGTCATGGTTTGAAAGATGGACCTCGCCGTGAACGTCGGGAGTGAAGTGCACATCATGCAGCCTATTGCACACAGTTTGAGTCGTAACACGACGTCCTGTGGCTGCACGAAAAGCATTATCCAACATGGTGGCGTTATTGCCAGGTTTAATCCGAGCCATAATCCGTATGCAGCGGCCATTCATTGCAGTAGTAGCCCTTGGACATGCTTAGCGAGGCATGTCATCGACAGTTCCTGTCTCTCTGTATCTCCTCCATGTCCGAACAACGTCGCTTTGGTTCACTCCGAGACACCAGGACACTTCCCTTGTTGAGAACTCTTCCTGGCACAAAGTAACAATGAGGATGCGATCAATCGGCGGTATTATTGACCGTCGAGGAATGGTTGAACTACAGACAACACGAGCCGGTACCACCTTCCTGGTGGAAAGAATGGAACTGATCGTCTTTCGGACCCCCTTCATCTACTAGGCGCTGCTCATGCGTGGTTGTCAACATCTATGGGCAGGTTTAGTGACATCTCTGAACAGTCAAAGTGACTGTGTGAGGGATACAAATCACAGTCAACATATATCGTCAGGAATTCTGGGAACCAGGGTGATGCAAAACAATTTTTGATATATATATATATATATATATATATATATATATATATATATATATATATATATATATATATATATATACAGGGTGTTACAAATACGTACGGCCAAACTTTCAGGAAACGTTGTTCACACACAAAGAAAAAAAATATGTTATGTGGACATGTGTCCGGAAACGCTTACTTTCCATGTTAGAGGTCACTTTATTACTTCTCTTCAAATCACATTAATCATGGAATGGAAACTCACAGCAGCAAAACGTACCAGCGTGACTTCAAATACTTTGTTACAGGTAATGTTCAAAACGTCCTCCGTTTGCAGGGATACATGCATCCACCTTTCGTCGTATGGAATCCCTGACGCGCTGATGCAGCCCTGAAGAATGGCGTATTGTATCACGGCCGTCCACAATACGAGCACGAAGAGTCTCTACATTTGGTACCGGGGTTGCGCAAACTAGAGCTTTCAAATGCCCCCATAAATGAAAGTCAAGAGGGTTGAGGTCAGGAGAGCGTGGAGGCCATAGAATTGGTCCGCCTTTACCAATCCATCGGTCACCGAATTTGTTGTTGAGAAGCGTACGAACACTTCGGCAGAAATGTGCAGGAGCTCCATCGTGCATGAACCACATGTTGTGTCGTACTTGTAAAGGCACATGTTCTAGCAGCACAGGTAGAGTATCCACTATGAAATCATGATAACGTGTTCCATTAGGCGTATGTGGAAGAAAATGGGGCCCAATCAAGACATCACCAACAATGCCTGCCCAAACGTTCACAGAAAATCTGTGTTGATGACGAGACTGCACAATTGCGGGCGGATTCTCGTCCGCCCACACATGTTGATTGTGAAAATTTACAACTTGATCACGTTGGAATGAAGCCTCATCCATAAAGAGAACATTTGCATTGAAATGAGGATTGACACATTGTTGCATAAACCATTCGCAGAAGTGTACCCGTGGAGGCCAATCAGCTGCTGATAGTGCCTGCACACGCTGTACATGGTACGGAAACAACTGGTTCTCCCGTAGCACACTCCATAAAGTGACATGGTCAACGTTATCTTGTACAGCAGGAACTGCTCTGACGCTGACATTAGGGTTATCGTCAACTGCACGAAGAATTGCCTCGTCCATTACAGGCGCCCTCGTCGTTCTAGGTCTTCCCCAATCGCGAGTCATAGGCTGGAATGTTCCGTGCTGCCTAAGACGCCGATCAATTGCTTCGAACGTCTTCCTGTCGGGACACTTTCGATCTGGAAATCTGTCTCGATACAAACGTACCGCGCCACAGCTATTGCCCCGTGCTAATCCATACATCAAACGAGAATCTATCAAATCCGCATTTGTAAACATTGCACTGACTGCAAAACCACGTTGTTGATGCTAAGTACTGATGTGCTTGATGCTAGTACTGTAGAGCAATGAGTCGCATGTCAACACAAGCACCGAAGTCAACATGACCTTCCTTCAATTGGGCCAACTGGCGGTGAATCGAGGAAGCACAGTACATACTGACGAAAGTAAAATGAGCTCTAACATGGAAATTAATCGTTTCCGGACACATGTCCACATAACATCTTTTCTTTATTTGTGTGTAAGGAATGTTTCATGAAAGTTTGGCCGTACCTTATTGTAACACCATATATATATATATATATATATATATATATATATATATATATATATATATATATATATATATTTGTGTGTGTGTGTGTATGTATGTTCATTGGTCCAAGAACTTCAGCTAACGACCAAGAGCAGCGGCGTTTTCGTAGAGTTTTGTGTGCTCTCAGACAAACAACACTTCGTGGATAACCACAATAATCAATTGGACGTACGATGACCGTATCCGTTACGACAGTGGCGCGAAATAGGACGTTACTGGGCTCCGTCAGCAGATGATCGACGAGAGTTGTCTTTACTAAAAGCAGGACATCGCCTGCAGCACCTTTCCAGGGCTACTCAAAACGTCGGTTGTACCGTAGGCGACTGTAGACATAGCCTGGTCAGATGAGTCCAGATTTCAGCTGGTAAAAGATGAAAAAGTTTATGGTACGGTTCCAGTGTGGCGGAGGTCCAATGCGGCCGAGGAACCAGGTTGTCAAGAAAGCACTGTGCAAGCTTTTCGTGTTCCATAATGCAGTGAGCTGTATTTACGTGAGATGAATGGGAACTCTGTATGTTCGGCTACTTGGGGAACATCTACAACGATGTAATTTTTGTAAATGACAGAGCGCTAAGTCACCGGGCAAAAGTTGTTCGCGATTGGCCTGAAGAGCATTGTGGACAAATGTTTGGTAACTCTGATCGGCTGGCATGACTCCCATCGAAAATTTAGGAGACATTATCAAGAGGTCAGTTCGTGCAAAACATCTGGCACCGGCAACACTTCAGCAATTATGTGTTGTTATAGAGGTAGCATGGCTCAATATTCCTGCAGGAGACATCCGACTACTTGTTGAGACCATCTCACTTCGAGTAACAGCACTACGCCGGGTGAAAGGAAGTCTGACATGATATGGGGAGATATACCATCACTAGTCGCCTCTTTTTATAATAAAACTCTGTCTTCCTCAACAGTTTCTAACCTCTACGGATCTTTCTAGTAACACGGAGGTTATTACCTGATGTCTTAACACAACTCCCGTCTTTCAACCCCTTTCTTCTCAGCGTTTTCTATATACTTCCGTCTTGGCCGACGCTGCGCAGAACCTCTTCATCCCTTATCTTACCAGTTCACCCAATTTTCAACATTCTTCAGTACCACGACGTCTCAAATTCTTCGATTCTGTTCTGTTGCAGTTTTCCAGAGTCCATGATGTACTGCCATGTTCTTATCGTATATTCAAAACTAAGGCCTTCGTTTGGTACTACTAGACTTTTCCTGGCTAATGGTGTCCACTTTGCCTGTGCTTGTCAGCTTTTTATGCCCAGCTTGCTTCAAACGTCATGCGTTATTTTGATTTCAAGGTAGCAGAATTTATTAACTTCGTCCCATTCGCGATCATCAATTTTGCTGTCGAGTTTCTCGCTACTCTGATTATTCTTACTTCTCATCACTTTCGTCTTTCTTAGGTATCCCCGAATCCATATTATGTAACCAACAGACAGTTCACTCTATGCAACAGATCCTGTAATTCCTCTTCACTTTCATTGAGGATAACAATGTTATCAGGGCATCGTATCGTTGATGTCGATTGACCTTGAATTGTAATACCACACTGGAACATCTCCGACATATATGTCGCTGCTTCTTCGATGTATCGATTGATCAGTAGCGGCAAAAGACTGCATTCCTGTCTTACCCGCTTTTTTAATCACAGCAGTTCATTCTTGGCCTTCCAATTTAACTTTCTCTCTAGCGTCTAGCACATATTGTATATTATCCGTCTTTCCCTACAGCTTACTTCTGTTTTTCACAGAATTTTGAACATCGTGCTCCATTTTAAATTGTGGAACGATTTTTCCGTGTCGACAAATCATACGAAGGTGTGTTGATTCGTATTCAGTCCTGTTCCTGGCGGAATTGTCTCTGTGGTACCCTTATCTTACCTAAAGTCAAGCTGACCGTCACCCAACAGTGCCAAAATTTTCTTTCCACTCTTCCGTCGCATCAACATACAATAATCACCCGCTGAAGGCACATGGTAGCACTAACAGTGGAGGGTATAAAAAAGCGTATTTGGAGGGACGCGAAGAACAGTGCAGTCTCTGTCGTAATGAGGAATGGAGCGATTTATCTGACCATCATTTCCATCAGCTTGTACGGTTAAGCTTACAGTACGATAGTTCTGACACATATCCGCTCTTGCTACCTTCCGAATTGTATAGATGACGTTCTCTTAGTCTGATGATATGTCGCCAATTATACACACTAACGTGGGCAGTCATTTAGCTCTCAATTTCCTCAATGATTTTAGAAACTGCGATCTAAAATTATCTATCCCTTCTGCGTTATCTGCAGTATTACAAACCTCTTATATTATGACTCCAACTCTGGGCCCTCTAACTCTCCTATATCATATAGACTCCCGTTTCTTATTTTTCCATGTTATCAAACAATTCCTGCCGTTAATAAAGGTCTTCAATGTACTGTTTCCACCTAGCCGCTCTCTCCTCTGCGTTTAATAGTGGAATTCCCATTGAACTCCTAATTTTACCGTCCTTGCTTTTGATTTTACAGAAGTTTGTTGTGACTCTTCTGTATGTTGAGTCATTTATATTTCTATTTCTCCACATTTTTTCTGCCGCCATTCGCCCTGAACTTCTCTGAATTTCCTGTTTATATTATTCCTGAGTGTTTCATATTTTTTGCTTAACATTTTTGTACTTACGTCTTTCGTGGATCAGTTGAAGTATTTCTTTTGTAACGGCATGTCTCCTTGTAGTTACCTACCTAGTACCGATGTCTGTATTTCCTACAACTGTGATTGCTCGTTTTGGAGATGACCACTCCTCTTCAACGGATCTGCTTATTGTGGCATTCCGTATCTCATTTTCCACATCTTTACCGAATCTCAAATGCGCCTCATCATTCCTCAGTATCCGACTTCCTTCCTCTCTGATTCATCCTTATGATTGTCTTAAACTTCAGTCTACTCTTCATGAATACTAAATTATGATCTGAGTCACTATCTGATCCTCGGGATGTCTTACAATCCAATACCTGATTTCAGATTTTCTGTTTGATGATGACGTAATTCAACTGGAATTTTCAGGTATCTCCAGACCGTTTCCAAGTAAATCTCCTCCTCTTGAGATTTTTTACAGCGTATTTGAAGTTGTTGTCGTCTGAGTCATCAGTCTTCTGAGTGGTTCGATGCGGCTCGCCACGAATTCCTCCCTTGTGCCAACCTCTTCACCTCAGAGTAGCAAACTACCAACGTACCTCCTCAATTATTTGCTAGATGTATTCTAATCTCTGCCTTTCTCTACAGTTTTTGCCCTCTTCAGCTCCCTCCAGAACCATTGGAGCCATTCCCTGATATCTTAATAGGTGTCCTGTCATCCCGTCCCCGCACCTTGTCAGTTTTTTTCCACGTATTGTTTTCCTCTCTTATACAGTGAAGAACCACCTCATTCTGTACCTTACCAGTCTACCAAATTTTCAACAATCGTCTGTAGCACTACGTATCTAATGCTTCGACTCTCTTCTGCTCCGCTTTACCCACAGTCCTTGTGTCACTACCAAACAACGCTGTGCTCAAAACGTATATTCTCAGAAATTTCTTCCTCGTATTAAGGTCTTTGCTTGATACTAGGAGACTTAATAGACTTATCTTGACCATGAATGTCTTTTTGTCAGTTATAGTCTTCTTTTGATGTCCTCCTTGCTCCGCTTATCAATTGTTAGTTTGCTGCCTCGCTAGTACAGTTCCTTAACTTCACCTACTTTGTGACCATCAATCCTGACCTTTAGTTTCTCGCTGTTCTCATTTCTGCTATTTCTGATTAATTTCGATTTTCTTCGGTTTACTCTCAGTCCACATTCCGTCTCATTAGGCCGTTCATTCCGTTCAGGAGATCATGTAATTCTTCTTCGCATTCACTTAGGGTAACAATGTCATCAGCGAATCGTATCATTGATATCCTTTCAACTTGAATTTTAGTTTCACTCCTGAACCTTCCTTTCATTTCCGTCATGGCCCTCGATGTACAGATTCGCCAATGGAGAGATCATCATTACACTTTTTGAATTACAGGCCACATGTCCTGTGGATGGACCTTATGTGTTTTTAAAGTAGTGGTTTCCATTGTCTTCTGCATCCTTATGCCATTGATCATTGCTGCTTCTTCCGTCTTTAGGGGCTGTTTCCCACCCCTAAGAGAAGACAGTGTCTTGAACCTCTGTGTGATCTTCCGCTTTCTTTGACAAGGTCGTTGGCCGAATGAGATTGACTTCTTTTGCCGGCAGTCATCAGCTGCCAATGCTGATTATGAATCAAAATTCAAGCAGCGGCCGGTTTTGAATCCAGGGCCGAGGAAATTTAGATTGCTATTCAAAGACTCAGTTATGAACTGAAATTTATTACAGGCTTCAATTTGTATTTCTTTTCTCTCACCGTAACTAGACCAAGCCCACATTCTCCCGTAAGTCCGTCTTCTATTCTCTCTCCTACAGCAGCATACCAGTCCCCCACGATTTATCAGATTGTCATCTCCATTTATGTACTGAATTACCCTTTCGTTATTGTCATACTCTGTTTGTATTTCTTCATCTTCTGCTTGAGACGTCGGCAGGTATATTTGAACTACTCCTAAGAAGAAGACTTTTTTGAACGTTTTACACTTAACACTAAAGCAGATATTTTTACTGGCTTACTAGTTGTAGTTACATCTTACTTTCTTAACTGTGTACCGTCATTATGCAGATGATGTGATCCATGGGACAACGAATTCGGATTACATTGTGTTTTACGCTGGCGTATCTACCTCAGGTTTCCGCAGCAGACGTATCTTCAAAACAAATACGTATGTAGTGACCGTATGACTCATACTATCACTGGGATCTTTATGAGGCACATTTATTAACAATAAATTTTGCTCTCATAAGTGACTTGTGAAAAAATGGTTCAAATGGCTCTGAGCACTATGGGACTCAACTGCTGAGGTCATAAGTCCCCTAGAACTTAGAACTACTTAAACCTAACTAACGTAAGGACATCACACACATCCATGCCCGAAGCAGGATTCGAACCTGCAACCGTAGCAGTCGTGCGGCTCCGGACTGAGCGCTTAGAACCGCTAGATCACCGCGGCCGGCAGTGACTTGTGAAAATTGGCAAAGTCCGAAATTAGTCAGCCTGTAAATAAACAGTAGCCTTTATGTTAAACATTTATAAATATTTTCCTTGAATATCTTAGACGTGCAAAACTCGACCTACTGCAAACGTTTATGAACTACGGCTGTCGGAATTTGTATGCTGCCAAATCTGATGACAACATCCCTCTCACTGATATCTTCACAATAGCTCACTCTCTACCTCACGTTCCTTTACATAACGAATCCTGCATCTGTTACAGCATTTTCTGCCTATGCTGATGTTACCTTTCGTCCCGTTATCAGCAATCGCTATCATCTTTTCATTTCACTTCACTGATAATCGCTGTATATAGATTGAACTTTTTCATCTGCATTTTCAAATTTGCTTCATTCCCTACCACGTATAACTTCCGACGTTCAACGCTCTTGCTAGAAGTGTATTACCCTTTCGTTGGTTATTCCTGCTTTTTCCATGGTCGCCTCCCCCTTGTCAGACCACTCCAGAAATTATGACTGGGGAACTAACCCGGAATATGTTGTCAGAGGAGTAATCATTATGACACTCTTTCATTTCCAGGTCACACGTCCTGTGAATACATCGAATGTGTCTGACAGTAGTATTCTAACCGTTGGGGCACTCAATTTCAGAAAAATGTTCCTGGAGTTCAGATTTATTTGATTGCTCTTGATGTACTGATCCAAGCTTAGTTGTACATCCGTTCACAGTATGTATAAGAGCAACTGTGGGGGGCCGAAGTTGTAATTTAATTAAAAACTGATTGAAATGTGGCTGCTGCTACGATTTTTTATACATACTTCCGAAAAAAGAGTGATTATCGACAAAGAGTCATCTATCTTCACCACATAACGTCATTTCATGTAGGAGGCATGAAGTGATGTGCTGTCCCACTCTTACCGCCTCCACGTTAAGTTATACTTTTTGTACCGCTCTTCCAGAAACCTATTTATGAGTACTTGGTTTTGTTTGCTCTATATGTTGCTAAACATTTGCCTTCCTGTATCTTAATTACGGAATTAAATAACATTGGTATTAAAACCAATCGGTTAACATACTGAATAATAGCACGAAAATAATTTAAACTGACAAGATAATTAAAAGAATATATAATTATATCGACGTACACCACAATGCACTACATTAGTTTTTTGACTCGCACAACAGTGGGAAAAGCGAAAACATAATCGAAGCGTTTGCGATGTAGCGATAAAGAAGAATGCTGAAAATTATGTGGACTAATAAGACAAGAAGTGAAGAGGCCAGTGCAGAACTGGTAAGGAAACGAATATCTGGAAAATATTGACAAGGATGAATCGGATGAAATGAAATGCATAAATACATTACGGAATGACTTCCAGGTACTATAGGGTTCAAATGGTTCAAATGGCTCTGAGCACTATGGGACTTAACTTCTGAGGTCATCAGCCCCCTAGAACATAGGAATACTTAAACCTAACTAACATAAGGACATCACACACATCCATGCCCGAGGCAGGATTCGAACCTGCGACCGTAGTGGTTGAGCGGTTCCAGACTGTAGTGCCTAGAATCGCTCGGCCACCCCGGCCGGCTACTATAGGCAGCAGTAGAGTAAAAACTGTAGAGAGAGAGACTGGAATACATCTAACAAATAACTGAGAACACAGGGTGCGAATGCTGCTCGAAGGAGTTGGTGGAGAAGAGGACGCCAGGACTGGCCAAATCAATTTAAAAAAAAGTAATTTCAAACAAGCGCTCCAGCACCTGAAATTGTGTCATGATGCAGTAGTAAAGTACGAGATAGTCGTTGGTGGAAAACATGAAACATCGTCGACGGTATTCGTTCCTAGTAAGATACTACACAGACTTACCCGGACAAAGTTCAACTTGAAACGTGCTGGTGTGCGGAAGTGTTGTGTACTCAGGCATCTGTCGTTGTTGAAAAGTTGTGTCTCATCTGATTTTGCATTTCGTCTGGGTCTGATTGTTTTGCTGTGTCTACAGCAGTGCTAAGTGTTCATTAGCAACTATACTCCGTTTATCAAAAGAATAAACCTTATGTAAACATTCAGCTATGTATTCTTCCGTGATTGCTGGAAACTCATTGACTCTCGTTTCACGTGGAGTGGAAGGCCAGGTGTCTCGAGTACAAAGAAGTACGATAACGAGGATATGTTTTATAATGTGCGTTTAGTGTACATCGACTCGGCCATAATACAGGGCAACAGCTTTACTGGCGCACTTTGACAGCAATGGCCAGGAGAGTGATCCAACCAGCCTGCTGTGATATGAACAGTTGTAGTAAAGACGCAAACATAGAAGAGCAAAAGTACAGCTTTGAAGGTTATTAGTTTTTAAACAGAAGGAAATAGTATATGGCAAAACTGAGGTGATACTTTTGTTTGGTGACTAGTCGGGGAACACAATACATTCTCCATCTTAGCTAACACGGTACTGTAAGTAAAAACAAGAGCAATGATAATTCCTGATTAACTAACAGCATGAGCAAGTCGCGGAGTAAGAGCGCTCTGCTGGGATTTCAACCTGTCGTTAAATACTGTATTGAAGCCACTGAAGATATTACAGTCACTTGTCTGGCAATCTCTGAACTCTCTCCATATCGGCCTTCGACGTATACAGGTCAGTACTGCTACTTTGGTAACTAGGCGATCAGCAACATAATCCCAAATCACCAAAGAAAAACAGCATTTCCTCCTCCTCTTTTATGACATCGTGTTCTACATTCCACCATCGTTCGGCAGTGACGTCTCACAAAGCTTCGTGCATTAGTTCCAGTGCATTTGGCAGCTTAAATGTCTTGTTATTTCTCACGACAGATCCCTTAATCTGGGTCCAGATCAATTCTGCTGGGTTCAGGTTGCCATGTTGAGGTGACAACTGTTAAAATGCAGCATTTGTATAACGTACTCCATGGCCTGAGAATTATTCTAAGACGCTTATCACTCTGGCTCATGTGAGACCACATCTGCCCTACAAAAAAGGGGCTTCTTCAAACAAAGTCTATTTGATTTTCCACATTTCTCCAAAAAATTTGATTTTTTAATGTTTCCTTAACTTCAACAATCTTTTATAAATATTGACATTGAAGAATGTGTCTTTGCAAAGAAAACCAGAATTTTGCCAGAAATATGTAATTATAATCTATAAGAAGTGTATTTTTCTTGAAAAGGATAATTAAGTAGGAGTTAGTTACCATACATACGATGAATTTCATTGTGTATTCGAACCGAACAAAACAGAAAATTTTAAGTCATACGAAGGTTTGAAACGCGGCCCGCCACCGTACACGATTTACAGCCTATTACAATACCGATAGCGCCACACGTGCTTTACAGTTTTCTTTTCTTATTTTTTGTATATAGTGTATCTCGCCGTTTATAGTGTTGTGTTTCACGCCCGTTTCCCTACGAACCAGGAAACAGAGTTATCCATTCTCACGGTACACATGAACAGCAAAATAATCAGAGCACAAATAGCGTTTACATAAACTGTGTCTTTACACGATTTTTGAAATCAAATTTACATAGCTAAAGTGTGATTAAGACAATATTGATGGCTGTTAATACATCAGAATGAGTTAAAACTTCATTTACAGTGACACAGTAATAAGATATCTAATACATAAGTTGGACCTACTTCCAATGGCGGGAACACCGATGTATGAGAGCCACGGCTGTTAACCAGTCATCACGTTTGTGTTTGTTTACATCACGTTTATTCTTGTGATGAACGAAGTATAACACATCGAGATATGAACAAAACGCCTGACATATTTCCAGTGAAATATATCCTTAAATTTTAACTGGACGAGTCTGCACGTGATGTGCAACCACATTCACAGGAAGTACACCATTCTAAAATGTATGTAATATGAAAAATAACTGTGTAGATAATTTATAAAACTGGTGAATCCTGAGTTATCTGATCGACTACATTTCAAGCACGGAGGGGAAACTGAATGTCATCATCCAGACGGAATTGTACGCTCTGTTTCTATTTCCAGAAGATGTTAATTTTGTATTTGTTCGGATAGACATGAAGCAGAAAATTGCTATCCGAAAGAAGCAGTAACTATGAATGGTGAAGTTGAAAAAATTAGAAATGAAAGAAGGTCCAGTCAACAAAATATGCAAGTTGTTAGTGGTGTGTCAGTCTGTAAAGTGCAAATAAAAAATATTATGCCATCATGTATCATGGTTGCACAATACTAAGCGCAAGTTATATACTAAGGCCAAGTTTTCACGTCCTTTATATGTAATGAAAGGACTCATCTTCTTGATAACTGGAGGAAACGATTTCTCGTTTTAAAAAAAATCCTAGCAGCTACTGAAGGATATAACCTCAGCAGACTTCTTAATTGAAGTTAACGCACATGAAGAAATTGAACGAAGTCCATCTGGAATCAAAGAAACACCTGACATATAACATGTCTGAGATTTTCCTTCGCTGGAAAGTAAACTCGATGTGGAACGTTCTACTTCTAAAAACCTTACTTCAATTACTGATAATAAGAAGCTAGGAACGTACGAAGAGAACAGTTCCGCTGACGACTTTACCGAAACGGGAACTATCGCCTAAAAAGGACACTCATGAACCTGCGTCTGACGCAGTAGTAGATAATACATTACTAGTGTGATTCTTGAAGTTTCCCCGGTGTACTGAACATTCCATGAGGTTTCGGGACTGCATCCGGATCATGTTGACTTCTTGCCACAATATTTCTGGTCGAAAGCGTCCAGCTATCTTCAGGTGAGCGTCCCTCACTGGTGGCGGACACTCTACTGAAGATGGCTGGACGGTTACCAGCAGAAATACTGTGAGAAGAAGTCAACACGATGCCGCTGCAATCCCGATACCACAAAAAATCTATTATCCAGTAGCTCAGTGACACAGTATTTCGGTCAATCATCGGAATTACAACATTTAATCGTGGCCTCATCTTCCGCATATACGAATATTGGCCGCAACCCGGTACCCCAGCGAACAGAACCAGGTCACGCGAGTAAGGAAAATAAACAAGTCACTGAACGTAGTGACAGCAGACAAACATCCACGTGCCAGCCTACTATCGTCAATATTTCCAACACGGCAGCCGGTCTACACAGACAAGAGGAAAGTGCTGGCTTGATGGAAATACAGACCAGCTGAAAGAAATATCACAATCGATGAATGCATGGGACGTAACAGACAAGCAGCAGAAACATTCCATCGCTGTGATCCACTCGGCACCTTCGATAGTCGAGTGAGGCAGCATTACCGTGCGCAGTCGTACCAAACTAAAACCCTTTGTCCGCACTACAATACAACATAAAAAGCAAGAACGCAAGATGTAGTGAAAGTCGCCAGACTGAGACCACAAAAGACACTCAAATGGTGTGATCCGAGAGCTTAACATAATGAGACTGTAAAACTAACTAAGTAATGTCGCAGGCGTACGCAGATTTTACACTGAAAATTAATAGACTTACGTCCAATTTAAAAATTGGTGCACTAGAGCAATTCTTATAATGAGTCTGAATCCGACATTATCCTTTTACAATAAGTGCCAACAATAATCTTAAATGTACGTAAGTTTCCAAAGGTCGTGAACTTCGGACTGAAAAAAAAAACCATTGGCACTGAGGAATTAGAATCCGGGAGAGGGATGGGTTTTAAAATTTAAATCTCACTTCTGAAAGTTTACATCAAGTCAGTCAGTACTAAAAAGGTAGAACGAGCGGGCTCGTTGAAAGATAATTGATTTTCTCGCAAATTACCACTTTATGTACATACAGGAGGTGGCTTTAAATGTGTACTTCAGGTAACAGACAAGTGACTAATTTACATGACGTTGTGATGGAACGGCGTTCAAGGATTCATGGGAATTAAAATACCCCACATTTGTGAAATATACCTTCCTGTCGTCCGTTTCGGCGAGCTGAACTGACGGAACGTACATAAGACAGAAGGTTCGCCAAAGTATGCTCACTACAGGTGCCGCAGCAACCTCAGTTCCAGATCACTCTGTTTTATATGTAACGCTAATCTTAGTCGAACAGCCTTAGAATGAGATCGATACCAGGGGATATTAAACGTTTCCCATCTAGATGATGACGACTAGCGTGCCGCAGGAACAAGAAGGAGCAACAGCTTGACTGCCTCGGCAATTTCACCTCAAAAAACCGACTGGTGTACCGGAATTGCTAAAAGATGTTTAAGAATGCGCCTAATAACTAATCGAAGCTAAAAAAAAAAAACAATGAAATTTCACTTATAAACGAGACAATGTGACAGATACGGAGAATTAAGGCAGAACAGAATCATCAAAAGGAAACAGTTGGACAGAATATCATATCCGATACAATACGGACTGCAGAAGCCTGTAAAGAGTCTGAGTATCACCACAACAAACATCAAATCAACCGCACACCATTAATCCTGAACGAACAACATCTATAGGATACCTATATATACAAAAACGAGGTGGTGAATCAAATATAACGGCTTTACCACACAACCTCTTCTCCGCAAGTCCTACCGACTAAGATTTGATAGCTGAAACCACACAGACTGAAAACAGAGAAATCTCTGAATACGACAATAAAGAATTTATGACTGATTGTAGTGTGGACGAAGTATTTGAATTAACTTTTAAATCACAGGCTAAAAAAATTCCACGGCTGGACAGAATACCCAAAGAGTTTTATCTTAAATTTTGGGACATCATTGGGACCACTTACACTAAAATCTTAAATGTCATTATTAGAGGCGGTATTGTACCTGACAACATAAAAGAGAGCAATATTAAGTTCTCGTACGGCATAAGGGTGGGAAGTAACATAATGAAACTCTGTGGTATATTACACCGCTGACGTTAGACCACAGATATGACCAGGGCAATTAAAGGTTTAAAAAAGTGGCCGAAACATCTGGTTTGCATCGCAAGAAGGACTATTATGTCACATACCTCTGAAATTAGAGAGGCAATTGCAGCAGCTGCTGTGACCTACATAAAATGTGCCCTCTTCCACAATGAGATTTCCACTCTGCAGCGGATAGTGTGCTGATATGAAAGTTCCTAGCAGATTAGAACTTTGTATCGGTCCGAGACTCGAACTCGGGACCTCTGCCTTTCGCGGGCAAGCTCTCTACCGACTAAGCTTACGTCCTACGACCACTTCTCAGAGCTTCAATTCTGCCAGTACTTGGTCTCCTACCTTCGAAACTACACAGAACCTTTCAGAACAGCACTCCTGGAAGAAAGGATACGGACAATTGCTCGCGAAAGGCTAAGGTCCGGAGTTCGAGTCTCGGTGTGGTACACAGCTTTAATCTGCCAGGAAGTTTAAATGTGCCCTACTGTTCGTCAATTTCCGTAGAGACTGTGATCATATCAGCCATCAAAACATATTGAAAATAATTAGAAAAGAGCGCAATAAAGTTATGCGGAATACGATTACTAGCATACCCGCAGAGCTACTAGTTCGTGGTCAGGCAAAAAAACTCATTTCAAACTCTGGGCATTTTTGATGTCCTCTCCCGTTATGACGCTGGCGCTGTTGCTACGGTTTTTAAAAAGAACTTTAACAGTTATTTATGATCGTATGATGGTGATTTTGCTGTCCTAATGTTACGTTAAGACGACATAGCGCTCATGAAACATTGACAAATATAGCGTCGCGTCGGGGTCGCGACTCACTTACCGGAAATGAAAAACCCTAAACATCAGGGGATTCGTCAATTTAGATGTACCGACTGCAAAACCCTAAGAATCCCCGCAAAGAAATGCCCTCTAAATATGACAACCAAAAGTTGTGCATATGTAGAAAAAAAAATTGGCAAGCCGTGAACCTAACAGAAAGCATTAGAACGGCAAGCACGTTTGTATTCACCAAAGCGTACTATGCCGCGCTGTTCTTTTCAGTTCCAATAATGGAAGGCAACGGGGATAATGCTACTAAGTGCCGTCCAGTGTAGCCGTGCGGTTATAGGCGCTTCAGTCTGGAACCGCGTGACCGCTACGGTCACAGGTTAGAAACCTGCCTCGGGCATGGATGTGTTTGATGTCCTTAGGTTAGTTAGGTTTAAGTAGTTCTAAGCTCTAGGGGACTGATGACCACAGATGTTATGTCCCATAGTGCTCAGAGCCATTTGAAACATTTGCGACTAAGTAGCAGATACATACGGAAGGCTATAGTGGGCGAGAGAAGGCAACCTGGCGAACGCAAACTTGTCAAATCAATGGAAAACCGACGACGTGTTCCTTAACAGAATAATAACACAGCTAAGCGAAGCAATTATACAACAAAGCTTTTCGAAAATGTGCACCCAGTAGGTACACGTGCAAAATTATCTAGCAGTTAAGAAATATCAGAGAACTTTACCTCCAAAGCATCTACGTAGAAAGTAGTCTCCTAAAGAGGAGTCATCTGACAGCAAGAGCTTCCAGCGTAATTAGACGGAGACGGAAAAAAGATTAGCAATATAGAATGCAAGCAATCGGCCAGCAACTGAGAGACTTGTTGACAAAAAATAACCCTTAGTACATATACCTCTGACGTTAGAACGTTAGATCAGCGTGGTACAAGGTTTGTAACGATACCATACCAACAAACGAAAAGCTTTTTGAGGATAGTGCTTAGTTAAATGTATGAATGTCCCTTATGTGGATTTGCTGTGTTTCTTCTTCAGGGTTTCACATTTATGAAGCAAGAGGTGGATCAGAAATACACTTGCCGTTCTACAATGTGCTACGAAACCGACTGTAAGACAGATATAATACTTGGGCCTGACACCAAACTGTATACTGCCACAAAAATTAGCTCTGTAATGTGGCTACTTGGAAACTGTGGTAAGCTTATCCTACCAGAAGGCAGCATAAATTTAGCAATTTTATTACCGATATGGAAATTGTCTAGTGGAAAACCAAAAGAGCCCTTAACACAGCAAAATTATTTGGTATCATGGAAACAACATTTTACAAACTTGAAATAGGATAAGCTATTTGAGGACTGCAGCAATACAGGAAAGAGAACAATATACTTTATAACAAGAAATTTAGGTGTGAAATCAAGTAAATTTTAACACTCAAGAAGAATATTTTTTAGTATTTTATTTATTATTTTATTATTTATTTGGTTTTATTTATTTACTTTATTTCTTATTGTTTTACTATATTATTTGTTACTATTATCTATTACATTAATAAAGACACGCACCTTTATTGTGATTTTTCTCGTCTAAAATTACCATTTACTAATAAAATAATATATGTTTAAAATGGAACAAATAGCCCATTGCGTTATGCCCTCGCCTCTGGTAGATGGAGAGGCGCCCTGTCTTATATCGAGCCCACCCGGCGGATTAACGACGAGGGACGGTGTTCCGGCAGCCTTGGACGTTTGTTTTTAAGGCCGTTTCCCTCTCACAACTAGGTAATGCCGAAAAGGTACCCACGCCCGCCTCAGATACGTGCTCTGCAAACATACTCACATTTGAACATGAGATTTACTCTAGACGCAGGCACACGGTAGGGTGGAGTATACGTAATCGACCAGGGCTCTGAGAAGAGAGGTGAATTGGGAGGGCAAACGTAGGGAATGGGGAGGTTGGGGGTGGGGGGTTTGGTGGCACTCCGTCACCACCTACCATCTGCTACTAACATTACCACACCTCCTGTAACAATGCTGGCCCAAATAGAAACGCGAAAAGTCGAAGAAGGAAACAAATAGCGAAGTTCCCGCGAGAGGAAATGGCCAATCGATTATCTGAATTGCAGTAGCGTAAAAGAAAGGTTTGGTTTCATTTGTCTATCTTACTTCGAACAGTTTGAGTTTCTAGCGACAATGAAGCCTGATGCCAACAGAAAAAAGTTGCCCGGGATTAAGAAGGATATACGATAAAAATCAGAAAACGTACTCTAAGTAAGACAGAGGCAAAAAAACACCTATTATAATCGGCAAACAAGTTAACACTTATAGTGAACACATGGAAGCAAGAATCTTATTATAAACAGCTTCCTCTTGTATTATTCCATTTAATTGCCTGTTCCAGTGTCGTCGGTACATAACGTGTATAACGGAATATCTTTCATGTGAACGGCACATGTAAGAGAAACTGTGAAAGCTGCGTACTATTATATTTCATAGAAATCCTCTGACCTCATTTGAACAAAACGAATAAATAAACGATTGGTGGCACCTTCATTTAGAAATAGTGCTGACAGGCATAGAGTACTTCAGTTTTGCTCGTATATCTTGTTGTGATTAACTTAAAATTAATTACTGACCACATGTCAGACACTAATTGGCAATGATACTCAGAAAATCACCGGTTTCTGTCCACTAATAAATTGAACCATTCAGCAGAACTCTGTTTCACACTGGATTTAAAACTCTATGAAGACTATATACTGACTCACGTAGTGAACGGACTAATACAGTTCTATAGCATTACACTTTTCGATTCGTTTACATGAAGGTATTACACCGTGATGTCATGCGCACCAACGGTTCACGGCAAGAAACTGTCAAGCTGTGATGGATTGTTGTAAGCAAAATTTTCATGAATATCGGATTTTTGTTTAGTATTCATAAAACAAAATTTAATATTCACTTATTCCTTCGGCTATGTATGTAAACCATTCACTAACCGAGTCAGCTAAAATATCACATGCCGGGTACCCCACGATACCAACATTACCAATTTTGAGTGTATTCAATACGTGTTAAGGTAGGCATGAAGTGACTTCGCGAAAGTTACGAGTAACTGAGGCGTTCACATTCCAATTTCGACATTTTCTCTTCAAGATTTGAAGACAATTTCCCGTTATGAGAAGAAAAATGATTTAAACGAAAACTTTACATTTTATAAAACTAAGCATTTGGCTTGCGATATCTCTGCGTTCCATTCCATAATTCCACAACGAGTAGACAAGAAAATACACCATTTGCCAAATGAAAGAAATGTTTCGCTATCCTGTTCAAAACGGCAGATCCACGATGGTATTCCAGGGCATGATATTCACCGTTGAATATTATTTATTGCACAAAAGATTTTGCTTCAGTACATGTTAGACTTAAAAATCATCCGACATGAGTACATTTCATCATGCGGTCAGCCACGAATTCCACTTCTCCGGAAATCATTTCATCTCGGAGTAGCAATTGTGACCTACGCCCTCAATTATTTACTGTACGTATTACAATATGTGTCTCCCTCAACAGTTTCTACTCTGTACAGCTTCCTCCAGTACCCTGAAAGTTATTCCCTGATTACTCAACATGTCCCACAATCCTGTCCGTTCTTCTTGTCAGTGTTTTTCACAAATTCCGTTCGTCGTCCATTGTGTGGAGAACCTCTTCATTCCTTACGTCATCAGATCACCTACGTTTCAACATTCTTATGTAGCACCACATTTAACATGCTTCGATTGTCTTATGTTCCGGTTATCCCACACTTCACGTTCCACTAGTATGAATGTTGTGCTCCAGACGTAGATTCTCAGAAATTTGCTCCTCAATTTAACGCCTTCTTGGATGCTAGTAGGTGTATCTTGGCCAGTAATGCCTTTTTTGCCAGTACTAGTTGGCTTGTTATATCCTTGATCCGTCGGATACTGATCATTTTGCTGCCTATTTTGCTGAATTCCTTAACTTCATCTACTTCGTGACTAACAGTTTTGATGTAAAGTCTTTGCTGTTCTCATTTCTGCTACTTCTCATTACTTTCGTCTTTCTTCGATTTACTCTCATTCCATATTCTGTGCTCAGTATACTGCTCATTCCATTCAGCAAATCCTGTAATTTCAATTTTACTGAGGACAGCAATGTTCTCCCCGCCATAGTGAGCTTCAATGAGCTCTTTCCACTTATCCGTTCCACATTCTGCAGGAAAAATGGATTTCTCATTGCGTTCGTAAAGTTATCACCCTTGCTTTTAATTTAATCAAAGGTTGTTCTGACTTTTGTGTTTGCTGTGTCAGTCCTTCCGACCACAATTTCTTTTCAGATTTCTTCACATTTTTCATGCATCAACTAGTTACCCGAGAACTCCTATTTATTTCATTCCTAAGTGACTTGTATTACTTCCGTGAACGATAGATTTTTGCAGTTACAGTCTTCGTACCTACATTTTTCTTTCCGCACAACTTTGTATTTCTTGAGATCCATATTTGTGGGGATCCACAGGTTCCAGGTACATAATTAACTCGAACATGGTCCGTAGTAGGCTGAAACGTGATTTTTACTTAATCACGCGATAAGCTGATTGCGACTACCTACTCTCTTTCCACCTTCTATGACTGCCCTTTATAGATATGTCCATTCCCCTTGAGCTTGTAAGTAGGCGGTTTAGGTTTTCTTATTGGTAACGACACGTAGCGCTCTCTATGAAAATCACTGGCTGTGCTGTGTGCAGTCTGTGGCTGGTTTG
Source organism: Schistocerca gregaria (assembly GCF_023897955.1). Lineage (NCBI taxonomy): Eukaryota > Metazoa > Arthropoda > Insecta > Orthoptera > Acrididae > Schistocerca > Schistocerca gregaria. The sequence continues at coordinate 920,945,518 of NC_064920.1, forward strand.
CATTGTTGTCTGCCATTGTAGCGTTGGGCAGATGGATGTTAACAGCGTGTAGCGTTGTGCAGTTGGAGGTGAGCCGCCATCAGTGGTGAAGTGGGGAGAGAGATGGCGGAGTTTTGAAATTTGTAAGACTGGATATCATGAACTGCTATATACATTATGACTTTTGAACAGTAGTAAGGTAAATACATTGTTTGTTCTGTATCAAAATCTTTCATTTGCTAACTGTGCCTATCAGTAGTTAGTGCCTTCAATAGTTCGAATCTTTTATTTGGCTGGCAGTAGCGTCGCTCGCTGTATTTCAGTAGCTTGAGTAACGAAGATTTTTGTGAGTTAAGTGATTTGTGAAAGGTATAGGTTAATGATAGTCAGGGCCATTCTTTTGTAGGGATTATTGAAAGTCAGATTGCGTTGCGCTAAAAAATATTGTGTGTCAGTTTAAGCACAGTCCTGTATAATATTTCTAAGGGGACGTTTCATATGTCGACCCTTACCCGAGGGTACCTCACTGGAATCTTCTGATTTTTTTCTCGTAGTTTGTGTAATTAGTGTAGATTTTTTTATTGCTAGGGCGTAATTCTAGAGAGAATCTCCTTTGCAGTTGCAGTCTTTCATTGTTGTACAGTAAAACAGTTGTGGCATGCATGTAGATTTGCACCAAGTATTTCGTAGCTGCGCTTGCAATTAACTAGATATTATTTTGAGTGCTATGTTAATGTGTTCTCTTATTTTTGCTCTTCAAATTGAGCTTTTCTGTGTAATCGTGTGAAATATTGTGACAATAATGGCGTGTGAAAAACGTAATACTAGGCTCCAAAGTAAACAGAGAAATGACAGTGAAGACGAAAGTAGTGTGTTAGGGCCACCATGTAATGAAATAATTAATGTTCAAAGTAGTAATTTGGTAATTGTGCATAGGGAAATGGAGCGGGCTGCAAATAATGGTGTAGGCAGTGAAACAATTAGTGAACAGGGAAGCATTATCGTTCGATCGGTCGGCAACAGCTCGCCTCAGGAATCCGAAATGACAGGACACAATCTTGCAAATACTTTACATTCAGGTTTTGCGTCCTCACCGTTTTCTCAAATAAGAAGTCAAGACACATTTCCTGCTTGTCAAAATGTGAATGTTGCCGCTGCAAATATACTGCCGAAAAGCATAGAGGAGCAGATTCCAGACACTAATACATTATTATTGCAATTAACGCAACAAATGAAACAAAATCAGAGACAAACATAGCAACAGTTAGACACAATGGAACAAAATCTTTGGACGTTAGACACCACACTTGAACAAACACGTGAAGATTTAACTACTGAGTTACATAACATTGAATCGAAATGTCAAAAAGTCTGTAATGACGTAAACCACAAATTTGTGAGCATTTTCAACCTATTTTTTCGCGGCATCAAAATGCATTACAGAATCACGAAGCAGCCACAAAAGAACTGCAAACTATTATTTGTGAAAATCACGACACCTTGCAAGCTAAAATGGACTCAGTTGCATCCACAAAATGGGTTACACAACTTGCAAAACTCGGGAAAATTTAAAGGACACAGTAGATTCGATTTCAACACAAATACACACTGAAACTTTGTTCAGAAAAACACACTGAGGAAATGTGTTCACTATCGGAGAAAGTAGCCCAACTTTCAGATCAGTTCACTAACTTATCTACAGACGTAGATGATGATCTGAATGACACAAGACCCGTAGCCTTCACTGACGCAGAAGAGTATGAACAAATTAGAAAATTCAAACAAAATCAAAATCAAATCAATACACAGTACAAAAGAGAAATCCGGCAAGTACAAGATCAGTTGACGCAGGTAATACAAAAATTACATATTTCAGAGGACACTCGAGATCCAACACGGGAAGAGGGACTTAGAAATAGGGAAAAGCCACAAAATAGTAACACAGGGCATTTCGGAAATTATGAAAGAAATTGGCAAGGTGCACCGCATTTTGAGATGGAACCGCCGACACGACGTTCCAATGACCGACATGCGACTCGCCGACACGATGATTTTGACTATAAGCTGTTCATTACTACATGTAAATTCAAAACATTTAAGAATTCTGACAACGACATTCATCCACAAGCATGGCTTCATCAATTCTCTCATTGTTTTCCTCCCAACTGGTCATTGGAGCAAAGGTTAGAATTTATGTGTGGCTACTTGGAGAATGAACCAGATGTAAGAATGCGATCGGTCATTCACGATTGTCACAGTGAAGGAGAATTTTATCATGCCTTCCTCTCAGCGTATTGGTCTCAAGCTACACAAGACCGAGTAAAACATAGCATCATAATGATGAAACATTTCGAACAATCTGAATTTTCCAGTCTTGTGAAATATTTTGAAGACATGCTGTACAAGCATCAGTACCTGTCAAACCCATACAGCCCCTCAGAACTCATCCGCATTTGCTTAATCAAATTACCTGAACATTTACGACATATTATTTTCGCAGGACGTTGCAAAGACGAGATTGAAGCTTTTCAAGGATTGTTACAAGAACTGGAAATTGACACTGACAATCGCGGAACGCGAAAACAGGAGCATAACAATTACAGGTCACATCTGTCACAATTCCGCGATGACAGAAATAATAGACGACAAGGTTATTCTTACAACGTAAATCGGGACCAAAACAGACACCACCCGTATGACAACCGTTGGCAGAGTAGTAATAATTACAGGGAAAGGTCGCCTCTCCGCGGTAATGACTATCACAGAGACAATCAGAGAAGCAGACAATATGGAAAACAAAACAATTATTATCAAGGGAGACAGAATAGCTTCAAACGCAACGGTCCAGCGCGCAGTTATGATTCAGGGAGAAATTCTCCACGACGTGACCGACAGGAAAGAAACTATGGAATCTACCGACATCACGACAGACGATATGATCGTAACGACAGACCTGAATTACATCAGAACTGGCGGGATTCAAACACAGCACGGCCCTCTTGACAAGGTGAATTTGTAGAAGTTAGGTCTCCTAATCCCAATAACGACCCACGCCAACAAAGAGATAGCAGACAATGACTCGCACCGCAGGCAGCCACGTGCGCCGGCTGGCTCAGAGAAAAATAACATAGACGCTAACACTGAGATAAATTCCAGTATTCTTTATCGACGTATACCGTATGATAATTGCGTTGAAGTTGAAACTCTGTGTACTAGGAAGAGTAAAGGCGTACACCATATTTCACATGTAAAACCGTTTATTGAAAGATAATCTGCTCTTTAACTTTGTCTGTGCCATAAAATTTTTCACTTCACGCTACTAGAACAATTTGTCACACTGAGAAACTGTTAACATATAACAATGTTTTGAAGTTAACTATCCAGTCTAGAACCTAGGGAACATATTTGGACAGTATTTACGAGTGCATTGTTCTAGCGAACAGACGACACAGTGTTATTGTGTGTGTACATTTTTGCTTGTTATTTGTACGATTACGTAATGACTATCAGGCTGACATACTCAGAACATGTACCGGTACTGCTAATGAGATTTTAATGCAACATTTTGGTTTACTTGAATCTACATTCTGGATTTAAAGTACTTTCTGTGAGATACCAGATGACGCAGTGGTTAGTATATGTGACAGCTACGCGATTATATCACGGCGCTACTAATGAGTGACAGTTTACAATGCTGCTTTTGCGGTGTATCTGTTTTATATCTGCACAGTTTTTCTGAATTATTCTGGAAAGTAAAATATGTTTTCCTAGTAACTTTTTTGTGGTATAGCTACAATGAGACAGCCTTTTCCGTAGCACAACAATACGTTACATTATAGTACGACTTCTACAGAACTTAGCTATCGGAGGACGATAACTACGACACTTCCACGGAGCTTATCTTACAACAAGACGCACAGTTAGGGCTACAGTACACATATTTGAGTGATTAATTTTCTACTTAAAACATACATTTTTAAAGATATTTGAAGTACAATGATACAAAGGCTTTCCGTGATACATTTCATTCCATTGCTGTAATCTGTAACACCTGAGGATATAATTACATTAATCCTCAGGTGGTACACGCTTACTTTGTGTACCATGTATGTGGCAAGCACAAGGAGAACTAGCTAATATGGTATTTGCTTATACAACTTTACACATCGGTACCATATTTCTCTAACACAGAATTACACAGCTATCTGATCATTTAACTGAGAGAGACAAATATTTATTTAACTATATCAGTGACAGATGTTTACGTCATTACACTGTTGAATAACTTCACACTTATGAAATTGCATATTGTCTGTACTTTGAGAAATGTTCATATTTTTTCGGAACGGTTTTGATACTATGAGAGCTTTGAATGATGTATTTGTTATGGGATCATAATTTTTGAAGTACGTTTGAGGCAGATGGCACTTTTGACATGACCAAAGAATTTTTTTTAGGTTTTGAAATTACTTGAGGAAGCTACGACGATATTGAGACTTGACTGAGGTGTTATGATGTTATTATTACGATGACTATGTGTATTATGCTATTTCCGTATGTTTGTGATCAATAAGTTGATGCTATATGAGTTATTTGATTATGCTATGTATCTGTTATGACGAATTATTGAAGAAGTTTCGACGAATAAGGTAAGGAATGATGAGTAATGGTTAGGGACTCTGGTTTGTGAAAAAGGTTGTTGGAAACCAAGAATCGTACTTTAAAAGTTATGAAATGTATGTAAATGCGTGAATGTATTACAATGCAGATGAAAATTTTTGGACACTTTTATATCAATAGGATTTTGTTTCTACAGATTTGTAACGCAAATTCTTGACCTGTGAAATATTTTTATATGGGACTGTCACTGAAGTGGAAATTGCTGTCGTAATATTTCGGTAAGAAAGTTAACTGACCACCTTCATATAATGCATTGTGGGCACCCAGCTGCGGGACAGACGCCTGGAAAGAAGCCATTAGTGTGTTCCTTTCAGAGGCACAGCTGGAGAAGAAAAAAGGAAAAAAAGAGGCCATTATCCTCGCTATTGACATTCCTTTGTAAAAAACATTGTAAATACAACATCCTCAAACTTGAAAACATGATTACACTGTAGAGTTCTTAATTTATGATATTTACTGAAATGAAATGATGAGAAACATTTCATGTCTATTGTCTTGCTAGTTGGAAGATTGTTTACTGCATTACGATATGCCTTATGGCTAACGAATGATGTTTCATGCCTTGCTTTGCCTATTTTGTTTAATATCTAGTTTCTAGCTGCACTGCATCATTGGTTAAAATGAAATGTAATAGATGTACTAATATAGTTATTTTATCCCTACAGATCCAGTCAATAATAAATTTATGCTCTACTTCCAAGAAAACGAGGGCATATAAATAGACATTTCTCTTCACATGAATTGTATGAATAATTTTTTTACGATTTGGTAACTTATCTGCTAGCGTAAGTTCTCGTGATGCATCACCCTAGTGGTAAGATGTGACATAGGTATTAAACATGGCCATTTTTACTGTAATATTTTTTCTGCTTGAGCTTTGTCATGTTTAGATATAAGTTACTGCATTTGTTGCTGCTTGCTTTGACAATTTCAGTTTTTTTTCATTGCTGTTTGTATTAATTGTTTTGTGGTGCTTCATTGCCTCGTCCCTTAGTATAGCATCTGAGGTCAGTAGATTTAAGTTAACTTAAGATGCGGTCGGCCATATAAGTGAACAAGTTCTGACGAATTGGAAGAAATGTATTGAAAAGCTATAAGAAAATGGTTTGGCCATAAAAAGTAGTGTACAGTGGAGAAAAACTATTTTTGAAAGAGGATGTGAACAGAATACGGAAAGCAGGCTTAGATAGGACTTTTTGGGAATAATGATGAACGAAGGGAGATCTCTATGCAAAATACTGCAGTATAACAAACCCTCTCCTTTCCTTATGTGTTATCCCTCTATGTGTTTGTGTACCGTTGTGTATTTGTATTTTTGCTGTCTTTATGTGTTTAGCTGATACGAGCTATGTTGTAGAATATTTCTCATACTATCTTATTTACTTTGTAAAGATGTTTACACATTATTTTTCTGTTTTGTTTTAATGCTCACGTGTGAAGTTGATGTTTCAAAAGTTATTCTGATCTTTTATTTATGTACTTATGTCATAACTCCTGTAACACTGATGTGTATGTATATTTCTATTCTTTTGTAAAGCCTGTATTACTACAAATGTTATCTGCATTGTTATGCTCTTTAATGATGTATTTTGTACCTTTGTTATTTTATTCCCATGTCATAATATTGTAATTGACACCAGTTCATCATATTAAGTAACTTGTAAGCATTCATTTCATTGCACACATTTCTGTTGGTCATAGTATATGCACAATATGTGAAAAAGGAGGACTGTTAATGATTCGACGTGTGTTGATAATTCATCAAGGGACTGGTTAACAGCATTGCTGGTTCTAAGGACAACTCAAAAACTTTGTGAGTGCACAAGTGGTGGTTTATGGACTTGCTACATTCTCCACAAGACTCTTTGATGGTGGATGTGCAACAGATCGCTGCTGGCAGTTTCTACAAGGACTACAGTGGGTCTACATCTTTGATGACCCACCAATACCATTATTTCTACAAGGACTGTAGTGGGTCTGCACCTCTGGTGGCCCACCAGTACCATAATCTCTACCAGGACTACAGTTGGTGTGTCTGTGATGACCTACCTACCAATATCCATCAACTTTGACTGAATCTGCTGTGGGTGTGCTCTGTTGTGGCCCATTACCCGTCAGCACTGTCTTTCTGTTGGAAGGACAACACTACATCTTCAAGACTGCATGGAAATCCACTACTTCCGCGTGCATTTTCTTTTACTGCTCAGACATTGAGAAAAACACTGCTATTTTACTGTGATGAACGATCAGGACTGTCTTTATGGACTGTCAGTAAATTTTAGCTTTTCACCAACATTGTACCAATAAGTGTGTGCATTAGATTTCTTTGTTATTGTAATTATAATAATGAAAATTTTTTTCAAATCTGTATTGGCCAGTGCCCAAAACAATTTGTAAAATTTTCTGTGGGGAGCATGGGGGCTATGTAAGTAGGCTGTTTAGGTTTTCTTATTGGTAATGCCACGCAGCGCTCTGTATGAAAATCACTGGCTGTGCTGTGTGCAGTCTGTGGCTAGTTTGCATTGTTGTCTGCCATTGCAGTGTTGGGCAGATGGATGTTAACAGCGTGTAGCGTTGTGCAGTTGGAGGTGAGCCGGAAGCAGTGGTTCAAATGGTTCAAATGGCCTTGAGCACTATGAGACTTAACATCAGTGGTCATCAGTCCCCTAGAACTTAGAACTACTAAAACCTAACTAACCTAAAGACATCACACACATCCATGCCCGAGGCAGGATTCGAACCTGCGACCGTAGCAGTTACGCGGTTCCGGACTGAGCGCCTTAACCGCGAGAGAAGCAGTGGTGGATGTGGGGAGAGAGATAGCAGAGTTTTGAAATTTGTAAGACTGGATGTCATGAACTGCTATATACATCATGACTTTTTAACACTAGTAAGGTAAATACATTGTTTGTTCTGTATCAAAATCTTTCATTTGCTAACTATGCCTATCAGTAGTTAGTGCCTTCAGTAGTTCGAATCCTGAACGGCCTGTTGACCTATTCATTATCTCAGACCTCCAAACGTATTTCCTCATTCCTTAATGCCTACTTATCCCACTTCTTTGTGCATTGATTCTTCCTGACTAGTCATCAACCTGCTATTCACCATCACTAAAGTGTAATGTAAGTCTACATCTGCTTATGGTTACTCCATACAAACCAATATACCATTTCGGACTTTCTGCATCACCATGATGTAACTGGGATATTCCCGTATTTAAATGATACAGAGGCTTCATTTCAATATCAGACTATGACGAAAGACTGGAAACGTTGTCGTCAGAGATATAAATAAACGATACAGATCAGGAAACTAATCAAGAGAGTAAAGGCAAATTGCACAGCTGGAGATTTAAGTTATGTCTCAGGAGCCTTTCATAAAATTTAAGTACTTCAGCAACTACAGCTAGGACAATCACTTTCTTAGGAAAGGAACTACCGAGATGAAACGTCTGCGCTGACGGTTAAACATTGGAGGATTGTCTCATTTACACCATCAAGGCTGCGATAGAACAAGTAAAATAACGATACAAAAAGTAAAACATAAGCTGTTCAGGAAAAACGTAGAAGAGTTTCAACGATTTTCAAAGGAAAGAGGGGACAGAAGCGCAAATGAAACTGTGTACTACTGTATCCTCTAGCCGAATGGTGTAGAAAGGAGATGTGAGATGTACATCATGCAGCAACAAATTTTATTACTGTGCGAGAACCAAATTAAGTAAAACTTCAGGGAACGAATGTTTGCACAAGTTTATAGCAGAATTGCCGATCCTAGAAAATGTCTTGAAGAAGTTGGACAAGAATTGCGATGGCTGGGAGCTTGCAAGCATCCTCCTGACGAGCAGCATGTGCTGAACGACACGGCCCTATGAAACTAGGAGATCATAGGTAATCAATCGGAGCGCAGCGAGGTGCCGTAACGACACGGTCCCGCGAGGGGATGAGCTCGTGAGCGTCCGGTGGGAGTGCAGGTAACTCAAGCCTAGGGTGTTACCTAACCGTGGAGGCAGCGGCGGGCTTGGTCCCTTGTGGAGACTCGTAACGGACGCTCGAACTATCTGCTCATCGCCGGAACTCAGGTCTGAGTGGCGCACATTAGAGGGAGCCCCGAACTAAGTAGATGGTTGCGTAGGATCAGAAGTGCGGTGTCACGTATACAAGTGACCGTGTGATTATAAGTTAGTGCACGGCACAGAATGCATCGCTGTGTGCTGCGACTTGCACGCCACACGGTGGTGAAGCTGGCACCCGCGGACGCTGCGGCGCCTTCTGACAGCTTGACCCTGTACCATCACTCGTGTATTTTCAAACAAATTCTTGTGTGATGCAGGGGCTGTACCTGACCCGCGGGATATACACGTAATTGTGCTGGAAGCAAGTTGCAGGGGAAAGACCTGTGTACGCTACATATATAGTGATGGCAATTCTTATCTTGTAGCACGAAGTCCGCCCGCTGTAGCTGAGTGCACGTCGGCACGGGAGCTCAGCGTGTTCGATCAGATAGTTAGTAGGCCCTTGTCTTACGACGTCCGTCCCGAGCAGATGCAACGAACGGAAGCGGACAATATGAAATTTAAAAAGAAAGTGGTCAGCGCGACAGAATGTCAATCGTAAGGGCCCGCGTTCGATTCCCGGCTGGGTATGAGATTTTCTCCGCTTAGGGACTGGGTGTTGTATTGTCCTAATCATCATCATTTCATCCCCGTCGAGGTGCAAGTAGCCGAAGTGGCGTCAAATCCAAAAACTTGCACCATGCGAACGGTCTACCCGACGGTAGGCCCTAGTCACACGACATTTATTTATTTTTGTTGCACGAAACAGTATATTGTGTTGCGAGGAAGAGAGATCGTAAGCAATTGGAACATCAAAAATATCTTTACCTGGAAAATAAGAGAAAAGTTGTGAGAGGATAAGACAAGGAATAACTACATGATAGCAGAATTAAAAGTGAAATCCATAAAAGAGTACGCTGTGCAGGAGAAAAAGGAATTCCGGAAACATGTTCAGCGTAGGTCGACGAATTGGACTCCTAGGAACTTCATCCTGGAAAGCAGGAAGAAAGAAGAGGAGCTTCATGTAACGAAGAAGCTGCTCCCTTACAAATGATTTGTAATATACACTTAAGCCTTCGGTTAATATAAACATTAAAAGATTCGAATAATTTGTTAACAATCTTGTTTTTCTACAGTCATACACTGAGGTGACAAGAGTTATAGCATACCTCCTAATATACTGTGGGACATCCTTTTGCTTGTCATAGTGCAGCAACTCGACGTCGCAGGGACTCAACACGTCGTTACCCTACAGAAATATGGAGTCAATATGTGTCTAAAGTCGATCATAAATGTGACAGTGGTGCCGGCGCACTATTTTGTGCACGGCGTGACCTCTCGATTATGCCCCAAATATGTTCGATTTAGGTGGGAAAATCATTCGTTCGTTACCCATAAATTTTCAATCTTTGTTTGGAAACATCAAGTCCGTAAATGGCTGCAAGTGGTCCCCAAGTAGACGAACATAACCATTTCGTCAGTGATCGGTTGAGTGTGACCAGAAGACCAAGTCCAGTCCAATCAAACACAGCCCACACGAATATGCAGTCACCACCAGCTTGCACAGTGCCTTGTTTACAGCCTGGGATCGTGGCTTCGTCCCTTGCACGCCACATTCGAAACTTACCATCAGCAGTTATCAGCTGAAAGAGGGGCTCATCTGACCTGACCACAATATTCCAGTAGTGTAGGATCCAACCAATATGGTCACGAATCCCATGAGAGGAGCTGCAAAGGATTTAGTACCGTTAGAAAAAGCACAGGCGACCGTCGTCTGCTGCTTTACCCCACTAATGAGAAATTTCGTTGCACTGTCCAAACGGACCATTCGTCCCACATTTATTTCTGTGGTTATTTCAGGTACTCTTACTTGTCTGTTACCAGTGAAAACTGTACGCAAACTCTATGCAAACACGACTTCTCTCAGACGTTATACTGTCGCAGGTTCGAACCCTACCTCGGGCATGTTTGTGTGTAATGTCCTTAGGTTAGTTAGGTTTAAGTAGTTGTATATTCTAGGGGACTGATGACCTCAGATATTAAGTCCCAGAGTACTCAGAGCCATTTGAACCTATTGATCTCAATCGTTAAGTGAATGCCGCTGTCTTGTCCGTAGTGAGAGGTAATGTTTGAAATTTGGTACTCTCGGTACACTGTAGACACTATTTAATTTCCTAAATATTTCTCAAATGTCCCAGGCATCTATCTCCAACTAAAATTCCTCGTTAGAAGTCTCTTAATTCCCGCCGTGCGGCGATTATCTCTTTTCACAAGAATCATCTAAGTAAGAAAGGACAGTTCCGCCAATGTACTGAACTTTTATTCTTTGTGTGGGCGATACTACCGCCGTCTGTATAAGTGCATATCTCTGCCCCATGACTTTCATTACCTCAGTCTATTGCACACGATAATAACTTTTAGAATGTAAGGAAGCACTTTCTTGACAGCATTTTATGTCATGAGTACAGTAAGAAAAGTTGTAGGAGGAAAGCCAACATCTTTCAGAAAGCTGCTGTCTCGCGTCCAAATAAATATTGCATAATAGTCCAAGAATTGCTGTACATCAACTTCGATCTAATATTTTTCACATATGTCGGCTTTATTTACTTAAATGTTATTGCGGTTAGTAACACAATTGTAGGAAAATACTCGACGTTCTGCTCACAATAACGTCACTGGACAAAATATATGCCCCGTCCCCTGTCTTTAAAAAAAAAAAAAAAAAAACACTGGCCGCTTTGAAACGTGGTTTATGACTTTGAGATAGTTACTGGCGTCTCCTGACACTCCTCCATTAATAATGTCATGGTTGTGAAGTGTTATGAATCTGCCAGCCGCTTCTGTGGAAGCATCTGACTAAAATGGGTCGATGCGCTGATGTCAAGGAATGACAGAAAGAAGATGTCATGATTGGACCCACCAATGATCACAAACTGTATGGAGTTACCCTACTTGTTGGTGATCAGCGAGTAACGGAGAATAAATCTACTGCTGATGAAGTACCACTCGCAGCCGTGTAAAGTGCAGTGGTAGGAAATCGATCCAAACCGGCAAAGGCGAGAGACAAGTGTTCCGCCTTGTCAGTGACTGCTTCACACTCGACAGGACTTTCTTCTGCATGCTGATGAATGTAGGTCTATCTGCACCACTTTGCTACTGACCACTGTGGCATTTAGTATCGGATGCTCTGCAACGGTCCACTGCTCACTGCGACCTGAACAAGTGTGTGAGTCTACCCACCCCCTGCCTAGTAAGCTGTGTTCACAACACTTTTTCCAACGCAGTGTTAATATTTGTAATTGATGTATGGAGATATCGGCGGGAGACGGTATAAACCTCGCTCACTGTATATCGATTGCAGCCTAAGTATAGGAAATGAACCTGTTTCACTAATTCGTTATGTTGTGTAACACTAAATCTGGATCAAATGAACGAGATTCAGAATTCTTCTAAATAAGCACGAGACGAAACTAGAAATACCGTTAACGTACACTATGTGATCAAAAATATCCGGATACCCTCAGAAACATCCGTTTGTCATATTAGGTGCATTGTGCTACCTCCTACTGCTAGCGACCTCAGTAGCCATTAGACATTGTGAACAGCAGAATGGGGCGCTCCGTGGAATTCACGGACTTCTAACGCTGTCAGGTGATTGGGTGTCACTTGTGTCATACGTCCGTATGCGAGATTTCCACACTCCTCCTCATCCGTAGGTCCACTGTTTTCGATGTGATAGTGAAGTGGAAACGTGTAGGGACACTTACAGCACAAAATCGTGCAGGTCGAACTCTTCTGTTGACTGACAGAGACCGCCGACAGTTGAAAAGGGTCGTAATGCGTAATATGCAGGCATCTACCCAGACTATCACACAGGAATTTCTAACTGCATCAGGATCCACTGCAACTACTATGACAGTTAGGCAGGAGATGATAAAACTTGAATTACATGGTCGATCGGCTGCTTATAAGCCATACATCACGCCGGTAAATGCCGAACGACGCCTCGCTTGGTGTAAGGAGCGTAAACATTGGACGACTGAACAGTGGAAAAACGTTGTGTGGAGCGACCAAATACAGTACACATTGTGGCGATCCGATGGTAAGGTGTGGGTATGGCGAATGCCAGGTGAACATCATCTGCCAGCGTGTATAGTGCCAACGGTAAAATTCGGAGGCGGTGGTGTTATGGTGTGGTCTTGTTTTTCATCGATGAGGCTTGCACCCCTTGTTATTTTGCGTGGCACCGTCGCAGCACAGGCGTACACTGATGTTTTATGCGCCTGCTTGCTTCCCGCTGTTGAAGAGCAATTCGTGGATAGTGATTGTATCTTTCGACACGATCGTGCACATGCACATAATGTGCTGTCTGTGGCGGAGCGGTTACAGAACAATAGCAACCCTGTAATGGACTGGCCTGCACAGAGTCCTGACCTGAATCCTGCAGAACACCTTTGGGATGTTTTGGAACGCCAACTTCGTGCCAGGCTTCTCCGACCGACATCGATACCTCCCCTCAGTGCAGCACTCCGTGAAGAATGGGCTGCCATTCCCCATCAAACCTTCCAGCACCTGACTGAACGTATGCCCGTGAAAATGGAAGCTGCCATCAAAGCTAAGGGTACACCAACACCACATGGAATTCATGCATTACCTGTGGAGGGTGCCAAGAACTTGTAAGTCATTTTCAGCCAAAAGTCCAGTTACTTTTGATCACATAGTGTAATTATCGATACGAATATGGATTTCCTTTATCCTAAACCCTATTTGTTAGTAATGGGAGGCTTCGCCTTATAGGGACGAAAGGGAACAAGCAGAAAAATCTTCTCAAATTTCTTCTTCTAAAACTTCTTCAAGAAACTCCTCCATAGTCGAACAATATCGAAATAGGCACACGTAAATGAAAAGGTAAGGGAGTTGTCTGTCAGTGGTCAAGACTCCTGATCACAGAAGGGTGTCTACCACAGTTGCATAGAATGCTAGGAGAATAGCAATTGGCACATTCAGACGGTACGATTTCAAATCGAAGTGTTGTTATTTTTTAAGCAGTGTTTTAGGGGATACATCGTTCGGGATCTAACAATTTAAGGCAACTTTGTGCTGGTCTTTATGTGATGCGGCTGATACCGCATCGAGCAGAGACTGTTTCCCAGTACGACGTCACAATGCTTCGGAATTCGTCTTGTTTGCCGAGATACTGCAGATAAACACATTACAGATGTCTATTACAGATTGGGGTGGTTTGGCGTTCAGTTATTATTTTATCACCTTCTTATAAGAATTGGGTGGTCTGGAATTCATTACGAATTGTTAAATATATTTGCTGCGATTCATGTCTGCACAGCACTTTTGTAACAAGCGTTTATTCGTTATTGGCTGTTGTCTAGCCAATATACTCACTCTTAACCGCTAATTGTTAAGAAAAATTTTCGTACTATGCCACTGTCTATGAATTTCCAGTGAACTTGTTCACATTAAGTACGGATCAATTCCAGGAATTCTAGCAAGAGCTTTATTTAAATCGCCGGTCTTCCCTTTAACCTTAACGTACGTCTCGGAAAATTATTTCAAACTTCAGCAGTGTAAGACTGCCACCTATAATCTCACTATTATTTTCTCCTTCTCTGGTTGTATTAGTGCAGTACAAAATGCACTCAATTGTTGTGTCGGATGGCTATGAAAAGACGACCCAGCTGATTTGATCCGCTAAATATTTCTAGTCAAAGTTGTTCCTCGTTCATTGGGAAATAAATTGTCATTGTACTTCGCAGGTTTGTAACTTTCTGTGCTAATCTAAGATCAGCTGGTTCATATAGTTACAACTATATCTGTGAGGTAGGGCTCTTCATGTGCCACAGTCACTTCCTCCCTTTCCTGTTCTAGCTGCGAATGATTCACAGAAAGAACAACTATCGGTAACCGTACCTGTGGGCTCGAATATCTCCAATTTCATCTTCCTGGTCCTGTCAGGAGCTGTACATAGAAGGAAGCAATATATTGTTTGATTCTTCTAGAAACGTACGCTCTCGTAACCTTAAGAGGAAACCACACTGTGATGCAGAGGGCTCTCTTCCAGCGACTACCACTGGACTTGTCTGGTAAGTTCCGTGACGGTTTGGTGCTTACTAAATGAACCTGTAACGAATCTCACTACCCTTCTTTGGCTCTTTTCTATTTAGTCCATCAATCGTTTCTGCTGTGGATCCCATACTAATGAGCAATATTCAAGTATTGATTGTACAAGGATTTTGTATGCCACCTCCTTTGCTGAAAGCTACATACACCAAGTATTCCAGCAGTGAATCTCAGGCTGGCGTCTACCCTTCCTGCAATTAGTTCTATGTTGTCTTCCCATTTGAAAAGTGCCTGCACGCACGCTCGTACATAAGTCAAAGACGTAACTAGTTCCAGCATTTTTTTTTTATTTTTTTTGCCTCTGTGTAATATTACAGTAATGTAAAAGAAATACGTTACAATAGTTTGAGATGAGAATCAGCTTCTACTCCCTAACCCAAGGGTGAATTCTCTACAGTTCTTTCCTAGCGTTTCGACTCTCTATTAGACAGAATCATCTGCGAAAATCCTTATTGAACATCCGATGTTTTTTACTAGGTGATTTAAGTATACTCTGAAAAGTAATGTATTTATTAACACCTCTTTGGCGTACGCCCGAAGTTACTTTTACGTAATCAAGACTTCCGTTTGTTAGAAACTCTTCAATCCTATCACACAGATTTGATACTCTGTATTATTTCACCTATGAAGTTTTGAAATCAGACAGTAGGTCAGTAGATTAGCTAGAAATTGGTCATGCTATGCTGGAGGAATATTTTAAGTTGAGTGCTAAACTTAATGACGAAAATAGCTTTCGCATGGTGTGTCACAGGAAAGAAAAGTAGCTCGTCGAAACGTAGACCATGTAGAGAGAACTGCTACAGTACTGAACGGGAGGTAAACGAAATAAGTATGCAATGAGACTGAAAAATTACACTATCATTCGTATACAATAATTATACTGAAAACACGATGATTTATTATGTTTGCATGTAAATTGCAATAGGCGGAACATGGTTCTAATGTATGGTCTGCAGAGGGCTTCCATCCTGGCCTCAAGATTGGCTCAAATGGCTCTGAGCAGTATGGAACTTAACATCAGAGGTCATCATTTCCCTAGAACTTAGAACTACTTAAACCTACCTAATTTAAGGGCATCATACACATGCACGCCTGAGGCAGGATTCGAACCTGCGGTTAAGATTGACCGGGAGATCTTGTAGTAGAACGTTCCATTTCCCCATCAGCGCAGTTGAGAGCCACTGTATGGTCGTTGGTGCATACGAACGTGCTGCAATACGTCTCCTCCATGCATCCCACACGTGCTAAGTGGGATTTATGTTCTGTGGCGACGGGCAGACCAACCCATTCGCCGAATATCCTCCAGTTCCAAGACCTCCCCCACTCGCGCTGTCCGATGCGGTGATGGATTGTCTTACACAAATATAAAGCCAGGGCCGATTGCACCCTCAAAAACACGCAAATGGGGAAGATGTTCAGCTATGATGATTCCTGAGAGTACTATCTTCAAAGTCTATCTATCTGAAGTGTTTACTGAAAACATACTTAGAGCATTTTAATGATTACATATCTCTCAATTACAATAAGTTTAACTTCTTCTTTATTACTGCTACAATTAAAGTCGTGGTGCAGAAGTCAATTTCACATAGTGGCTCTCCACACCATAACACCTGGACGACAAAAAGTATCGTTTTCCAATGTTCCTGGATGCATCACATGTTCCCACCTCTCGCCATATGAGAACACATGAAGCATTATCGAATCTGATCGTTTGCTGGTCCATGTGCTATGGTGTGGGAGACGTAGAGTTGCATGGACGCGTGTGGCACATGAATTTTTCAGGTTTAACATTGACTGCTCGCAAATGAATTCCCTGGTACTGACGAAGAGTCTGGTCTCTGGAAACAACGATTATTCAAATTCCAACGTGCGTCATCATCTGTGATATTCCACAGGCCACGAATAGAAACCAGCTGAAAAATGCTGCTATTGCAGCACAAAAAATGAGAATATGTTCCTGCTTATTTAAAAGAAAAATTGTAGGATATCAGTTACCTCGTTCTACTTTCCTCAGCACCTTTAAAAAAATTCCTAAAATTTTTGTCGTGGGAACTTATTCATAAGTTTTGAACATTGAGTTCACCTCAAACTCTCACAATCTCCCATAAGTGTAATTCATTCACACCCCCCCCCCCCCCCACCCTAGTCCATCGATATAAGTTAGTTACACCCATCCACACCAGTTACCCTTTCTCACTCATTCAATGTAACTCATTGCCATTATCTCTTTGTCGCTCTCTGTCATTGTCTCTTGTGTCACAGCCACAGTCCCCTTCGTTCTGTCATACGACTTCTACTGTCTAGTGCAACTTTCACTATTACCTCCCTCTGGCTCTCACTTACACCTAATACCTCAGTCCTTCCTCTTCATTGTGGGTTTGTGGATTAGACTGGGGCCAAGGTATTCCTGTCTGTCATAAGCGGTGACTAAAAGGAACCTCCTACTTTTCTGCCCTGTCTTATGGTCACCTTTCGGCGTTTGACCTCCACCTTTACAAAAACTACAGAAGTGCAGGCCATTTGGGGCAAAAAGCCTTATTTGGTGCATCATATATGGCCTTGGGAGAGCCAGTCATGACAAAACTCTACCAGCTGGTGAGCAAGATGTATGAGACAGGCGAAATACCCTCAGACTTCAAGAAGAATATAATAATTCCAATCCCAAAGAAAGCAGGTGCTGACAGATGTGAAAATTACCGAACTATCAGTTTAATAAGCCACTGCTGCAAAATACTAACACGAATTCTTTACAGACGAATGGAAAAACTGGTAGATGCGGACCTCGGGGAGGATCAGTTTGGATTCCGTCGAAATGTTGGAACACGTGAGGCAATACTGACCTTACGACTTATCTTAGAAGAAAGATTAAGAAAAGGAAAACCTACGTTTCTAGCATTTGTAGACTTAGAGAAAGCTTTTGACAATGTTGACTGGAATACTCTTTTTCAAATTCTAAAGGTGTCAGGGGTAAAATACAGGGAGCAAAAGGCTATTTACAATTAGTACAGAAACCAGATGGCAGTCATAAGAGTCGAGGGGCATGAAAGGGAAGCAGTGGTTGGGAAAGGAGTGAGACAGGGTTGTAGCATCTCTCCGATGTTATTCAATCTGTATATTGAGCAAGCAGTAAAGGAAACAAAAGAAAAATTTGGAGTAGGTATTAAAATTCATGGAGACGAAGTAAAAACTTTGAGGTTCGCCGATGACATTGTTATTCTGTCAGAGACGGCAAAGGACTTGGAAGAGCAGTTGAACGGAATGGACAGTGTCTTGAAAGGAGGATATAAGATGAACATCAACAAAAGCAAAACGAAGATAATGGAATGTAGTCAAATTAAATCGGGTGATGCTGAGGGAATTAGATTAGGAAATGAGACACTTAAAGTAGTAAAGGAGTTTTGCTATTTAGGAAGTAAAATAACTGATGACGGTCGAAGTAGAGAGGATATAAAATGTAGACTGGCAATGGGAAGGAAAGCGTTTCTGAAGAAGAGAAATTTGTTAACATCGAATATAGATTTATGTATCAGGAAGTCATTTCTGAAAGTATTTGTTTGGAGTGTAGCCATGTATGGAAGTGAAACATGGACGATAACTAGTTTGGACAAGAAGAGAATAGAAGCTTTCGAAATGTGGTGCTACAGAAGAATGCTGAAGATTAGATGGGTAGATCACGTAACTAATGAGGAGGTATTGAATAGGATTGGGGAGAAGAGAAGTTTGTGGCACAACTTGACTAGAAGAAGGGATCGGTTGGTACGACATGTTTTGAGGCATCAAGGGATCACAAATTTAGCATTGGAGGGCAGCGTGGAGGGTAAAAATCGTAGAGGGAGACCGAGAGATGAGTACACTAAGCAGATTCAGAAGGATGTAGGTTGCGGTAGGTACTGGGAGATGAAGCAGCTTGCACAGGATAGAGTAGCATGGAGAGCTGCATCAAACCAGTCTCAGGACTGAAGACAACAACAACAACATATACATCGTGCACTGATACCTTCTGCAACTATTATTTTTATAGCTCTGCAAATCCTCCCATAATCCAGTTATTTGGACAAGGACACCATACGATGTACATCATGTACATCTAATGTCTGCTGACCTCTTCTGCACCCATGATAAAGTTGTCTGATGCTGATGCTGATGGTTGAATGGCCCTAGCAGCCTCTGAGGGTGGAAAAGTCCACTTCAATGCTGGCAGATATAACCTTAAATCGTTCCCTTCCCTGCGTACCCCATGGGAGGAATGCAGGACTATGGATCAAGGTGAGACATGCTCTCCAATTCTTGGTTTGTGCCAGGTCTGATGGAGAAACATTTTCAACGACAAAGCCTCTGTTTCTCGTAGAACATCAATAGGACACGTTCAGGAAAGCGGTGGGCATGTCCAAAATGAGGAATGGGTTAGTCCTGATGAAAACAGCCTGACATATCCACTCGTGGGCATTTCTTGCTGTGGCAAGCTGGGTGATATACCAGTTTCCATCACCCCACATCAG
Organism: Schistocerca gregaria; assembly: GCF_023897955.1. NCBI lineage: Eukaryota > Metazoa > Arthropoda > Insecta > Orthoptera > Acrididae > Schistocerca > Schistocerca gregaria. Next base: position 920,964,862 of record NC_064920.1, read on the forward strand.
AGCTCGAATATGGTTCAAGGAATTATATACGATACAGATTCCTCCTGCAGTTGCGCAACCTCCAGCGACAAGGTGTGCACTTTTTCGGGCATGTGTATACCTGACCTGATGGCAATGGTGCCTTCATCTCGGATTTTGTTGTTGATATATTGCCTGAAAGAGTCAAGGTGTGATTCTTTGAATGCTGGAAATTTCGGCACATGTCCTCCCAACTAAACGCCAGCCCCACATGTAGGCAATGGAGACACCCATCACATACGACTGTTCCTTGTGCCCCTCTGCCCAATTGGTCAGTTGCAGACAGCACCATTTCTCCCTGTTCGCTGAAATGCATCCTTTATCAGGGAGAGGAAAATAATGGAATATAAGACCTGGGGCAGCCTGACCTATAGAGAGGCAAAAAAAGAGGTAGCTTGACGTGATCACATCTACAGATACGACACCATCTCCTTGTATGAAAACAGCAACCCCATTAGCCAATATCTCTTAAAGTGAGCCCTCAGGGCCGCCAAACTATGCCCACTCGCTTGATGGTTGGGGACACTTCTCTCATTGCTCCCCTAATATCTACTTCAGGAGCAACGCCTCGCACCCCCTCCCCCCTCCCCCCCCTCCCCCCCCCCCCTCTGTAGCAACACAACTCAAAAAATTCGATTCTCTTCTGTTCCGGTTTTCCAACAGTCCATGTTTCACTAGCATACAATGCTGTGCTCCAAACGTAAATTTCTTCATCAAATTAAGGCCAATGTTTGATACTAGTCGATTTCACTTGGTCAGAAATCTCCTTTTTGCCAGTGCTACTCTGCTTATGTTGTCTTCCTTGTTCCGTCCGTCATTGGTTATTTTGTTGCCTCGGTTGCACAATTCCTTAACTGCACCTGCTTCGTGACCATCAATGTTGATGTTAAGATTTCGCTGTTCTCATTCTGCTACTTCTCAATACTTCCGTCTTTCTTTGATTTACGTTCAATCCATACTCTGTACTCACAAGAATGTCACTTTTGTTCAGCTGATTATGTACTTCCTCTTCACTTTCACTCAGGATAGCAGTGTCATCAGCGAATGGTATCAGTCATATCTTTTCACCTTAAATTTTAATTCCACTGTGGAACCATTCTTTTCATCATTGCTTCTGCGATGTACAGATTGAACACTAGGGCAAGATATTACATCCCTGTTATTATTCCCTTTTGCCTCTTGTATGTATTATATATTATCGGTTTTATCCCTATAGCTTACGCCTATTTTTCTCAGAATTTCGGACACCTTGTACCATTTTACATTGTCGAACGCAGTTTCCGAGAAATCCTATGAACCTGTCTTGCTTCTTCTTTAGTCTTGCTTCCATTATCGACCGCGTCAGAATTGCCCCTATGCTCCCTGTAACTTTCCGAAAGCCAAACTGATCAATACTTAACACATCCTCAATTTTCTTTTCAATTCTTCTATATATTATTCTTGTTAGCAATTTTAATGCATGCGCTGTTAAGCTGATTGTGCGATAATTTTAGCACTTCACATTTCTTGCAGTCTTCAGGAATTTTGTAAATGACATTTTTCCGAAAGTCAGATGGTATGTTGCCAGACTCATACATTGAACACACCAATTCAAATAGTCGTTTAGTTACCATTTTCGGCAATGATTTTAGAAATTCTGATGGAATGGTATTTATTACTGTTGCCTTATTTGATCTTAAGTCCTCCAAAACTCTTGCAATTTCTGAATATAATACTGGATCCCCTATCTCTTCTAAATCGACTCTTGTTACTTCTTCTATCGCATCAGACAAATCAATTTCCCCCTGACAGAGTCCTTCATGTGCGCTTTCCCCATGTTCGCTCTCTCCGCTGCATTTAGCAGTGTAATTCCCTCTAGGCTTTTAACATTACCACGTTTGCTTTTAATTTCAATGAATGTTGTTTTGACTTCCATATATTCATAGTCTGTCCTTCCGACAATCACTTCGTTTTCGATTTCTTCACATTATTCATTTTAGTACTTGCTTCTTTCATCTATCAGCTGAAGTATTTATTCTTTTAACCATGGTTTCTTTTTAGTTACCGACTCTGTACTTACGATATCCTTTCCAACCTTTGTGACTGCACTTTTTAGAGACATTCATTCCTCTTCAACTGGACTACCTACTGATGTATTACTTATAGCTATAACTATAGCCTTAGCTTATCTCGTCATTCCTTAGCACATCCGTAACGCACTTCTTTGAATATTGTTTCTTCTTGACTGATATCATAATCTTCCACCTACTCTTCGTCGTCAGCACATGGTGATCTGAGTACACATCTGCTCCATGGTCTGCTTTACAGTCGAGCATCTTATTTCGGAATCTCTGTCCTACCATGATGGAATCTAACTGACGTGTTTTCCTATGACAACACCTTTTCCAAGTGATTCGTGAACAGAGTATTCGTTATTATTAGTTAAGATTTATTACGGAACTCCACCTGTCTTTCATCTCACTCATTCTTTGTCCCTATCCCACATCTCCCGTAACCTTTTCTTGTACTCCTTCCCCTACATTTCAGTCATCCATGACTATTAGATTTTCATTTCCTTTTACGTAATTTATAATTCTTTCAATATCCTCATGTACTTCCTCTACCTCCACATTTTCAGCATGCGACGTAGCCTGAGCTATTGTAGTAGGTGCTGATATACTGTCAATTCTCGTACTGTTCTCAATTACACACTCTCTACCCTATCATCCTATTCATAACCAAACCCACTCCCGTTATAAAATTTTCTTCTGCTGTTAATATTACCCCATATTCGTTTCACCAGAAATCATTGTTTTCTTTCACATTTTACTTCACTGACACCTATTATATATATAGTGAGCTTTTGAATTTCCATTTTCAGATTATCTAGCTCCCCCACCAGGTTTGAGCTTCTGACATTCCACGCCCCGACTCATAGAATGTTATCCTTTTTTTTTTTTCAATCGTTTTCTAATTGTCACCTCGCCCTTAGCAGACCCCTTGCTGAGATGCGAATGGGGATCTATTCCAGAGTCTTTTGCCAATGGAGAGATCATCATCACATTTTTACGATTTCAGACCACATGTCCAGTGAATGTACGTCATGTGTGTTTAAAGCAATGGTTCCCATTGCCTTCTGCTCATGCCGTTGTTGATTCTTCCGCTTTTAGGGGTAGTTTCCCACCCCAAGAGCAAGAGAGTGCCCTGAATATCTCTCCGCTCCTCCGCCCTCTTTGACAAGGCCTTTGGCCGATTGGATGTGGTTTCTTAGGCCGGAAGTTCCGGCTTCAATGCTAGAAATAGCTTGTCAAGAAGAACGATGTCCTGGTGGCCTCACACCAAAGCTTCCGACAGGCTCCAGTTTAAATGAAGTAGATATCCTAGTGCCCCCCTAGGACTTAAATATCCCCAGTGTGTCGCTAGTAACCTTGCGGTACCGTGGGAAACGAGGTAGCCCTGCCCATTCTCCGGGGGTTGAAAATTTGCAACGGTATTTCTTATTGGTTAAAAGTTATCCTGTAATAGAAGGAAGGAGCCATACACTAGTTTCCAGAAAATCCAAACGTGATGCCTAGAGCATTGGCTGGTGTGACAAGTTCAGCTAAACTTAAGAGCTACGTCCTATAAGTTAATACTGCCAGCCTTTTGCTAACTCGAAATATTTTCGGTTTATTTACTACCACACCATTGGGCACAGTATTTTAAAGCCGTATCACTGGCGTATAGAAATTAGAGCAGATTCAGGATTGAGACTTAGTCTGGAGAGCGATTAAGAATCACTTGTTCCTCGGCGGCGGCGAGTTAACACTTCTTTTCGGTAGGCATTATAGAAGACTTACTTCCCCACCAGGAGCAATCAGTAGCAGATTTTGGCACGCAGAGTCTTGTGCTCAATAACTGGCACAGTTTGGTGAGATTACGATAGCTTAGGCAAATGGATGACAAGTCACAGTAATTATTTGTAGGCGTGGTTCAAAAATGGCTCTTAACATCTGTGGTCATCAGTCCCATGGAACTTAGAACTACTTAAACCTAACAAACCTAAGGACATCACACACATCCATGCCCGAGGCAGGATTCGAACCTGCGACCGTAGCAGTCGAGCGGTTCCGGACTGCGCGCCGAGAACCGCTAGATCACCGCGGCCAGCTGTAGGTGTGGTGACAAAAGAGAGTAATTCTAGAGAACCTTATAAATTCAGGGAAAAATTCGAAGTCTGGTTCACGCTTCACCCTTTAACCTAGTCTGCATGCTTTAGCTAATCATTTCGCTCGTTCAATCGCGTAATCATTGAGCAAGCACAGCCAGTTCGTATCTTCACAGCTGACTTATTAGATGACGACCTCAACGGTAACCGTTACCTTCCGGTCAGTGACATGGAACTTTTTCTCTTGTGCTTAGCGTTGCCGGTTCTTAAGTGAGATTCGTAATTTTAAGACAAGGAAATGACGCACCTCGGTGAAATTACCCATTTTGGATGAAAATCAATAGATGTTTACGCTCATGCTCAGACAAGCAAATGATCACCTTTCAGAAGAATTGGTTGATTTATTTGAGAGGTGGAGCTTCACAAATTGAGCAAGCGAATAACGCGGTGGTCGACCTTTGACGTATAGACAAGCAGTTATTCGGCTTTTTCATTGATTGGTGGAGATGGTGAATGTCCTCCTGAGGGATATCGTGCAACATTATGTCCCACTGGCGGCTTAGCTCGCCAAAATCTCGAGCTAGTCGGAGGGCCGTGGCCATAATGGCCCAAATGTTCTCAATTGGACAGAGATCTGGCGACCTTGCTGTTCAAGCTAGGGTTTAACAAGCACGAATACAGGCAGTAGATGCTCTCACCTCTTGCGGACGAGTGCTATCTTCTGAAATGTAAGCGAGGCTATTTTGCCTTCGAGAGCAACATAACGCTGCTTAGAATATCGTTGACGTACCGATGTCTTATTAGGAAGCCATGGATGACATCCAAATTGGTGAAGCTGTGAAAAGAAATGGCACTCCAGACCATCATTCCTGGTTGTCGGGCCGTATCTCACCTGTGCTCGGAACGTCTACGGACATGCCTTCACTGGTCATCGTTGGTTAGTTCGAAGCGGGACTCATCACTAGAGACAATTTTACTCACGTCAATGAGATTCTAGGCCCCGACGATCAGCGAAGACGTGTCTGGTGGGATAAAAAATTAACTACCGCACAATATGGTCTGACAACCAGCTGGGTTCCCATTTCTTTTCATTGCAGCACCACTTTAGTTATCATCCACGAACCCTTACATAAGAGTAGTACGTCGACAGTATTCTAATTTCTCGACAGTATCATAAATCCCGTTTTATTGCCCTAAGAGCAAGCCATCTTGGGGTTATATTTCAGCAAAGTAAAGCTGCCCTCACACGGTGAGACTTTCTACTTCTTGTCTTGGAGCTTTCCAAACCCAATTTGGCCACAAAGAGCACGGATCCCTTCCCAATTGAGAGCAATTGGAGCATTAGGGAGAAGTTCCTACAAATAGTTCGGGATTTTGGCGATCTAACGCACCAGTTGTACAGAATTTCCCACAATATTCCTCAGGAGTGCGTTAAGCAGCTCTGCCAATCAGTGCCAAGCCGATTAACTGCTTATGTGAAGATCTGAGATGGACCAACGCGTTATTGACTTGTTCAAATGGTTCAAATGGCTCTAAGCACTATGGGACTTAACGTCTGAGGTGATCAGTCTCCTACAACTTATAACTACTTAAAACTAGCTAACCTAAGGACGTCCCATACATCCATGCCCGAGGCAGGTTTCGAACCTGCAACAGTAGTGGTCCCTCGGTTCGAGACTGTAGCGCCTAGATGACTTGTTGAGTTTGTGATGATCTTTCTCTTGAATGAATCACCAAATGTTTCTGGAACTTTGATTTGCTTATTCCTGCATGTACATCATATTTACCATTTTCAGTCCCATTCACATAATTCCTCCGTGGTGGAGGTGCTTATTCATATGTTCCAGCGGCAGAACTATTCCAATAAATTAATTGCAGTTGGAATCCTATTTTATTTGGAAGTGTGACGGTCTACATCGTTTGTTATGTACTGGGTCATCAAAAAGACAGTATAAATTTGAAAACTGAATAAATCACGGAATAATGTAGGTAGAGAGGTAAAATTTGACACATATGCTTGGAATGACATGGAGTTTTATTAGAGCCAAAAAAATACAAAAGTTCAGACAATGTCCGACAGATGGCACTTCATTTGATCAGACTAGCAATAATTAGCATAAAAAAGTAAGACAAAGCAAAAATGATGTTCTTTACAGGAAATGCTCACTATGTCCACCATCATTCCTCAACAATAGGTGTAGTCGAGGAATAATGTTGTTAACAGCACTGTAAAGCATGTCCGGAGTTATGGTGAGCCATTGGCGTCGGATGTTGTCTTTCAGCATCCCTAGATATGTCGGTCGATCACGATACACTTGCGACTTCAGGTAACCCCAATAATCGCACGGATTGAGGTCTGGGGACTTGGGAGGCCAAGCATCACGCAAGTGGCGGTTGAGCACACGATCATCACCAAACGACGCGCGCAAGAGATATGTCGGACATTTTGTGAACTTAGTTTTTTTTGTTCTAACAAAACTCCATGTCATTCTAAGCATGTGTGTAAATTTTTACCTCTCTATCTACATTTTCCCGTGGTTTATTAAGTTTTCAAATTTATACTGACTTTTTGATCACTCAGTATATATTGCTGGTGGCTGACTAGCGAATCGTGTTTCCTCAGGATCGCCACTTTCTAATTAATTTGACCTGTTGCGCACAGTTCTAATCAAAATATATTTAATTAATTTAATCTGTTGCGCGCAGTATTAATCAAAATACACTGGTAAGGCAAAACATTATGAGCACCGTCCACCTTGACGTTGGATGACGCCCCATGGTGAGTTGGGAACGTGATGGGTGACAAAACAAATGTAACCGGAGCAGACACGGACGTCGGATGACCCTAGTAAATATAGGGACTGCAAATGGCGAAATCAATTGAGATAAGCGACTACTGTCGTGAGCATCTACGGAAAGATGTTGAAAGATAGTGAAACTACCACTAGGCGCAAAATGGTTCGACGTCCACGACCCTTCACAGGGTACGGCGGCTTATCTGGTCTGTAAAGTAGGATAGATGGTGATCGGTGGCATCTTTTCCGAAAGAGCGCAAAGATGACACACGCAGAAGTGTTTCAGAGCACAGCGTTCGTCTTACTTTGTTGATCATGGAGGTCTGCAGCGGACCACCACTACGTGTTCACATGTTGGCACAACGACATCGTCAGTTACGACTGCAGTAGGCACGGGATCATCGGGATTTCACTGCCGATCAATGGAAGCCTGTCGGCTCTTCGGGTAATTCACATTTCTGCTGTACTTCGCCGGTGGTCGTCTCCACAAATGCCGTCATCTAGGTGAACAGCGACTCGAAACGTGCAGCGCACCACGAATGACTATGTCATCTTTCCGCAGTGTAACTGTCAGTGTTTCGGAGACTGACCCGTGCTGCACTTGTGTGATGAACACTGATGTGAACTCTTGTTGACGTCTCTGCGACCAAATTTCCTGATGCCTTGGCGACCAAATTTGCCTTATGTAAATTCTATGGAATCTATCTCGGTCGCTCATATGAAACTTCCTGGCAGATTAAAAGTATGTGGTAGAACACTTGCCCGCGAAAGGCAAAGATCCCGAGTTCGGTACACAGTTTTAACCTGCCAGCAACTTTCATATCTGCGCTCACTCCGCTACAGAGTGAAATTCTCATTCTGGAAACGTCCCCCAGGCTATGGCTGAGCTATGTCTCGGCAATATCCTTTCTTCCAGGAGTGCTAGTTCTGCAAGCTTCTATGAAGTTTGGAAAGTAGGAGACGAGGTACTGGAGGAAGTAAAGCTGTGAGGAAGGGCCGTGAGTCGTGCTTGGATAGCTCAAATGGTAGAGACTTGACGGGGACCGGCAAAGGTCCCGAGTTCGAGTCTCGGTCCGGCACACAGTTTTAATCTGCCACGAAGTTTCGTTATAGTCTATGATCAAATATAAATACGAATTATTCTTGGAAGTTTTATTGCCGCATGTGTTTCAACACACAATTATTTTTATAATACTATCGTCCAAAGATGTTTCTACCCGAAATGGTGACGCAGAAAAATAATGTGCCGCTGTTGATTGAATAAATAAATCTAAGGAAAAATTGGTAAAGTTACATTGAAAAATATGTTTTATAGGAAGATTGACTCGTATAATGGCGTCAGAATACATTGGAAACAATACTGCCTATTCCTGTTAGAAGCGCACTTCCAGCAGTATGTAACTTTTAGTGACTTTTGTCCGACAGCGTTAGTCCTCTCATGCTATGTATCAATTACGGGAACTATTTTATCCACATAAAACATTATAAAACTGTAATAATTGAAGTTCCTTCTGTCATTGTAAGGAACATTTATACTTTAAAAGCCATTAAGCGCATATTATCATTAAGAAGAAGGGTGGTGGTTTTAAGGAAGTGCCGTTTTACAAAAATATCCCAGATTACCTTAAGGAGTCATCTGTGACAAATACGTGGCAATAGCTACCAATCACGCAAAGAAATACCGGCACCCGGCAATGATTTGAGAAACAAGTGGGCGAATCAAGAGGACTCTATATTTTATTTCTAGAGAAGGTTAGAAAACTACAAATCATCTAATAGAAAAGTTAAATCATCTAAATTTATGAATAATAATGTCGATCTCATCTCGTTTTCCTTGGTTCACTGCATCTTCATTTCTGTTAAAAAGTGTGGATTGTGCGCATCTGCAGGGAAAATCGGTAACAAATACTGTTTACGTTAATCTCTAGTAAGTGCAGATAAGAAGGTCAGCCATTAATTACGGTCACCCACAGAAGCATGGTGGTGGCTATAAATTTTGGAACAGCGACCACCAACATCGATATTACTTGAAGAAATGTAACAACCTCTTTTATAGGCAAAGTACAAACACTTTCAGTTTCTCTGATGCATCTTAGCATTGGCCAATATGGGTACATGACGAGTACTGCGTTGCATCTGGGCACCAGTGAACCTAAAACCTCTTGTGCTAAGCATCTGAAGACAGAAAAAGGACCCATAAATTACCGAAAAGAAAGCAGGAGCATCATCCGAAATAGAGACGACATAAATGTTGCAAATGTTACGCCAACTGAAGATGCTTAGAAACACGAAATGCCAGTTGCATAAGTAATGTTATATGAAAACTGGTTGGTTGCTGTAAATCTCCGAGTATTTCTATCAACAGTCACGAGGCTCTATCACCGTTTACGTGCATAAATTAATGTTAACATCCGTATTCGTAAAACAACTGACATCGCTTATTGGACTGCAAAATCCCATATACACTCCTGGAAATGGAAAAAAGAACACATTGAAACCGGTGTGTCAGACCCACCATACTTGCTCCGGACACTGCTAGAGGGCTGTACAAGCAATGATCACACGCACGGCACAGCGGACACACCAGGAACCGCGGTGTTGGCCGTGGAATGGCGCTAGATGCGCAGCATTTGTGCACCGCCGCCGTCAGTGTCAGCCAGTTTGCCGTGGCATACGGAGCTCCATCGCAGTCTTTAACACTGGTAGCATGCCGCGACAGCATGGACGTGAACCATATGTGCAGTTGACAGACTTTGAGCGAGGGCGTATAGTGGGCATGCAGGAGGCCGGGTGGACGTACCGCCGAATTGCTCAACACGTAGGCCGTGAGGTCTCCACAGTACATCGATGTTGTCGCCAGTGATCGTTGGAAGGTGCACGTGCCCGTCGACCTGGGACCGGACCGCAGCGACGCACGGATGCACGCCAAGACCGTAGGATCCTACGCAGTGCCGTAGGGGACCGCACCGCCACTTCCCAGCAAATTAGGGACACTGTTGCTCCTGGGGTATTGGCGAGGACCATTCGCAACCGTCTCCATGAAGCTGGGCTACGGTCCCGCACACCGTTAGGCCGTCTTCCGCTCACGCCCCAACATCGTGCAGCCCGCCTCCAGTGGTGTCGCGACAGGCGAGAATGGAGGGACAAATGGAGACGTGTCGTCTTCAGCGATGAGAGTCGCTTCTGCCTTGGTGCCAATGATGATCGTATGCGTGTTTGGCGCCGTGCAGGTGAGCGCCAAAATCAGGACTGCATACGACCGAGGCACACAGGGCCAACACCCGGCATCATGGTGTGGGGAGAGATCTCCTACACTGGCCGTACACCTCTGGTGATCGTCGATAGGACACTGAATAGTGCACGGTACATCCAAACCGTCATCGAACCCATCGTTCTACCATTCCTAGACCGGCAAGGGAACTTGCTGTTCCAACAGGACACTGCACGTCCGCATGTATCCCGTGCCACCCAACGTGCTCTAGAAGGTGTAAGTCAACTACCCTGGCCAGCAAGATCTCCGGATCTGTCCCCCATTGAGCATGTTTGGAACTGGATGAAGCGTCGTCTCACGCGGTCTGCACGTCCAGCACGAACGCTGGTCCAACTGAGGCGCCAGGTGGAAATGGCATGGCAAGCCGTTCCATAGGACTACATCCAGCATCTCTACGATCGTCTCCATGGGAGAATAGCAGCCTGCATTGCTGCGAAAGGTGGATATACACTGTGCTAGTGCCGACATTGTACATGCTCTGTTGCCTGTGCCTATGTGCCTGTGGTTCTGTCAGTGTGATCATGTGATGTATCTGACCCCAGGAATGTGTCAATAAAGTTTCCCCTTCCTGGGACAATGAATGAACGGTGTTCTTATTTCAATTTCCAGGAGTGTATTTTTTCGGAGAAATATTACACAGAACTAAGGCTGTCTTACAAAGAAATATTAGAACTGACGACTTGCTGTTTCCCAAAAGGTAAGCTTATGTATTAACTATGAAAACTGATAGACTATTGACTGGCCAAATTGCTGCACTTCATTGGTGTGGATCCCACGACATCGAACAAGTGCTCGTTGCTCTTAAGGTGTGTATTTTTGAGTCCATGTTTCAGTCCATCTCTGAAAGTTGCCTGTCCCACAACCTTAGCAACAAAAGTACCGGTACCTGTACTCCACTGTCAGCGATATGACCACCATTTTCGCTTATAAATTTCGACTTGATGGTTTACGGACCAACGTTCCTTACCTCAAATTGATACATTTAACCTTCTCTATCATCCCTGGGAGTTTTTAAAATCGTCACAGGGTCACTCTGTATAGTTCATTCGCCCGTGTAGCATCGTGCAGCCACGTCACGCACCTCAGGAATTGAACTTGTTTGCAGCGAGAGAAACAGTGCAACGGTGGCTGGAGCACCAAGCACAATCAACATGGCGATTTCCCTTAATGCTGCAGCGAAGGAAGAGGTGCCGATAGTGATGCACCCAACGACAATAACAGAGACCTGAGTGACACCATACCGTCTTTTGAGACGAATCCGCTCCCTACCTGCAGTATCATGATAATCGTACCTGTGTGTCTAAGTTCCAAGAAAAAGTAGCGATGACAGATTAGATTTGTCATGGCCATAAAGGCTCAGCACCTAGCGTGATGGTGTTGTGTACGAGTACTGCACAAAGCACTGCACCTTTTATTTTTATAGCTAATAATCTGGAAAGAAGAGATTATATTTCTGACATGTTTAAAACAGAAGTTGTCCCATTTTTTAAGGTCTCTGTGACATTATCTTCCAACAAGTCAACACTAGTCAACATGCTGGCGGTGTTTTCGTAGCCTACATAGATACAGAGAGTATTGCATTGTCGACTAGGACACCTCTCTTTCCTATTGGAAATATCTAGTAATGCGTTGTCGAGAGACTGGCGCGCCACTATTCGCCATGCGCCCGACACGTGAAGTCTACGAACTCTGACATGGAGTTGAAGCACCATAGAATGGCACACCGTTACCTGTGCGCAGGTCGACTCGATGCTCAGTCACAATAGATCAACTATTACTGCCAGTATCAGCTGTTCTGTGTGATGTATACCTCCGGATAATCTACAAATGAGGTCGTCCATACCTTCTGCAACATTACAACACACACTCAGTGGAATTGCATTATTTTATATTGTTTACAGTCTTGCATTCTTAATTGCCGAAAGTATACAAACTATGACAAAAAATAAAAATCCGATGCATCATGTAGTAATTATCTGGTTGGGACGGAAATGGATACATGTGATGTACTATACAGACAAGCAAACGGTTATAGCATGAGAAAAGAAAAATGGATGGTTTATTCGAGAGGAAGATCTTCACAAACTAAGCAAGGCAATAAAACTTTGGTCCACGTCTGGTACTTATGCAAGCTATTATTCTTCTGGTCTTCGATTGATAAAGTCGTTGAGGCGTTAGATGTACTCCTAGGGATATCGTCCAAAATTCAGTCCTATTGGCGCGGTAAATCGTCGGAATCCCTGCACCTGAAGTTCCAGATCATCTCAGATGGGTAAGAGGTCCGACTACTTCATTGGCCAAGCTATAGTTTGGCAAGCACCAAGACAAGGAGTAAAAATCCTCTGCATGTCAGTGTCGAACATTACGTTGCCGAAATGTAAGCCCAGGATAGGCTGTCATGAAGGATTGCTAACGGGGTGTCGAATCTTGACGATGTACCGCTGTGCTGTAAGGATGCAGTGGATGGCAGTCAAAAGGGTCCTGCTGTGAAAAGAAATAGCGCCCCAGACCATCAGCCCTGGTCGTCGGGCCGGATGCGGGGCGGCAATCAGACTGACACCACAGAATTGTCCGGGGCATCTCAAAACACGTCTTCGGCACGAATTCTCATTGGACTAGGTGTTGAGTGACGAGTCACGCTTCGAACTGATCATCGACGGCCAGCGAATGCGTGTCTGGAGAAGCCAGACGGTACGATTAGCAGGAATGATGGTCTGAGGTCCCATTTCGTTTCACAGCAGGAGCCATTTGGTTTGCCATCCACGGCACTCTTACATTACAGCGATACGTCGGTGATATTCTGTATCACGTTTTGTTCTCCTTAATGGCAGGCCATCCAGGGCTTACATGTCAGTGAGATAATGCACACCCGCGCACGTTGAGACTTTCTGTTGCTTGTGTTCGTGCTTTCCAAACCCTATTTTGGCCAGCAAGGTCACCGTCTCTCTCCACAATGAACCAATTGAGAACGTTTGGAGCATTATGTGCAGGACCCACCGACCAGTTAGTGATTTTGACGATCTAATGTGCCTATAGGACACAATACGGCACTTTATCCAACAGGAGGACATCCAACAAAAGTATCAATCAATGTAAAGTCGTATAACTGCTTGTGTAAGGGTCAGAGTGGACAAAATAGTTGTTGACTGGTGTATTTATGAAGCTCTTTTTTTATGAAGCTCCTCCTATTGCATAAATCATCCAGAATTCTTGAAACTGTAATGATTAATTTGTCCAACATATATGTAGAACACATCTATAGATTTCATTTCCTATCGGGTGATTCCTTCGAGGGGTATCCTCCATTTCGTTGGTGTATTTTCGAGGAATCTGTAGTTGAAAAACTTACTTTCATATCTCTAACCATTCATGGAATTCAGGTGGTATTAGTGCATATGTGCTACTGCTTATTTCGCTCGAATCATGTTCAAAGACTATAATATTACTCAAGGCAGTAGACATAATGACATTATTGCAGACGGGAAATTGTCCTTAAATCCTTAACAGAAACATATTACTCGGTATGAGGATAGAAAATGCTATGGATATTTTCCGCTGGAGTAAAGGAGACTCGATCAGGACCTGAGACCGAAAGCTTCGTGAACGGCAGCCATGTCGGGGAGGTGCACGCGACTGCGGAGAGACCGGCGGTGACGGCTCCATTTCGGCAAATCGCTCGCCAGACGCACGCCACGTCTATCTGGATATTGCTGCTGTGAGCCGTTTATGGGACAAACGCTGCTCTTATGCAGTATAGTTAGTGGTTAGAGGAGTGAATGCCCTTATTATGGCAAACTAACTAGAAAGAAGAAGAAAACAAGTTTAAGCCATAAACAATCCAGCCCCGAATTCCAGAGAGATGGCGAATGAACTGGAAAACTTATCTTCAAAACAGAAGAAATCTTAAGATTCAGTTGTGGACGTCTATTTTTCTTTTCAGCAGAGAAAGGAATATTGCTGTATCGAAGTATAGTTAGAACGATTGATGTAAAATGGAAAGTGATTTTAATGACTGCTGTTAGTTAAATAGTTTTCCACATGCTCTAGTACTGATATGATTTAGAAATCATCATAAGCGACTTCCTGTAAGAGATTCAATGACAGTTTTATCTGTCTCAGAACTATGCTGTAGCCACGATACATCCCAGTTGTACCAATTTAACTGTAAACATTCCCAACTGGGTGTTACTATTTAAAGGTGTATGATAAATGTATACTAGGGATATGAGACATATCCAGCTACAATACTAAGGGCAAAATCAGATAATCATGGCTGTGCTTTTTTAAAGAAGAAAAACAAATACATTCACAGAGAGATAAAACTAAAGAACTCATACATTGAGCAAGGCGTGCACAGAATTTAAATTTAACGAAGTATTGATTTCTATGAACTTGCGAATATAGGAGATCTAACTTATCATCCTGTTACAATAGACGTCTGAGTGTTTAAACCGTGAGACTTAAGCAGTATGCCGGCCGTTGTGGTCGAGCTGTTCTGGGCGCTTCAGTCCGGAACCACGCTGCTGCTGCGGTCGCTGGTTCGAATCCTGCCTCGGGCATGGATGTGTGTGATGTCCTGAAGTTAGTTAGGTTTAAGTAGTTCCATGTATAGGGGACTGATGACCTCCGATGTTAAGTCCCATAGTGCTCAGAGCCATTTGAACCCTTCTTGAACTTACGCTGTTTGCCCTGATTCGAGTAAGGTGGTCACAGCGTGCAGCCCTTTAAGTACCAGTGTCCTATTTTGACGACAGAGCACATATTTATGTAGAAATACACAATAAGTTATTAATTAGCAACTATTACTGTTCTACGTCATTTTTTGATGCTTTTTATAACAAATGTATGCTTACAGGAAATTTAAAGCAATAAATCCTACCATTAATTGATTATTGAATACTAAGGCACATTTTTCGTTGTTACAGGTATTTCTTTGTCGACAATTTTGTAATATTTGAAATATGTGGCAAAGATCTTTTTGTGATTCTTTATAGTCAAAAATGTATCTTTTATACTGCTTGCATTGTTAGCTCAATTGGAGTTATTTTCATTGTTTTCCATTGTTATAAAATTTGGTGTACTCATAATAGGACACTGGGCCTTGGTGTTATCATTTTAGTTATTTGTATTGCTGCACGTTCAAATATGAAACTCTGCTATTACTGATGCATTTTCTTTTTAGAACATGGTAATTTTCCAAATTTTGTTGCTGAGGTAATTAACGACCCCTCTTTTATGTTACCCATAAGTAAACAATACAGTTCCCGATGGACAGAGGTATTTACATATTCCCTTTTCTGTAGTTTGTGTTAATGCATTATTCTTTCATTTCACTTTATTTTATTTCATTATATTTTACATGAACCATGGACCTTGCCGTTGGTGGGGAGGATTGTGTGCCTCAGAGATACAGATAGCCGTACCGTAGGTGCCACCACAACGGAGGGTTATCTGTTGAGAGGCCAGACAAACGTATGGTTCCTGAAGAGGGGCAGCAGCCTTTTCAGTAGTTGCACGGGCAATAGTCTGGATGATTGACAGATCTGGCCTTGTAACAATAACCAAAACGGACTTTCTGTGCTGGTACTGCGAATGGCTGAAAGCAAGGGGAAACTACGGCCGTAATTTTTCCCGAGGGAATGCAGCTTTACTGTATGGTTAAATGAGGATGGCGTTCTCTTGGGTAAAATATTCCCGAGGTAAAATAGTCTCCCATTCCGATCTCCGGGCGGGGACTACTCAAGAGGATGTCGTTATCAGGAGAAAGAAAACTGGCGTTCTACGAATCGAAGCGTGGAATGTCAGATCCCTTAATCGGGCAGGTAGGTCAGAAAATTTAAAAAGGGAAATGGATAGGTTAAGGTTAGATGTAGTGGGAATTAGTGAAGTTCGGTGTCAGGAGGAACAAGACTTTTGGTCAGGCGACTACAGGGTTATAAACACAAAATCAAATAGGGGTAATGCGGAAGTAGGTTTAATAATGAATAGGAAATAGGAATGCGGGTAAGCTACTACAAACTGCATAGTGAACGCATTATTGTGGCCACAATAGACACGAAGCCCATGCCTACTACAGTAGTACAAGTTTATATGCCAACTAGCTCTGCAGATGATGAAGAAATTGAAGAAATGTATGATCAAATAAAAGAAATTATTCAGATAGTGAAGGGTGACGAAAATTTAATAGTCATGGGTGACTGGAATTCGGTAGTTGCAAAAGGGAGAGAAGGAAACGTAGTAGGTGAATATGGACTGGGGCAAAGAAATGAAAGAGGAAGCCGCCTGGTAGAATTTTGCACAGAGCACAACTTAATCATAGCTAACACTTGGTTCAAGAATCATAAAGGAAGGCTGTATACATGGAAGAAACCTGGAGATACTGACAAGTTTCAGATAGATTATATAATGGTAAGACAGAGATTTAGGAACCAGGTTTTAAATTGTAAGACATTTCCATGGGCAGATGTGGTCTCTGACCACAATCTATTGGTTATGACCTGTAGATTAAAACTAAAGAAACTGCAAAAAGGTGGGAATATAAGGAGATGGGACCTGGATAAAATAAAAGAACCAGAGGTTGTACAGAGTTTCAGGGAGAGCATAAGGGAACAATTGACAGGAATAGGGGAAAGAAATACAGTAGAAGAAGAATGGGTAGCTCTGAGGGATGAAGTAGTGAAGGCAACAGAGGATAAAGTAGGTAAAAAGACGAGGGCTGCTAGAAATCATTGGGTAACAGAAGAAATATTGAATTTAATTGATGAAAGGAGAAAATATAAAAATGCAGTTTATGAAGCAGGCAAAAGGGAATACAGAGGTGTCTAAAATGACATCGACAGGAAGTGCTAAATGGCTAAGCAGGGATGGCTAGAGGACAAATGTAAGGATGTAGAGGCTTATCTCACTAGGGGTAAGGTACATACTGCCTACAGGAAAATTAAAGAGACTTTTTGAGATAAGAGAACCACTTGTATGAACGTCAAGAGCTCAGATGGAAACCCAGATCTAAGCAAAGAAGGGAAAGCAGAAAGGTGGAAGGAGTATATAGAGGGTCTATACAAGGGCGATGTAGTTGAGGACAATATTATGGAAATGGAAGAGAATGTAGATGAAGATGAAGTGGGAGATACGATACTGCGTGAAGAGTTGGACAGAGCACTGAAGGACATGAGTCGAAACAAGTTCCACAGGGTAGACAACGTTCCATTGGAACTACTGACGGCCTTGGGAGAACCAGTCCTGACAAAACTCTACCATCTGGTGAGCAAGATGTATGAGACAGGCGAAATTCCCTCAGACTTCAAGAAGAATATAATAATTCCAATCCCAAAGAAAGCAGATGTTTACAGATGTGAAAATTACCGAACTATCAGTTTAATAAGTCATAGCTGCAAAATAATAACGCGAATTCTTTACAGACGAATGGAAGAACTAATAGAAGCCGACCTCGGGGAAGATCAGTTTGGATTCCGTAGAAATGTTGGAACACGTGAGGCAATACTGTCCCTACGACTTACCTTAGAAACTAGACTTGTAGACTTAGAGACAGCTTTTGAAAATGTTGATTGGAATTCTCTCTTTCAAATTCTGAATGTAGCAGGGATAAAATACAGTGGGCGAAAGGCTATTTACAATTTGTACAGAAACCAGACGGCAGTTATAAGTCGGAGACAGGGTTGTAGTCTCTCCCCGATGTTATCCAATCTGTATATTGACCAAGCAGTGAAGGAAACAAAAGAAAAATTCGGTGTAGGTATTAAAATCCATGGAGAAGAAATAAAAATGTTGAGGTTCGCCGATGACATCGTAATTCTGTCAGAGACAGCAAAGGACTTAGAAGAGCAGTTGAACAGAATGGATAGTGTCTTGAAAGGAAGATATAAGATGAACATCAACAAAAGCAAAACGAGGATAATGGAATGTAGTCAAATTAAATCGAGTGATGCTGAGGGAATTAGATTAGGAAATGAGACACTTCAAGTAGTAAAGGAGTTTTGCTATTTCGGGAGCAAAATAACTGATGACGGTCGACGTAGAGAGGATATAAAATATAGACTGGCAATGGCGAGGAAAGCGTTTCTGAAGAAGAGAAATTTGTTAACATCGAGTATAGATTTAAGTGTCAGGAAGTCATTTCTGAAAGTACTTGTATGGAGAGTAGCCATGTATGGAAGTGCAACATGGACGATAACTAGTTTGGACAAGAAGAGTATAGAAGCTTTCGAAATGTGGTGCTACAGAAGAATGCTGATGATAAGGTGGATAGATCACGTAACTAATGAGGAAGGATTGGGGAGAAAAGAAGTTTGTGGCACAACTTGACCCGAAGAAGGGATCGGTTGGTGGGACATGTTCTGAGGCGTCAAGGGATCACCAATTTGGTATTGGAGGGCTGCGTGGAGGGTAAAAATCGTAGAGGGAGACCAAGAGATGACTACACTAAGCAGATTAAGAAGGATGTAGGTTGAAGTAGAGACTGGGAGATGAAGAAGCTTGTACAAGATAGAGTAGCATGGAGAGCTGCATCAAACCAGTCTCAGGACTGAAGACCACAACAACAGATTATAATGGCCTTCAGACGAGATAGATACCTCACTAACGAAGAAATAGAAGAAATAATATACAGTGATGCATTCTATAAGGCGTTCTCAGATGATCAGGACCATTTTGATATCACCATATGTCCTCCTGAAGTAGACTGTGTGACCAACGAAGAAGAAGGTCCACACGACGTTACTGGAACTGAGTAGTCCTAAACATCCTGGACTGTATTGAAAAACCCGAGAATCATTGTGCACACATTGACATTTTCTTCACTAGTAGAGATCTTCTGATTCATGTGAGAAATTTGGATTTTCGAGCAACTGGGACTGTCAGAGAAAATCGAGTTGATGACTGTCCACTACTGAGCAGCAACGAACTGAAACAGACAGTTCGAGAAAACTATAACTACCAGTTCGACAGGAATAGGGAAGTCTTATGTGTTCAATGGGATGACAACAGATGCGGCACAATTAGTACAAATTTTGACGAAGTTGAACCTTTGGGAGCGGCTATGTGGTACAGTAGACAAGCAAGTAAGAAGACACAAGTGCAACAACCTGCCGTTTTGAAGTCGTATAACGCGTATGTGGGAGGTATTGACTACCATGACTGGTTAGTTGGAAATTATGGGACGGTAATTAGAGGGAGAAAATGGTACTGGGTCCTATTTAAAACTGCCTGGCTCTTCCACAGACTAGAACATGGGAAACATTCACTGGCTTTACGGGATTTTGACGTGCTGTTACGTGCATACCTGAAATTCGACACTGGAAGACCGAATATTGGACGTCCAATGGAACACCCATCAAGTCAGTTGAGAGTGATACCAGACTTCAGGTTTGATGGAATTGGTCATATGATTGACAAAAGAAGCACGCAAAGAAGATGTGTAAGAGCTAAATGCAATGGGAAACCAAAAGTATATTGTGTTAAATGCCGTGTAACACTGTGTGTGAGGTGTTTTGTACCATTTCACAAGAAATAAATAGTTAAGACTTGAATACAGTTTACGATACTCTTAGATCCCAGTGTCATATTTTGAGGACGGCCATTATATCAGCATGTATAAATATTAATTGGCTATTTTTGTACTTATTGTGGATCATACAGTATGTACATTATAATTAAGGAACAAAAAATTCAATTTAAAACAAAATTAATTTGGGACTTAATGGGTTAACACACTGAACTCTCGTTTGGAAGGGCGATCGTTCCTTTTTGACGCAACACGTAACCCAAGGACGTAGGATTACATCTAAATTTCACTCAGTGCAGGACCTAATTTTGCTTCCCAAGGTTGTTCTGTCCGTTCTGCCACAGAAACATCAGAGGTGGACATCATGTGTTCATCACAGTTGTCTTAGATTAAAGTCAGGTGATGACTGATACATACCGTAATGTAGACCACGCCATAATTGCTGCTTGCCTCTGTTTTCACTTACCTATTTCATTTTCGGTGACATGTAAAAATGAGAAATGTCCTCACCCAGTATCACGGAGCACTCAAACTAAAATCAACAGCTAAACCTGTAGTTTAGTTCTAGTTGAGGATCTAAATCAATATTTCGACTCGCCGACACGTTTACTTGAACAACAAAACGGAGTACAAAAAAGTGGTTCAAATGGGTCTGAGCACTATGGGACTTAACATCTGAGGTCATCAGTCCCCTAGAACTTAGAACTACCTAAACCTAACTAACGTAAGGACATCACACACATCCATGCCCGAGGCAGGGTTCGAACCTGCGACCGTAGCAGTCACGCGGTTCCGGTCTGAAGCGCCTAGAACCGCTCGGCCACCGCGGGCAGCAAACCGGAGTACAAACCAGCCATTCCTGTAAAGATTCAATTGTTGACACAAACGGAGACTTTTTCGTGCAGCCGGTAAGCCTTAACAGGTTTGGAAGGCAACTGCACAAATTCGCTCGGCAGCTGCAGGACTCGATAACATTACGTCGACCAAACGATGCCCTGCCTTAAGAAAATTTTTAATCATTGTGTGTCCACCAGCATCTTTCTATCAGCTTGGAAGTAGGGCCTCAGAAAACAATTACGCAAGTAGGACTGCCAAACAACTTTCCGACCACACTGCCATTTTCATTTTACCAGCACTTTCTAAGATTTAGGAGTACATCACAAAGTGCTTACTAATTAACTAAGCATAAAACCATCAGTAAGACGAATACCAGCCTGCTTTCTGTTAAAATCTCAGCGAGACTACTCTTGTAAAAATTACAGGAAAACTAAAACAAGCTGCGAACAAAAACGAGACGTCTGGCTCGTATTTCAGCAAAGTTTTCGACACAGCCAAATTTGACATTCTGCCTGATAAACTCGCAATTCAGAATTTATCTTCAGTTCCTGTACAAAGCTTCCACTCACAGCTTACATCCTATCAACCGTGCGTAATTTTCGGAACAGAAAGGCTGCAATGGCCCTCAAGGATCGGTATATGTTATATGATAACGATGTGCCACGTATCACCTACCCTGTATTATATCGGTACCAAGCAAGCTCAATAGCAAAATATCGTGGATAGCCACCCAGTATGTAAAACCTAGTTTAAATGCATTATCATGGTGGGCGCACGACTTAGGTTTGAAACTTCTCCCAGCTGAAACGCAAGCACCCTTAGTCGCTTATAACTCGCTTCGTAACCCTCAAATTAGAAATTCTCTTCCACTATTATACCAAGGAACATATAAATAATGTTCTGCTCCTGCTGTGAATGACTTGGGAATAATTAGAGACGATCACTTACCCTAGACTAAACTCTCAACTGCCGTTTGTAAGAAGGTGTCAGTGTCCCTGTATTCAGTATGAAAACATAAAGAAGCACTTCTTTTTGAACTTCAAAACAGTGGAATCAATAATACTTCCCATTTTTGTTTATGACGATTCCCTTCCCCAAGCACTTCTGTTTGAATGTTTCGTATGAGAGCTGCGCCACCTGGAAATGGCATTGAGTGCTTGTCTAGGATACGTTCGTCACGTGCACTTCTGTCTACGAACAATTACCGTGGCTACGTGCCGATGTGAGGATACTGTACGGATGGTTCAGCACGAAAATGGTTCAAATGGCTCTGAGAACTATGGGACTTAACAGCTATGGTCATCAGTGCCCTAGAACTTAGAACTACTTAAACCTAACTAACCTAAGGACAGCAAACAACACCCAGTCATCACGAGGCATCGAAAATTCCTGACCCCGCCGGGTATCGAACCCTGGAACCCTGGCGGGGGAAGCGACAACGCTACCGCACGACCACGAGCTGCGGACCCAGCACGGAAAAGGTGATGAAAATCTAATAGTCATGGGGGATTGGAATGTGGTTGCTGGAGAAGGAGTAGGAGAAAGGATTATGGGAGAATAAAGGCTTGGTTGTATAAATAACAGACGAGAAAAAATAAGTTCTGCAATAAATTTCGCATAGTAATAGCGAATACTATATTCAAGAGTCACCACAGGAGGAGGTTTACTTGGAAAAGGCTGGAAGATACAGGAAGATTGCATCACGAACAGGCAGGGACTCCGAAACGATTTATTGGATTGTAAGGCGTAGCCAGGAGCAGGTGTGAGTCCGATCACAATTCAGTAATGATGAAGATTGGGGTGAAGCTTAAGAGACTAGTCAGGAAGAATCCACGGGCAAAGAAGTGGGGTACGAAAATGTAAAGGAATGAAGATATATATTTGAAGCTCCCTCAGTCTATAAATATAGCGATACTGAATATCTCAGTAGCCAGTTCTCTTGAAAAGGAATGGACACCTTTAAAAATTGCAAACACAATTGTTGGAAAGAAAAACTTACTTGCAAGGATGTTAACTTCAATAACACCATGGATAATAGAAGAAATACTTCTTCTGATCCATCGTAATTTTTAAATCATCGGGGGAAATGGCAACAAAACGACACTTTACGCTGGTCTGCAGAATATATGTGACTGGCGATGTACCATCACGCTTTCAGAAAAACATCCTCCACACAGTTTAGAAGACCGCAAGAGTGCACATGCGAGAGTTACGCACAATCAGCTTAGCAGCACTTGCATCCAAGTTGCTGACAGGAATTTGCACAATCAGCTTAACAGAACATGCATCCAAGATGGTAACAGAAATAATACACAGAAGAAGGGTGAAGAAAATTGAAGTTCTGTTAAATGACCGTCGGTTTGGCTTTGGGAGAGGTCAGAGAGGCAGTTCTAATGTTACGGTTGATAATGGAAGCCGGACTAAAGTAAAATAAAGACACGTTCGTTATATTTGTTGGCTACGGGGAAGGAAGTCGACAACGTAAAATGGTGCAAAATGTCCAAAATTCTTAGAAAAATATGGTTAAACCATAGGGAAAATAAGCATATTGTACAATATGTACAAGAAACAAGGGGCAGCAGTTAGAGTTCGAGACCAAGAACGAAGTGCTTGGATTAAACAGGATGTAAGAGAGGGATGCAGCCTTCCGCTCAAATTGCTCAATCTATACATCGAAGAAGCAATGACAAAAAAAAGAAATGTTGAAGAGTGGGATTAAAACTTAAGGTGAAAGGGTATCAATGGAAAAATTCACTGATGGCTTCACTATTCTCAGTGAAAGTGAGGGATGGTTACTAGATCTATCGAATGGAATGAACAGTCTCATGAGGACAGAATATCGATGGAGAGTAACTCGAAGAAACAGTGAAGTAATGAGAAGTGGGAGAAATGAAAAGAGCAAGAAATTAAACATCGTAAATGGTGAATACGAACTAAATGAAATTAAGGAATTCTGCTGCCTAGACAGAAAAATAACACATGACAGGCTGAGCAAGGAAGACACAAAAGCAGTCCAGTACAAGCAAGAAGTGAATTCCTGATCAAGACATGTGTATTATGATGAAACATAGGCCGTAATTTGAGGAATAAATGTCCAAAATTCTTAGAAAAATATGGTTAAACCATAGGGAAAATAAGCATATTGTACAATATGTACAAGAAACAAGGGGCAGCAGTTAGAGTTCGAGACCAAGAACGAAGTGCTTGGATTAAACAGGATGTAAGAGAGGGATGCAGCCTTCCGCTCAAATTGCTCAATCTATACATCGAAGAAGCAATGACAAAAAAAAGAAATGTTGAAGAGTGGGATTAAAACTTAAGGTGAAAGGGTATCAATGGAAAAATTCACTGATGGCTTCACTATTCTCAGTGAAAGTGAGGGATGGTTACTAGATCTATCGAATGGAATGAACAGTCTCATGAGGACAGAATATCGATGGAGAGTAACGCGAAGAAACAGTGAAGTAATGAGAAGTGGGAGAAATGAAAAGAGCAAGAAATTAAACATTGTAAATGGTGAATACGAACTAAATGAAATTAAGGAATTCTGCTGCCTAGACAGAAAAATAACACATGACAGGCTGAGCAAGGAAGACACAAAAGCAGTCCAGTACAAGCAAGAAGTGAATTCCTGATCAAGACATGTGTATTATGATGAAACATAGGCCGTAATTTGAGGAATAAATTTCTGAGAATGTACATTTGGTACGCAGTATTGTATGGTAGTGAAACATGGATTGTGGGAAAACCGGAACAGAAGAGAATCGAAGCATTTGAGGTGTGGTGCTATAGAGGAATGTTGGAACTCGGTTGGACTGATAATGTAAGAAGTGAGATTCTCAGCAGAACTGGCGAGGAAAGGAATTATTGGAAAACAACAAGAAGAATCGGCAGGATGGTATGACATCTGTTAATAGAGGAAGCTAGAAATTTGAAGAAAACCAGCAAATAATTGAGAACGTAGGTTCCAGTGCTATTCTGGAATGAAAAGTATGCCACAGAAGAGGACTTTGAAACAGGCTGCATCAAACCAGTCGGAAGCGAGTATTGCCGACAGTTGACCTATGAGTCTGTGTTTGCTCTATCGTCTTCTCAGTCAATGCACTACCTCTTATTTATGGTCTACTCTTACACCACTATGCGAACAGCAGAACAAAAATATTCGTATGCTACAAAGCAGAATCCCCGTTATACAGCTGTGTATTGTTGTAATGTTATCTTAATTCTTTTCTGTATGAGGAAAGATACTCTGGAACAATCTTCACGAAAATATGAGGGAAATTAAATGTATTTCTGTCCTCAAAAGGCATGTGATGGTAGCTTTTATCAAAATAACTATTTCTCCCATATTGTCATTAAAGATCACTCTCAGCACCTCCCTCTCCCTACAATTCTTCCCTTCTCCTTGTATGTAGAGTTCTCTATTTAACATCTGTTGTTTCCAAACAGCCGCTGTCAGTGTCATATTACTCTTCTCCACAGCTTCAATTGTGCTAACTAATCTCTACCATTCTTCATGCCGTTAATTATTATTATGATTATATTATTGTGAATGCGTTGTAATTTATCTTCCATGTGTTGTTCCTGGTCAGATGTAACATAGAGCCTTAAATTCCGAATTTGGGCTACACAGGAAAATAATAAATACTCATAGGTAAATAATTTTATCACGAGACCAGTAATTTGCCGCACTTTTGCGTCTCGCACAAATCTCCATTGTCGCGTCTATTCTACATTGTTACCATTGTAACACCATAGCTCTAATGCCCTACTGATTTATTTAGGCTTTTGTTTTATTTAATGTTACATCGTTGAGCTTTTGTAAATTTGTTTGATTGAATCGATAACACAAAATTGTAACTCCTTTCTTTGTAAAAAAAACTTGGATGTCGTGATTTGATTCTATTCAATGTGGTATATCTGTCGTTTAAATTCTTTGTCCCAATTGGAGGGAGACAAAACTTAATGTATATTGTTTAAACAATTTTTTTTAGATATGTCAATATGTGCAGAGGTTCTGTTTTATTTAATGTGTTTGGTTGCGGTTATGTAAATTGCTGACCTTCACTTAGGATAATTAGTTATTCTGTATAGAAAAGGTAGTGTGGTTCCCCTCAGGAGTGGAACTGTGTACAACGCGCAAATTGTGGTTGCCTAGGTGGAACCAAGAGTCAGTTGGGGACGAGCTACCAAACTGTGCACTGCCCAAGTAAAATTTGTGTATTGTGCTGGTTCTGAGAGATGCTTGTCCTGCAGCTTTTCATTGCCTCGGATGGATGGATAAAGAGCTGGAACTATTCTGAAATTGGTATCTATCATCGCCACCAAGAAATGACAGAGTCCAGCTATTCTACCTACAATTCCACCTACCAACATGCAATCGCCACCACATTGCGCAATCACTGTAATGGAGCATTATAGTAATGCACAGTGAAGGATCAGCTCATTGGATGTTTTAGTGTGCACAAATATAAGGTAACGTCTAACTGAATTCATGTATATACCTTGATCTTTCCCTATCACAACACCTCTCAGGTTCCTCTCCATTTGAACTATGATTACCGAGTGTCCTAGTTTGTGGAAAAAAGTAAAGCCTCAATGCTAAATAGTTAATTAAATAATGTTGTTTGATCTTTGGTAAGAAGGGAGTATTCAGATTTACTGTGGATTTAGTGAAATTGTGGGAGTTAATAAATGTAGTTTTGTGAAAGCCTCCCAGTGATGGAAACAGTCCAATTTAAAGTTTTGTGGAGTTTCAAAGTCATCTATTTAATTATTTACTCGAAAGTAGAAGATTGTGGTAATAAAGAAAATTTGCAGTTTCTTTTAAAGATTAAAAGTTCTTAAAACTGAGGCTTATAAAGTTTTGCTTAGTTAATGACCATAGTGCTGCCTGTAGTAAATTTTTGAAAGGTAAGCCAGTTTCTTGCAAAATTGTTAACATTATGTCTCACTGTAGTAAAAGTGGAACACTGCTATAATGGAAAGTTATATACTCATGCTTGCTAAGTACTTGTTTTTTTTGTGTAATAAAAGGACATATTAATGTTGCAACAGAATCCACAGTTTGCCTATTGTGCTCATACTCCACAACAATTAATAGAAAGACCACTATTTATGAAAACAATAACTTCTTTATTTAAAAGAGTCAGAAGTAATTAGTTAGTGAAATACATTTAACTTTCATTCTAAATAGAAAAATATTTAGTTGAGATAGACTTAACCTGTGACCCGTTCATAATTTCGTAGTGAACTTCATTTGTAATTTTATGTCAACTAGGAAAGTGTTTGAGGAAAAATGATACTTAACTTATGTCCAATTTATGATTCTGCAGTGAATATTAATACTAATGTTATAAAACATATTCGATTTGAATAAGCCCTGAAAGTAATAGTGTGTTCCGTTATCTGTTATATTTTGCAAATAGTTTGTGCTGCTCTAGCTGCTAGTTCCAACCTTAACGTTGACATATGTAGGTGTCAGAATTCATTGCACTGGCATGTGGTAAAGTATAGGTTGTGTCTGTCCGTTAAAGTTACTAATACCTATTATCCTGAACAAGAATGTTAGTCATTCTCTTGCCTATTTGGGCTGGCGACCGTTTTCTTTGTCCTATAAACAGTGTGGGTAGGTTAAGTATCATTTATTACTGTTTAAATATTTAACAAAATTCCTCTCAGGGAGTAACACTGCTTTGTTGATTTATACCATAGTTACGCTAACAAAATAGTTCCATTTTACAAACTGCCTCCAGGTTTGAGGTTATGGTATAGCAGTAGCGGACAGGAGTGTTATACCATTGCCTTATGTTTATATGCTGAGAGACGTGCGCAGAACTGCCTCAACGTCGTGATGTGGTATGATTTTTGGCTGTCCCCTTTATAAACTGAAAGCAGAGTTCGTCTCCACAAGAATCAATTCTCGGGTTGATCCCTGGACAGCAACAAATGGCCGATTCATCCGAAAGCAGTGCCCGCGGACGGGAAGGGAGAATAATGGGGGACAGGATGACAGGCAGTGAGGCAGTCACAGCAAGAATGTCCTGCGGCAGGCGGGGCTCATCAGCCAACGGGCCGTCCAGGCGAAACACAATACAGCCTCCCCGGGAGGAAACCAATAGGCCGCAGTAATGTGTGCTGGCTGGCAGCCTGGAAGCCGTCTCTGGCTCGAGGTGTCTGCAGTGGCCGAGGGCAGGACACTGTAGATGAAAAAGGAAAAGAGGAACAAAGAAGAATAGAACAGAGCAACAAAAGTGGGAGGCTACAAGAATGGAGATCGAAGGCTCGAGGCTACACTGAAAGAAGCGTGCGGACAAAAGAAATGTATGGACACTTATGTTAGGAGACGTCCGTCCTGCCGGTGCAACAGGGATGTATACAATGAAACAGATATCTTTTCATGTAACAGTTCTCTAATCAGCAAGAAATGTAATCATCTAATAACGTTTGCCTCGTTCTCTTAGGCTATGTTTTGAGTTTATCTAAATGAAATGTGGTATTTTTCATGGTAGAAGATATTTCGCTGAATTCAATCTATATCATGTCAACAGCACAGAGGCACTGATTTATGTGAACATTTTCATAGCAGCGTGTGTTTTCAAACATAATGAGTATCTCATGCGTAATAGCGAACAATCAGTGACATACCAGCTTATGCCTTGTGCGAAATCTTACGAAGGCATTGCCGACATTGCCTCTTATGTGAATTGCGGTTGAGAACGTAAAAATTTTTCAAGTGACTACAACCGACAGTTCACTGACCGCAGAATGACCATTAGATTACTGATACCTTATTAAATCTTGTCCAAATGTGTATTGGCCTAACCAACAAGCATTTTGAACGCTAAATGAATGGAAGGTTGTACTCGTAAACATTCGTATTTGGAAGACGAGGTTTCTTCTCGTGCAAAACTGTTTCACGGAGGACAATTTTAAACCTACTGTGTTGTACCATTAACTGAATGTATCTGAAAGAATGAAATAATTGCCAATGAATTACTTAAAGGCTACCTAGTTGTCTTAGGATAAATTTAACTTATTAATATTAATTATAAAGAAGAGGAAATCTATAATCTCTTGTGAATATGGGCCCAGGAATCCACATTTGAATCTTCACGTCTCTTCGTCGATATAGTCTTAGCTTGAATACTTACAAATTTCTCTATTTTCTGTTAAAAGTAATTTTCGTTTCGCAATTCTGTAATCCACATTTTCAATACGCTTCTTACATAAAGGTCTATTTACTTTTCACTAACATCAAATCAGCTACAGAGGTCCAATGGAATTATAGTAATCAAAAGTCCCATGAAATTGAAGAAATTCAAATTTTCTCTGTAAACAGAGCTAGATAATTTAAGTACATTTAAGGAATTGCGCTTTGGAACCGCCGCAAACGAATGAAGTGTGTATTTACTCACAGAGACCCAGCTTCGGTCAGGCAACACTCTTCGAGTGACTTGCTAATACATACAGATGTATGAGACACTGTACATGGCAAAACAGTTACAATGAATCTTTGTATGTAACAGATACATTCGGGTTAACATTGCATTAACTTCGAAGGTTCTTTCGTGCCAAATATTTAACTTTTACTATGAATGTTCAAATGGAATAGTTAAAAATTAAAAATCATATTTTTCGTCACTTATTAAAATCCAAGATCTACAGTCGATTTGCAGTGTTCAGAATACTGTCTGCCTAAAGTCGTATCATGAAGTGACGACTGCGTGAGCTGATGTTTGTTTTTCTTACGAATACAGCGATAATCTTAAAAATTTCTGTATCCAAAGATATTAGGATAACCTATTTTAATTTCTGCAGTGTTTTATAACTTGCTATGTGCATGTTTTGGGCTATTGACGATGCTAAATAATATCGTCAAAACAGAGTAAGCTATATGTACCTACACGCCTCCACTACTGAAATCGCTAGGTGCCAATTGCCGTCTACAGATATGTGAACGTTATTCGTTGTAATTACGAAGACCATTAGACCTGTTTGGAACAAGGAGAGGAATATGAGCCAGGCGTGGTGTGGCTGATTTAAGATCTATCTTAATTCTAGAAACACATTAGGCGAATGCTAGGATATGCCCTTTGATGCTGCATCTTCTTTAATTCCTTTTCTTGTCCACTGGAACAGTTTGTACAGAAAAATATACAGTCTATGTTTTCGTTTCCATGTGACTGAATAACTTGAGTAGTTACATAGCCTAGTCTTATAAAATATCGTACAATATGTAGGTTATTGCCACAGAAATAAGATAAAACCAACTCTGACCTCGAAACGATGGTTAGTTGGAACTCTGCAAAAGCTTGGCTATTATTTGTCCTATGCTCCAGCTTTTAACTAATTTGCCCAGATTCTTACAGTGGAACCTATATAACAGACTTCGAATCACAGTGCAGTTTCACATTTTTCCACAAGAAATAAACTGACTATTGTTTAAGGATATTTTCTGAGTATTTCCGTGTGAGGGGTTCCTGGTATTATGGTGTTTCTTTACAGAGTAAATTCAGTTAGTCTAGTATCTCAAACCCCTTTAGCTCAGTTTCTGTATAGCTCTGATGATGTCTGCACAGATGTCAAAATATAAATGGTACGCACTGTGTGTTTTGTTTGAATATATTCCATTACATTTGCTCAGAGTACTCGCTGTTGACAACAATAATGTCAACATAATTCTTCGTCCGTAAGCCTCTATTCACTACTGTTCGAGTCTGTTTTTCCCCGGTGTTATTCCTACGTTAACAGTGATGATCTGGCCAAACCAGGTGTATGGGTTCACTGAATTAAATGGAAGAACTGTGCAACCGACGCTATGAGAGAGAAAGAGACGGACAGCTGCCGATGGAGAATTGTCTATTTGTTGACAATAATATATCGTCAGCCAAAAATAAGAGGTAACTAAATAGGTAACTGCGCACAGAAGACGGTAACATTTCATATTTCCATGAGGGTTTTCTTAATTTTAAATTTTTTTTTTTTTAAATGGGGTTTGTAAAATGTAGCAGACACTGAAGAACCTGCCCTATAGGCTCTCAACCCTATACAAAATGATTTGAAAACTTAATACCTTTAGGTGATGCTTAAAACCAGAAACATTTAGGAATATATCAATTTATAAGAAAATAAACTTGAGAACCAAAATCAGACCCATTTGCTCAGAATTTCTAATCAGGATTACAAGGAGCTTTAAATACAGGCGTTAAAAGAAGCATCATTAAAGTTTAAAGAAATGTTTTCCAGATTCCACAATTGTTTAACCCAGTAATCTTTTAAACAACAAAGGCTATCAAGATGTCATAAATTTTAAAATGATAAAATCACAAGAAAGGGTTACCAATTTGAGATCAGGGCACGTATCAAAAGGGTGCTTGGTTCAGATCAGACTCTAAAACATTCACAGGTTACACATTAGAATTATGTAACAGATACAAAGCATAAAGAACATGAGAGGATTTGTTCACAAAAAGGAGGAATCTGCACCCACTTAATCCACAGAAGCATGCAGGCCGTTGAACATACAAATATTTTAAAACAATTCTAGCTCCTGATCATTCATAATGAAATGCACAGACAACTGTAAAGAATCAACGAACAGGTCTATTAAATTCAACAAATTATACGTGGTTTGAACCCCCGAGCTTACAGGTATGAAGAAAATATATCTGTACTTAAAGAGGTAGTAATTCAACGGGACTCGTCCAAAATGTGATCTCTTTTACATCTTTTCTTAAAAATAAACTGAACATACTCCGATCCTAGGACGCTGATCCACCTTTAATCCCAGACCAAATAACAGCCTTTAGAGAGAGCTACACATGCTATAGAAGGGAACCCAGCACTATTTACAGTTACCAGGACTCGGCAAAAACAGGGACTTCTGCAAATCGCATACTACACTCAGGCCCCCATAAATGATTTGCTCCACAAAGAGTTCTATGCCACAAGCCCGAGTCAAGTGGAGTGCTGACGGGAAGATATCTAGCAACCAAAGCACGAGAAATTGGAACTGACCTACTCAGAAGACGCGACCTGGCCCGTGAAGGCAGAAGGAAGCAAAGTTTCTTGAAATAGCTTCGGCATACCTCCACAGTAAACTGCCACCAACGACAATAAGACGACCACACCACCGACCTGTGCGAGCGAGCCTTCCTAACGTGCAGAACAGCCAGCATAACAGTACAACACCACTACTACATTCAGAAAATTATTTTATTAATTTTAGGAATGTTCATCAAAATTTTATGGTTTGTTGTACGTAAAATAATGTTATAGAAGGCCTGTAATCTAATGCGTGGAATAACGACCACGCAATGTATCTAAAAAGTTTATAAGACCTAAATTAAACATTTGTGCACTTTCTTATACAGTGTGAGTTGGATGATAAGAGAAATATTCATTTCTTATTTAAAACACAACATTTCTCTTCTGGTAGTTACTGGAAAACCCGGCTCCATATTTCCACTTTTTAAGCGTTTTCCGCTGTGCAAAAATTTATTCTTTTAGGCCATGTATTTGGTGACAGTATTTGGACTGTATATTTAAAAATTCCTAGTAATACTAATGTATTGCGCGCTTTAGTGTGGGAATTTATGAAAAATAGAACCTGCAATATTATTCAAATTTACTTAACTCCAAAAACAGTCCGATTTCCAATAAAACACTTAAGCTAATTTTTTTCATTCCTCACAGGTCTTAAATAAGAGCAAACTCTCTACAGATCACATTCTTGTCCTGGCTCTAACTTTTAAAGTGAAAAATAGTAAGATAGTTCCTCAAAACTTTGTAATTTCGCCGAAGCCAGCGGCCATAGGCATATTATCGCTGACAGCCAGACTATGCACTAAAGCCTGTTTCACTGAGCTTCATGTACATACGAACGAAAGGTGAGGTATTTATGGTGTCATCTTCCCTCCTATCAAATAGATCTTAGCTTGAAAGGTGTTTACAAATACTTAGACCAAGAACATTAAAGATAGGAAAGGGGTAAAAATAAATTGGCTCCATTGTTGCGACAGGATTTTGTAATTAGAGTACTACTTCAGTTTATTGTAATTACCAAGTTGATACAGTGTTTGGAATTTTATAAGTATGTGTCTACAAATTGTTATTTTTATGGTTGTAAACCTCACTGAGAGGGAAAGCCAATTAAGTATTACTAAAAGAATGGAGAATATTTAAGGCACTGTGGGAAGACGAAAATTTGGTACAAGCTAATCTGTATACACAACTGTGAATGCTGGTTCTCCTAGTCTAAGGTAAGGACATCACCAGTACTCTTCATGATGACGGATATCGCGTGTGTTAAAGAGTGGAAGACTTATCCATAATTGAAAAATCATAAAATTTAAATACTGAAATAACATCAGTACTTTTAATACACAATCTCCAACGACATGCATGATCAAGTCTAATTATTAGTGTCGTATACAAATTAGGAATGGAATGTTTATCGGTTAACTGAATTTTAAACGAGTGGAAACAAGTCCCTTTGTCATACTTTAAAACAGTAACTTTAGATGTGGTGGATTACTGTGTGCATTGATCAGTATCTACATTTAATCAGATTCAGTAAAAATATTTTTGCCAAAATGGTTAACCCAACGAGAAAAGTTAGGAACAACCTTCCCACCAGGAAAGCCGTGCATTAGACCACTCGGCCAACCGGGCGGGCCTACTGAACAGTTAATGTAAAATAAAATTAAGGATACCAATACACACGATATTACGTTACGATGAAATGATGAAACGGAAATGAAAAAAGAATTGTATACTGAAAATACACAATATGATAGACAACCTGAAGAGTTTGTGCAAGCAGCAGTATCAGGATTAATATGCATCCATCCGACAGTGACAATACTGGATACAGCTGAATCAACGAATGTCATCAGTGAAGCATACTGCAAGATATGCAGGAGGGAAAATAAGATTAGTGCTTCCGGTTCATAGTTGCTATCGGTTGTAAGACTTAATTGCTGACGGAGCAGATACAAATTAGTATACGTTTAGGGAATGTAGCATAGAAATGTACATTTCTAATAATGTAGAATTTAAACTAAACTGTCTCCTTGGCCTGGATATTTCACAGAATCAAGAAGCAAAGCTTGAACTCAAATTATGGAAACGTATAGCAAAGGATAGGAAAAAAGGTCATGTAGGATCTTATTAAAGCAAAATCATTACACGGTAAGTACTGCCTTGTACGTAAAGTAGAAAACAACGTAGTGTCCATCTTACAAGTAGCAAACCAACTAAGTGATTGTCAGAACAGTATCTACTGTATAGCAAGGAAGTCGATACACAAGTATCTGACATCTATGAACGAATTAAAGAATCAGAATGCATCTAACGTAGAGCAGCAATAATTGGCAGACATTTTAGCTCAGTACCTGCAAATACTTTCTGGGAAGCATGGTATTATTGACAGTTACACATATGGCATGAAGGTGGTTCCCGGTGAAAGATTCCGCTACGTGACTTACGCCATTCCATGGATGGAGGAGGAGGCAGTCCCCAAAACATCAGGTGGATGTTACAATGAGGGACAACTGAGACCTCATTGTCTGAATACAGGAGTTTTGCTAGTTATGAAAGCCGGTGGTGGCATCAGATTGGTCATAAATGTACAATAAATCAATAAGGTAATAATTGTAGTGGCCATTAAAAGAGAAAACTTTGATAAATTACTAAGACCATAATTCCATTAGCCATCTTATCAGAAAAACTAAAATAACACATTTAAAAGTTTTATGGAGTAAAATATCCCTCTAGCATCGATTGCGGTCGACATATTTATACGTCCTTGACCAGAGTCGTCATGCAAATATAGAGCTTTCATCTTCCTGGGACAAAGACATCAATTTTGTGTGTTTTGATTTATACTCAACGTTCTTATAACGACATTAGTTACTGGATCAAGTGACATTATATGTAGACTACAGTTTCGTAGCAACTATGTCTCGGGAAGAACACTTGACTTTAGTCCATAAAATATTGCATAAATTTGTTATTTCTGGTGTCACATCAAACTTAGGAAATCAGAGTTTAGAACGAAACACATTAACTTTTTAGACAAATTATACCTTCAATTATCATCGTACCAGAAACCAAGCAAACTGATGCAAGAAGGAATGTCCATTGTCTAACCAGAAGAAACAACTGGGGGCGTTCTTAGGCTTTGTATCTTTCTTTACACGCTTCTTGCCTGAACAAGTGCTAAACAGTAAACCATTGCTAAACTTTCTCTGCACGAATACACCGGGGATTTGGAAACAAGTATATGCATAGGAATTCAACAAAAAAATGCAATGGTACATCCTGAGATTTTTCACCAACCCAATATTATACTACATTTTGGTATAGCTTCAGATCCTTCTTGCAGTGGTCTCAGGGCTTGGCTCTATCGGATTATTGACGATAGTTTTGATGATATCTGAGAAAGTGTGTCTACTAATATAGTACTATGTACATGCAAAACAGCCCACACAAAAAGGTGTAAAATAGCATCATCTACATACAGGTCCATACATGACTGACAAAATACCATAGAAATAGCTATTTTCTAATGTATCCTGTAAGTAACGATATTGAGGGACTATGCAGTCATACGGACGCTAAGAATTATGATAGAATTATGATAGAACAGAAAGTAGAGACACTAAGAAACTTAGACACTATTTACACATACAACCATGAACGTGACTTATGTGTAGAACCTATACTTGAACTAACGTACTTGAATGAGAGATGACTTAATGACACAGATCAGACTGTGTAGTGGTCACTGGTATGTACATTCAGTAACAGTGAAAAGTAATTGTTTACAAAGCAAGAATTTTTTCAGAATTATTGAAAGCACTTAAAATTACTTTCATACATAGTAGTTTAAGGGAAAAAATAGGGCTTTGTGTTATTCTTGCCGAATAGTAGCAGTAATTTTAAAAGAAATCAGTTCTTTTTATGTATAGTGAAAACGTTGCCTTCTACAAATGAACCCCTGAGCAGCAAGTAGAGAATACGTAATTTCTGAGTACAAGGTAGTGCAGACATCAGTATTTTTCAACTTTTCTGGATCATTTCAGTATTTCTTCTTTTTATTAATCCATTTCAAGATTTTTACCTTTATTTTGTTTGTAGATAAAAAATCTTTAGTGATTGCAAACATTTTACCTAGTATCCGCAGTGACACCGTGCATCAGATGTAAGTATCCACGATGTATTAACTTCTAACATGACAATGCATTCAGTAGACTAAAATGTACTAGTGATATATGGAGACAGTCTTGAAGTTAATAGGTGACAAAATAAGACGTTGTTACGCTCGTATTTTGTTCCATTTCGGGTATTTTCTCATTGGTATATCATTTCTGCTAGTTTCACTAGGTCTCCATTCGCAGCAAAGTAGGAATCTGCCGCATTAGGGATCCAGATGTTCACGCCATGAATAATTAATTAGGTGACAACATACACTCCTGGAAATGGAAAAAATAACACATTGACACCAGTGTGTCAGACCCACAATACTTGCTCCGGACACTGCGAGAGGGCTGTACAAGCAATGATCACACGCACGGCACACCGGACACACCAGGAACCACGGTGTTGGCCGTCGAATGCCGCTAGATGCGCAGCATTTGTGCACCGCCACCGTCAGTGTCAGCCAGTTTGCCGTGGCATACGGAGCTCCATCGCAGTCTTTAACACTGGTAGCATGCCGCGACAGCGTGGACGTGAACCGTATGTGCAGTTGACAGACTTTGAGCGAGGGCGTATAGTGGGCATGCGGAAGGCCGGGTGGACGTACCGCCGAATTGCTCAACACGTGGGGCGTGAGGTCTCCACAGTACATCGATGTTGTCGCCAGTGATCGGCGGAAGGTGCACGTGCCCGTCGACCTGGCACCGGACCGCAGCGACGCACGGATGCACGCCAAGACCGTAGGATCCTACGCAGTGCCATAGGGGACTGCACCGCCACTTCCCAGCAAATTAGGGACACTGTTGCTCCTGGGGTATCGGCGAGGACCATTCGCAACCGTC
Source organism: Schistocerca gregaria (assembly GCF_023897955.1). NCBI lineage: Eukaryota > Metazoa > Arthropoda > Insecta > Orthoptera > Acrididae > Schistocerca > Schistocerca gregaria. The sequence continues at coordinate 921,001,475 of NC_064920.1, forward strand.
TCCATGAAGCTGGGCTACGGTCCCGCACACCGTTAGGCCGTCTTCCGCTCACGCCCCAACATCGTGCAGCCCGCCTCCAGTGGTGTCGCGACAGGCGTGAATGGAGGGACGAATGGAGACGTGTCGTCTTCAGCGATGAGAGTCGCTTCTGCCTTGGTGCCAATGATGGTCGTATGCGTGTTTGGCGCCGTGCAGGTGAGCGCCACAATCAGGACTGCATACGACCTAGGCACACAGGGCCAACACCCGGCATCATGGTGTGGGGAGCGATCTCCTACACTGGCCGTACACCTCTGGTGATTGTCGGGGGGACACTGAATAGTGCACGGTAAATCCAAACCGTCACCGAACCCATCGATCTACCATTCCTAGACCGGCAAGGGAACTTGCTGTTCCAACAGGACAATGCACGTCCGCATGTATCCCGTGCCACCCAACGTGCTCTAGAAGGTGTTAGTCAACTACCCTGGCCAGCAAGATCTCCGGATGTGTCCCCCATTGAGCATGTTTGGGACTGGATGAAGCGTCGTCTCACGCGGTCTGCACGTCCAGCACGAACGCTGGTCCAACTGAGGTGCCAGGTGGAAATGGCATGGTAAGCCGTTCCACAGGACTACATCCAGCATCTCTGCGCTCGTCTCCATGGGAGAATAGCAGCCTGCATTGCTGCGAAAGGTGGATATACAATGTACTAGTGCCGACATTGTGCATGCTCTGTTGCCTGTGTCTATGTGCCTGTGGTTCTGTCAGTGTGATCATGTGATGTATCTGACCCCAGGAATGTGTCAATAAAGTTTCCCCTTCCTGCGACAATGAATTCACGGTGTTCTTATTTCAATTTCCAGGAGTGTATGTGCGACCATCGCAAACAGCAAACTTTCTATAAGTTCAGGCCAATGTTCAGAACAACAGAAAGCTTGCCAGGTGGTCAATCCATTTCGTAAATTCAATGTATATTAGGACTAAGAATTTGTTCACTGTACTGTACCACGAGCATCAATACATATCTGTGCTGAGAAACAGAAGCAATCAAGCAAAATCATTCCCAGTGAAAAACGACAGTATGAGAAACGGCGACTGGCGGAGATCGAATCGGACTTCATGAAGGACTATACTAGAAACTTCTACAGAACGTTCAGAGAAAATATGACTGGATATCAACCACCCAATTACGTGTGCTTCAGAAGACCAGATGGAACCCTAGAAGCCAATACCAAGAACAATTGTCATATTCTGGCAAAGTACTTTGAAAAATAGCTCAACACGAACCCCCCTATCGAAGAAATGATGACAGAAACGAGCACGTACAATCCAGATAGTGAACCTCCAACTCTAGAAGAAGATAGAGAAGTAATCAAGTCACTCAAGAATCGTAGAGCATCAGGGGAAGACGTCATCATCGCGGTAATATGGAAGTTTCAAGACCCAGCACTCACCAAAGACATCCACAGGAACTTGGAAAATATCTGGAACACCATGAAAATTCCTAACGACTGGAAAACTGCCCTGATACACCCACTACACAAAAAAGGTGACAAGACTGACCAGAACCACTACAGAGGAATATCCCTACTACCTGTCACATACAAGATCCTCTCTAAAGCTTTACTGAAAAGACTAGAATGCCTGCCCGACCACTTGATTGGGGAATACCAAGCAGGCTTCCATAAAGGGCTGTCTTGTGCGGAACAAATTTGAACCTGAAAATGATTTTACAACACAAGCAGAACTTGACCATTACCTTTGTCGACTTTAAAAAGGCGTAAGACTCCATCGACCGGGAAAATCTCTTCAAAATTCTAGCAGAATACAAAGTAGACAACAAAACACGGGCTATCAAGCCTGACTTTTGCAGACGATTTGGCGATTGTCACGAAAGGTATAAAGGAAACAGAAGACTCTATTGAAAAACTACCCGAAATCGCTTCCAAAACTGGACTACAGATCTCCTACGAAAAGACACAGTTTACGAGCACAAATAAACGCTCATCTCTGAACACAAAGTATGCCACGATTTACAAAACGTCAAACTTCAAATACCTCGGTGAAACACTTCAAATGACTGGACATAACAGCGACTCAAACGAAGAAAGAAAGACTAAACTGGACAAGGCATACAAAGTTGTGTGGAATCATTACAACAAGAAGTGTATCTCACAAAAAGCCAAATTACGCCACTACGACACGGTGGTGCTGCCCGAGGCACTATATGCAGCAGAAACCACACTAATCCTAGGGCATACACGTATCAGACAACTAGAAAAAGTAGAACGGAAAATACTTACGAAAAAAATTGATGCAACTAACAACAATGGAAAATGGATCAAGAAACCTACAGAGGAACTATACAAACATACGGTGACAATCACAGAAAAGATTAGAAAACGCAGACTACAATTCTATGGACACCTATACAGAATACCAGCACACAGGCTGACCAAACAGATCTTTGACTGGGTAACAACCAGAAACAATACATGTGTGTCAGAGGTAAAAATCGACCTGAAACAACTCAACATAACAGCAGCCACAATAAACGACAGAATAAAATTCAGAGTAATCATTAAAAACTAAACTACATGAGATACAATGTGACAAACGAACAGGCGAAATTGGATCGAAGAACGCTTGCAAGATCACAGCCGGAAGATGAATGAAATATCGGCCACCAAAAAGGCAATCAAGATGAAGCCAAAGACACAAAGCCGACCAGAAGCATGGAAAGAGGACCGGAAACAGAAACACAGCGAGTGGACGTTTGGGCAGCAAGGAAGGCAGCAAAAGGAACTGGACATGTAGGTTAGTCCAAATACGCTCTTTAAGAGCGAAACACCAATACTAAAAATAATAATAATGGTGTTACAAAAAGGTACTGCCGAACTTTCAGGATACATTCCTCACTCACAAAGAAAGAAAATATGGTATGTGGACATGTGTCCGGAAACGCTTACTTTCCATGTTAGAGCTCATTTTATTACTTCAAATCACATTAATCATGGAATGGAAACAAACAGCAACAGAACGTACCAGCGTGACTTCAGACACTTTGTTATAGGAAATGTTAAAAATGTCCCCCCTTAGCGAGTATACCTGCATCCACCCTCCGTCGCATGGAATCCCTGATGCGGTGATGCAGCCCTGGAGAATGGCGTATTGTATCACAGCCGTTCACAATACGAGCACAAAGAGTCTCTACACTTAGTACCGGAGTTGCGTAGACAAGAGCTTTCAAATGCCCCCATAAATGAAAGTCAAGAGGGTTGAGGTCAGGAAAGCGTGGAGGCAACGGAATTGGTCCGCCTCTACCAATCCATCGGTCACCGATTCTGTTGTTGAGAAGCGTACAAACACTATGAATGAAATGTACAGGAGCTCCATCGTGCATGAACCACATGTTGTGTCGTACTTGTAAAGGCACATGTTCTGGCAGCACAGGCAGAGTACCCCGTATGAAATCATGATAACGTGCTCCACTGAGCGTAGTTGGAAGTACATGGGGCCCAATCAAGACATCACCAACAACGCCTGCCCAAACGTTCACAGAAAATCTGTGTTGATGACGTGATTGCACAACTGCGTGCGGATTCTCGTCAGCTCACACATGTTGATTGTGAAAATTTACAATTTTATCACGTTGGAATGAAGCCTCATCCGTAAAGAGAACATTTACACTGAAATGAGGATTGACACATTGTTGGATGGACCATTCGCAGAAGTGTACCCGTGGAGGCCAATCAGCTGCTGATAGTGCCTGCACACGCTGTACATGGTACGGAAACAACTGGTTCTCCCGTAGCACACTCCATAAAGTGACGTGGTCAACGTTACCTTGTACAGCAGGAACTTCTCTGACGCTGATATTAGGGTTATCGTCAACTGCACGAAGAATTACCTCGTCCATTACAGGCGCCCTCGTCGTTCTAGGTCTTCCCCAGTCGCGAGTCATAGGCTGGAATGTTCCGTGCTGCCTAAGACGCCGATCAATTGCTTCGAACGTCTTCCTGTCGGAACACTTTCGATCTGGAAATCTGTCTCGATACCAACGTACCGCGCCACGGCTATTGCCCCGTGCTAATCCATACATCAAATGGGCATATGCCAACATCGCAATTGTAAACATTACACTGACTACAAAACCACGTTCGTGATGAACTCTAACCTGTTGTTGTTACGTACTGATGTGCTTGATGCTTGTACTGTAGAGCAATGAGTCGCATGTCAACACAAGCACCGGTCTCAACATTACCTTCCTTTAATTGGGCCAACTGTCGGTGAATCGAGGAAGTAGAGTACATACTGACGAAACTAAAATGAGCTGTATCATAGAAATTAAGCGTTTCCGGACACATGTCCACATGACATCTTCTCTTTGTATGTGTGTGAGGAATGTTTAATGAAAGTTTAGCCATACCTTTTTGTAACACCTTGTATATAAGTGAGTGATACCAGTGGACTTTTGCTGAGTAAAAACAACTTGGAATCATATGTACACACTCGTACCAACGATAAAACAATTCACCGTGATATGATATGACTGAAAACTAATGTTCCGTGCTGCCTCAACTTTCTATGCTGTTTCAAATCTGTTTTCAGTTTTTTCCCCTAAGATATAGTTTCTCTGAAATTTGACTGCAAAAATATATTCTTGTCCCATTATGTTATGTGTTTTGTTGAAGGGAAATTTCTCAATACAGCCCTCAATGTCTTTATGTTGTTATACTTGATGATCCTAGCTGTTATTGTATAACTTCGAAAGTGTTGGTTATACCACAGATTTGTATTACCAGTATTATATATTATTTGTATATACAAGACATTATTAATAAAACAGTTTACCTTTTGTTTGTAGTTACTACAGTGTCAGCACACAACTTCGTGAATTATCCAAATGTGGAAATTATACAGGGCCTAAGAAGAGTATGGCTATAGCAGAGTTTGTGAAAAAAGCTTACCATGCTTATCCGAAGCTTATTTTAAAATGAAGCTTCCTGTTCAGGACAGGTGATTGCGTGAAAGACAGTTTACCACTACTATACTGGAAGGTTACGATTGTAGACAAAAGGAAAGATAACCTACATGCAATTTGCGATTCCACTGGCGTGGAAGGAGCCTAAAAGTCACCTTAGTGACTATTACTTCTGTTTATTTAATGTTCAGGAGCTCAACAAGAACAATAAGAAATATATTGTGAATCCAGTCGTTGATTCAGCCATTAGGCCAGTTGCACATGCAGAAGATCTGATTGCTCAATCTGTATTAGAGAACATAGCAGAAGATGATGCAAATGAAGTTGATGCAGTTATTGAAGACTATAGTAATGTCTAAAAGGCTGAATGCGACTTTATTCCACAACTATTCTCTCATAGTGAGCTTAATGCTCTCATATTAGATTTTAATTTGCCGAAGGAATCTGCATAGTTATGTGAACTTCAATTAAAAAGTGAGAATCTTTTGGAGCCAGAAACACTCTACCCATGGTACAGACATAGAGAGAAAGAACGAGTTCCTTTATTCTCACAGAACAATTCCTTGGTTTAGTGCAGTAACATAAATGGGTTAATGCACTTCTGTGGCACTGACCTTGTTCCTACCCATTGGAGACTTTTTATACACTCATCAACCAGGATCCTGAAACGTGTGTTACTGCACAATGAGAATGAATATATATCCATTGCTGTGGACCATTCAGATCAAATGAAGATATGAGAAAATGAAGATATTCTTAACAAGTACCTAATATGAGGAACACAAATGCCTTGTCTGTCCTGACTTCAGAGTTATTGTAACACTATTAGGACAACAACCTGGCTTTACAAAAATGGCTTATTTTGTATACAAATGGGACAGTCGTGCAAGTAAAAGACTATGGTGTATGAGAGTTTGGTCGGAGCGGAAAAATTCTCATCCTGGAGCTACAAACATTTGGCATAAACTTATTTAAAAAAAAAGGATAATATCTTCCTTCCACCACTACACGTAAAATTCTGTTTTATGAAGCAATTTCTTAAGTCTCTACTACAGGACGGACCCTGCGTCAGGTGCGTTTCAAGTTTCCCTTCATTGCTAAAGATAAGTAAAAAGCTGAAATTTTGGTTGGCACAAAAACAAAAACATCGATGAAGGGTGAAGATTTAGATAAGATAATGATGTAGAGAGAAAAAGACGCGAGCAACACCCTCCAATCTGTTACCTAGAACTTTCTCTGTAACAACATAGATCCTAATTCCAGTGCCATATTGAAAAATGTTGCAAAATTTCAAGAAGACAGGTTGTAACATGAGTATGAAAGTCCACTCTCTGCACTCACATATCGACAACTCTTCGGAAAATTTGGGCATTAAAGTGAAGAGCAGGGTGAATGTTTTCACTAAGATACTAAGGAGATGCAGAGGAGGAATAAGTGGAACTGGAAGGCAACTACACTCCTGGAAATGGAAAAAAGAACACATTGACACCGGTGTGTCAGACCCACCATACTTGCTCCGGACACTGCGAGAGGGCTGTACAAGCAATGATCACACGCACGGCACAGCGGACACACCAGGAACCGCGGTGTTGGCCGTCGAATGGCGCTAGCTGCGCAGCTTTTGTGCACCGCCGCCGTCAGTGTCAGCCAGTTTGCCGTGGCATACGGAGCTCCATCGCAGTCTTTAACACTGGTAGCATGCCGCGACAGCGTGGACGTGAACTGTATGTGCAGTTGACGGACATTGAGCGAAGGCGTATAGTGGGCATGCGGAAGGCCGGGTGGACGTACCGCCGAATTGCTCAACACGTGGGGCGTGAGGTCTCCACAGTACATCGATGTTGTCGCCAGTGGTCGGCGGATGGTGCACGTGCCCGTCGACCTGGGACCGGACCGCAGCGACGCACGGATGCACGCCAAGACCGTAGGATCCTACACAGTGCCGTAGGGGACCGCACCGCCACTTCCCAGCAAATTAGGGACACTGTTGCTCCTAGGGTATCGGCGAGGACCATTCGCAACCGTCTCCATGAAGCTGGGCTACGGTCCCGCACACCGTTAGGCCGTCTTCCACTCACGCCCCAACATCGTGCAGCCCACCTGCAGTGGTGTCGCGACAGGCGTTAATGGAGGGACGAATGGATACGTGTCGTCTTCAGCGATGAGGCACATAGACACAGGCAACAGAGCATGCACAATGTCAGCACTAGTACAGTGTATATCCACGTTTCGCAGCAATGCAGGCTGCTATTCTCCCATGGAGACGATCGTAGAGATGCTGGAAGTAGTCCTGTGGAACGGCTTGCCAGGCCATTTCCACCTGGCGCCTCAGTTGGACCAGCGTTCGTGCTGGACGTGCAGACCGCGTGAGACGACGCTTCATCCAGTCCCAAACATGCCTAATGGGGGACAGATCCGGAGATCTTGCTGGCCAGGGTAGTTGACTTACACCTTCTAGAGCACGTTGGGTGGCACGGGATACATGCGGACGTGCATTGTCCTGTTGGAACAGCAAGTGCCCTTGCCGGTCTAGGAATGGTAGATCGATGGGTTCGGTGACGGTTTGGATTTACCGTGCACTATTCAGTGTCCCCCCAACAATCACCAGAGGTGTACGGCCAGTGTAGGAGATCGCTCCCCACGCCATGATGCCGGGTGTTGGCCCTGTGTGCCTAGGTCGTATGCAGTCCTGATTGTGGCGCTCACCTGCACGGCGCCAAACACCCATACGACCATCATTGGCACCAAGGCAGAAGCGACTCTCATCGCTGAAGACGACACGTCTCCATTCGTCCCTCCATTCACGCCTGTCGCGACACCACTGGAGGCGGGCTGCACGATGTTGGGGCGTGAGCGGAAGACTGCCTAACGGTGTGCGGGACCGTAGCCCAGCTTCATGGAGACGTTTGCGAATGGTCCTCGCCGATACCCCAGGTGCAACAGTGTCCCTAATTTGCTGGGAAGTGGCGGTGCGGTCCCCTACGGCACTTCGTAGGATACTACGGTCTTGGCATGCATCCGTGCGTCGCTGCGGTCCGGTCCCTGGTCGACGGGCACGTGTACCTTCCGCCGACCACTGGCGACAACATCGATGTACTGTGGTGACCTCACGCCCCACGTGTTGAGCAATTCGGCGGTACGTCCACCCGGCCTCCCGCATGCCCACTATACGCCCTCGCTCAAAGTCCGTCAACTGCACATACGGTTCACGTCCACGCTGTCGCGGCATGCTACCAGTGTTAAAGACTGTGATGGAGCTCCGTATGCCACGGCAAACTACTTCACACTGACGGCGGCGGTGCACAAATGCTGCGCATCTAGCGCCATTCGCGGCCAACACCGCGGTTCCTGGTGTGTCCGCTGTGCCGTGCGTGTGATCATTGCTTGTACAGCCCTCTCGCAGTGTCTGGAGCAAGTATGGTTGGTCTGACACACCGATGTCAATGTGTTCTTTTTTCCATTTCCAGGAGTGTATTATTATTCAGGATGGGGTGAGGCCAGATCCGCGCCGTACGTCGGCAGTACGTGACATTCCAGTCTCTCAGACTATAAAGCAGTTACAATCATTTACGGGATTATTAAATTGTTTTTGTCGATTCATGAAGCTGTTGGCTGAAATAGAACAACCATTGACGAAATTGTTAAAAAAAAGGGGTTACGTTTAACTGGAGTCCCGAGTGTCCGACAGCATTTCAAAATTTATAGGACGTATTAACTTCGGCTCCAGTTATGGTGTATCCAGATTTCACAAAAGAGGGGGAGAGGGTGTTATGCACCAACCCTATATCTCGCAGCTGGCCGCAGAATTTCATAATTGCGAGACCTCGTTCACTTTGTGTTCCTGGCGGATGTGTAAACAAGCGAGAAACGAAACGGCAGCACTTCATCACTTTATCAGGTCAGGAGGAAAGCAGGACATCAACACTTTGCGCCAACTGGGTAGCTAGCATCAGCAGGAGCTTAGTAAAGCAATACGAATGAGAAGTGGCACGTCACCTAGTTACATGAAGTATGGGACCACGTCGCTGATGCTAGAAAACGTACTGAATATTGTTATTGACCAGTCTGATGGTACCTGTATTAGAAATATGTTAAGCAAATAGAGCGCGATATGAATGTCTATTACATTCGTATTAGGAAAGCGTATGCGGTCATTACAAGTGACGTTTGTTCAACATCAGCTGATATTTCACGCTATAAATTCTCCAGCATTTAAGTTCAGAAGGCAGTTGGTCAGAGACATCGATGACAAACTTGACGGGCGTACTCGATTCCCTGACACGGTATTAACACTGGATATAAGTCTGTTGTAGATTTCCTGCTCCTACTCAACACCGCCAGCAACCGCCAGAGAGATGTCTTCCTCTCCGTACGCACCTGTCACGAGTTCGGCGCTGCTGACAGCTTCCAACGCAGATGGGAAAGACTGGGGGTCCTCCGTGTCGACTTGGGCCGGGACTCCAGCTTTCGTGACTCCTCAGCAGAGCCACGGGGCTCACCTGTGCGCCAGGCCAGAGTCGGCGCACTTCTAGACCACACGACAACCGCCATCGCGGTTCAGAGAGTACGTAGCCACAGTTGCGGGAGGGGATCTAGGACCTCTTGGGCCGGCTTGTGTAAGCGACATACACACTCGCCCCCTTCTTCGCGTGCGGTGGGTGGAGACGCAGCATCCACTCTCTGAGCAGCTGCCGTGCGCTCGCGGCGCACCCGGGGTAGCAACGGCAAAGGACCGGCGTAGTATTGCTAGAGAAGATATGTATTTGCAGAAATAAAGTGTTAAAATCACTGTTCTTTTACAGCGCCCATCGGCGGTCACAGGTCACAATCATCTCCTCTTCCCTGAAGGCCTCTCTGAGTGGCCGAGCATTTTGAGGCGCCATGTCACGGATTGCGCAGCCTCTCACTCCGGAGGTTCGAGTACTCCCCGGGCATGGGTGTCTGTGTTGTTCTGAGCATGAGTTAGTTTCAGTAGTATGTAAGTCTGGGGACCGATGACCTCAGCAGTTTTGTCCCTTTGGAATTCACACACATTTTGGATACCTTTCCTGAGGAACCGGCAAGATGCGAACTGAGAGAGTGTCTGCTTACACACCATCCATCTACCACACCGGCCAATATTCTCCAACCGCACTCTGAAAATAGACCAGAATGGACACGAATATGCCACCATACAACTACTCGATCGGATCATCACCGCTCCCGACCGGTTCCGTCCTCTTCTAACTACACGTAGGGAAATTAGAATCATACTCAGGAAATTCAATGGGAACAGTTCACCTGGTATTGACAAGATCAGCAACTTACTCCTGAAGAGTTTACCATGTAAACCTTTGGTACCCCTGACAAGAATTTATAGAGGCTGTCTCTTGACGAAGTATTTCTCCACTGAGTGAAAGGTCGCCTATGTATTTCCCATTTCCCGATCACAGAAGGACGTTACCGCGGCCACCGATTACTGATCCATTAGTATTCTTAGTGGTTTGTGCAAAACTTTTGGGAGAGTCATCAAGGACTTCCTTTTGGAACCACTGGTAGAAGATGGTATGATCAGGGCAGGAAAAGTATGGCTTCCAATGTAAACTATCCGCAGAGCTGAAACTTGTTCGTATGGAGGAACATATCACTACAAATTTCAATGCGTCTAGTGCTACAACAGCTGACTGTTTGGATATTGAAAGTTCCTAGGATATGGTATGGAGGGAATAACTAATTCAGAAACGTGATAAACAGACGTCGATACCTAATTGTTATGTGAAAGTTATCTCTAGGTGTTTGACAGACAGAAAGATGACTGTTTCAGTAGAGGGAGAATTGTCTGATACCCAAGTGACGCTGGTGGAACTGGCTTAAGGATCCGTTTCGTTCCCAATACTGTTTAATCTCTATGTAAATGGCACGCCAACTGCCACAGGGGCAGAACCTGCACAGCTGGCCGATGATCTGGCTTATTCCACCAGCGGAAGTCATACTGACGCCAACACTCGACGCCTTCAATGTCAAATCGATGCCATGGCCGAGTAGTGTAAGACTAGTAAAGTGCAACCACATCCCACCAAGACGATAGCCATCTGTTTCAGCAAGAGATGCCCCTTGATGCCTACCAGTTTGGGACTACATGGGCGGGATACCCCCTGGGGGGAGGCAATGGTCACTTTCCAGGGTCGACTGTTTACTCTAAGATACAGTATGGCAGCTCGGTCTGGGGTCTTGCTAACCCAACACAAATTGGCCGTCTACTTCGTGCCAGCCACTACACTCGCGTCGTTGATTTGCACGCCGCCCTCCATACAGATCGCAAACGGACCACGACCCTGCACAACAAAGAAAACACTTCTCGTAACTCGATGTACCATACATCGTAATATCAACTGCGAGTATCTTACGGACCGATACAGAGGTCGTAAGAAGTTTATTCATAAAAAAGTGAACCCAAGCACCTACTCACTTTTCTCCATGATGTCTGGATTGTCGTCGACTTACAGCTGGTATTGCTGTAGAATGCTTATCACAGTTATTACACTCGATCATGTATACATCAAAGGCGTGAAATTTGTCATGTGGGCTTCTCAAGTTACGTTTTACGCGAAGTTGTAATATGTTGTAACTTGATCACCGCACCTGGCTTTAGACTTTCTGAGAAACTTCTCTATTTGCTGGGACATATTGCCGTGAAAATTCATAGGGATGGTTTTAATTCTTTCTTTATGATCATTGTTTCCTCATTCAGTGTGCATTTACTAACTATTTGTTTTTTGTTTCTTTAGCCGATTGTACGGGCGCACAATATCATTTACGGAAAAAGAAAAACCATTGGCTATTGCAGTCTGTCTTAGATTTTTACAGCAACTCTCTCCTCCCATATATCGAAAACAAATAGCGCATGTGTGCAGGCATTGAGCACATGTGATAATGCTATTAAATATACGGGTATTGATGAAGTGCACAGATGAGTTAAAGTTTCATCACCTGTACTGTAACAGGATGATTGTATTCCACAAGCTATATTGTAAGTTGCAAGAGGTGCTCCTTGTGGCCCTGTCTTTCGTTGTTTGAAACAATGTTTTTTTTCTACTCTAACACCCTTTGTACACTGCTAAACATTTTTTTTTTTTTGCCACGACTTCGAGGGCTGTGTCTGGTTCTAAAATGCATCAGCACACTCTGATCCACAGCCTCTAGCATGAAACTAGACGTTTCACAGTGTAAATCACGTAGCTACTGCTGCTGCCATAACACACCACACATAATGGATAATTTTTAATAGCATGCTACGGTCGCAGGTTCGAATCCTGCCTCGGGAATGGATGTGTGTGAAGTCCTTAGGTTAGTTAGGTTTAAGTAGTTCTAAGTTCTAGGGGGCTGATGACCACAGAAGTTAAGTCCCATAGTGCTCAGAGCCATTTTTGAATTTTTAATAACAGTCAGTTACTACATAAGGAAACTGGAAGAGCTTTGTATCATTGTGAAGAGTTTCCAAAACACAGTCCCAAGATGATTCACAAGCTCCACCTTTAAACTCATCTGTCACAGTGACGGAATAGCTGATGGCTCTGCATTCTGTTTCGACTGATTACTCATGTTGCAGTCATGTACGCAATCACTGTTTCGGTGCTAGGCATCCCCAGAAGGTGTCGTCCCTCCACAAAACTCTTTCTCCAACTAAAACAAGTGTCGTCAGTCAATCATTATATGATAACCAACAGCGTGCCTGTGGATGGATGGGATGGAAAAGACATGGATGATCTACTGAAACAATAAGCATCACACTTGATAGCGTGAACAATTTTAGCAACTTGACAGTAATTTCAACACCGAACAATGAAGTGGAAGCATGTTTCCCAGTTTCAGTATCATAGCTAAACCACCCCTTCTCCACTTTGTGAGTATTATTGCAAATGTGGATAGATGACTGTGCAGTACATCCATTCATTGTTCATTCTCGAACACATACATCATCAAAGCATGTCACACAAAGCTCTGCATATTTCGAGCATAGTGCTTAATTTACGGCGTATGTCTATGCTGATGGGAGTCACAGAGCAGGAGTCACAGTCTAGGGGTAAAATTAGAGATTTAAAGACCCCCTCACACAATCATTGGCCAACCAGCCCTGCAGCACCCTTATCAATTTAATCTGCTACCGACGAGTAATAGACTATTGCATTCCACGTCACGTGAATAAATGGAGCTTGCCGAGTCTTCATCGATCCAAGTGCACTAAATTTCTCGACATTCGCCCATGTAGAGAAGATTAGCACTACTTTTCGATGTATAGTAACAAGTTTGAAAGTGTTGTGATATAATATCAGACGATTAAGAAGAACAAGAAACAGACGATTTTATATGCGATGGAGCTGCAGACGGATGGAGTACGAAGCATTTTTACGTAATTCAATCAAGATACATGTTTTAAAGTACTATTCCAGAGTCAGTAACTGGAAGGTATTGGTAAGAGAGAATATAAACACACACACACCTAAGGCTACAACGTTCCGCACTTAAAACGTGCTATACTGTTAGATCGCTAGAGTTTCAGACCTATCAGTCATATGGAATGTAGTGCTGCTATTATACCAATGTAACAAATATATTTCATGCTCATGGCATCCATCATTCTTCCTGGTTTCTCTACGATAAACTATGCCATAGAACCGTAAAACGAAAAGTCTCCTTCTTTAAAACATTGTCTCTGTGTGATACGAGCACAATATAGCTTTCCAGAAATGTATAGCGACCATTGTTCACTTCCGATCACGGTCCATAAATTATACTATGCGTGCATTAACCTTATAAATAAAACTGACATTAGTTGGGGGGGGGGGGCGGCTTATGGGAATTACCGTTAGTAACGAGGAAAGCCTATTACAAGGAAACACATAAACGCATAGGAGCAGCGCCTGACATGAGGAAATTACAAGTCACTCTGTCACTAACTCTATAAAAAGAACATCTTTCAGGCTAATGTATACATGGGGAGTTTCACTGCCTCACAAGCACCTATCGAAAACTTAGTTATGATGCTGAAGTCTCGATTTTACACCCAAGATGCGACAGGGGAATGGAGCACATCGCATAAATCATAGTTCATTCAGAGCAATGTGTCACGTTTCATCACACATAAGATGGAAGTCCTCTGATGACTGACAGGTTTATCGTTAACGATCGCGAGTAGACAGTGCTTTAAATCACATAAAGAACACGAGGCTGTATTCGATTCGAACGCAGGCTATGTCACGAGACTGAAGCACCATGACGGAACAGTGAAAAAATTGACCTGCAGCAACTTTTTCCTCTCTAGAATGCATAATCAGACTACCATTAAATCGTACACCATTACAGACAGTTCCATCACCATCAATCACCTCGTCTGTGACACATGTATATATACAGACATGGTGGAATTGGGTGGAAAGCTGGAAAGCCGTCCTTTTATATCTGTAACTGCTATTGTAATGGCGAAGCGCAATCGTATCGATGCAGGCGGCGGCCGTTTCGGTGGGACTATTGGCTGGGGCGCCAGCCAGCACAGGGCCCCACGGGCCGCAACACTGTCAGCACAGTAGCTCCATCCCATAATTTGTGATTGTATATGGATGAGAACGCAGTATTTTAGGACAACTATATCCCCCTGTTCTATGATGCATTTTCATTTCCATCAGCTGTGATAGCGCGTATTGGCTTTGGTTAGGGTAGATTTTAGTAGGCGTGTGTAGTGAACTCTGACATCAAACATGGATAGATGCTATACGCTTGCAGGTAATAGACCTTTTTTTTTTAACTCGTCTCTGTCCGACACCAGGATCTAGTGCGTTGAATTCCCCCCCCCCCCCCTTTTCTCCCCTAGCTTGTAAGTGTATGGTAGAGTTTGACTGTTTCTGTTGCTGGTTTCGAGTGGTATAATGTTTTTTTTTTTTCCCAGCAGGATAACATGAGTTTAGAGTTTTTGCGGAGTACTGCCGTCCTTGTGAAGAGCAAGGCATATATTTGAGTAATTACGCCGGATGTTTGTGATGAATTACGTAATTAGGATCGATAATTGCGTCTAGCGTAAGTTTCTAGACGTAATGCGAAATTTTTTTAAGCGGGAACTTACTCAGCATCGGAAGAACAGTTACCTAGAACAAAGTTATTGTGACAAGAGTGTTTCACCCATCATGCTATTATACCTTCTGTGTTAGGTACTGGCGTGCCATACGCCTTTATGTAGGATAATTTTGTCGCAAAATGCGGGCGTAAAAGTTTGTAAACGTGCGTTTTATGTCCATTACATTTATGTGCAGGAGCATTTTGTCCAGAAAAATAAAATAAATTTGAGATTACAATTATATTTATTTGTTTGCGATATGCAGTTATATATCCCATTAACATCAACTTGGAAAAAATCACGTGCTTCTATTTTTAATCGATGCAACAGAAGTACAGTATTTGTAAAATAGCTGATTCTTATATCCCTCAAATTTTACACGTACTTCGCACTGTTCCTGCCCAATGAACCATGGACCTTGCCATTGGTGGGGAGGCTTGCGTGCCTCAGCGATACAGATGGCCGTACCGTAGGTACAACCACAATGGTGGCTTACCTGTTGAGAGGCCAGACAAACGTGTGGTTCCTGAAGAGGGGCAGCAGCCTTTTCAGTAGTTGCAGGGGTAACAGTCTGGATAGTTGAATGATCTGGCCTTGCAACATTAACCAGAACGGCCTTGCTGTGCCGGTACTGTGAACGGCTGAAAGCAAGAGAAAACTACAGCCGTAATTCTTCCTCAGAGCATGAAGCTGTACTGTATGGTTAAATGATGATGGCGTCCTCTTGGGTAAAGTATTCCGGGGGTAAAATAGTCCCCCATTCGGATCTCCGGGCTGGGACTACTCAAGAGCGTGAAATGTCAGATCTCTTAATCGGGCAGGTAGGTTAGAAAATTTAAAAAGGGAAATAGATAGGTTGAAGTTAGATATAGTTTGAATTAGTGAAGTTTGGGGTCAGAAGGAACAAGACTTTTGGCCAGGTGAATACAGGGTTATAAATACAAAATCAAATAAGGGTAATGCAGGAGTCGGTTTAATAATGAATAAAAAATAGGAGTGCCGGTAAGCTTTATTGTGGCCAAGATAGGCACGAAGCCCATGCCTACTACAGTAGTACAAGTTTATATGACAACAAGCTCCGCAGATGATGAAGAAATTGATGAAATGTATGATGAGATAAAAGAAATAATTCTGGTAGTGAAGGGAGACGAAAATTTAATAGTCATGGGTGACTAGAATTCGGGAGTAGGAAAAGGGAGAGAAGGAAACATAGTGGGTGTATATGGGCTGGGGGAGAGAAATGGAAGAGGAAGCCGTCTGGTAGAATTTTGCACAGAGCATAACTTACTCATAGCAAAAACTTGGTTCAAGAATCATAAAAGAAGGTTGTATGCATGGAAGAATTCTGGAGATACTAGAAGGTATCTGATAGATTATATAACGGTAAGACAAATATAGGAACCAGATTTTAAATTGTAAGACATTTCTAGGGACACATGTGGACTCTGACCAGAATCTATTGGTTTTGAACACTAGATTAAAACTGAAGAAACTGCAAAAAGGTGGGAATTTAAGGAGATGGGACCTGGATAAACTGAAAGAATCAGAGGCTGTACAGAGTTTAGGGAGAGAATAAGGCAACAATTGACAGGAATGGGGGAAAGAAATACAGTAGAAGAGGAATGGATACCTCTGAGGGGTAAGGTAGTTAAGGCAGCAGAGGATCCAGTAAATAAAAAGACGAGGGCTAGTAGAAATCCCTGGGTAACAGAAGAAACATTTAATTTAATTGATGAAAGGAGAAAATGTAAAAACGCAATAAATGAAGCAGGAAAAAAGGAATACAAACGTCTCAAAAATAAGATTGACAGGAACTGCAAAATGGCTAAGGCGGGATGGCTAGAGGACAAATGTGAGGATGTAGAGGCTTATCTCACTAGGGATAAGATAGATACTGCCTACAGGAAAATTAAAGAGAGCTTTGGAGAAAGAGAGCCACTTGTATGAATATCAAGAGCGTTGATGGAATCCAAATTCTAAGCAAAGAAGGGAAAGCAGAAAGGTGAAAGGAGTATATAAAGGGTCTATACAAGGTCGACGTACTTTTAGAATTGTATGAGGATGTAGATGAAGATGGAATGGGAGATATGAGACTGCGTGAAGAGTTTGACAGAGCACTGAAAGACCTGAGTCGAAACAAGGCCCCAGGAGTAGACAACATTTCATTGGAACTACTGACGGCCTTGGGAGAGCCAGTCCTGAAAAAAACTGTACCATCTGGTGAGCAAGATGTATGAGACAGACGAAATACGCTCAGACTTCAAGAAGAATATAGTAATTCCACCCCGAAGAAAGCAGGTGTTGACAGATGTGAAAATTACCGAACTATCAGTTTAATAAGTCACAGCTGCAAAACACTAATGCGAATTCTTTACAAACGAATGGAAAAACTGGTAGAAACCAAACTCGGCGAGGATTAGTTTAGATTCTGCAGAAATATTGGAACACGTCAGGCAATACTGACCCTACGACGTATATTAGAAAATAGCGTAAGGAAAGGCAAACCAACATTTCTAGCATTTGCAGACTTAGAGAAAGTTTTTGACAATGTTGACTGGAACACACTCTTTCAAATTCTGAGGGTGGCAGGGGTAAAGTACAGGGAGCGAAAGGCTATTTACAATTTGTACAGAAACCAGATGGCAGTTGTAAGAGTCGAGGGGCATGAAAAAGAAGCAGCGGTTGGGAAGGGGATGAGACAGGGTCGTAGCCTCTCCTCGATGTTGTTCAATCTGTATATTGAACAAGCAGTAAAGGAAACAAAAGAAAAAATTGGAGTAGGAATTAAGGTCCATGGAGAAAAAATAAAAACGTTGAGGTTCGCAATGGCATTGTAATTCTGTCAGAGACAGCAAAGGACTTGGGAGAGCAGCTGAACGGAATGGACAGTGTCGTGAAAGGAGGATATAGGATAAACATCAACAAAAGCAAGACGAGGATAATGGTAAGTAGTCGAATTAAGTTGGGTGATACTGAGGGATTTAGATTAGGAAATGGGTCACATCAAGTAGTAAAGGAGTTTCGCTATTTGGGAAGCAAAATAACTGATGATGGTCGAAGTAGAGAGGATACAAAATGTAGACTGGCAACGGCAAGGAAAGCGTTTCTGAAGAATAGAAATTTGTTAACGTCGAGTAAGTGTCAGGAAGTTGTTTCTGAACGTACTTGTATGGAGTGTAGCCATGTATGGACATGAAACATGGACGATAAATATTTTGGACAATAAGACAATACAAGATTTCAAAATGTGGTGCTACAGAAGAATGCTGAAGATTAGATTGGTAGATCATATAACTAATGAGTAGGTATTGAATAGAATTGGGGAGAAGAGGAGTTTGTGGCTCAACTTAACAAGAGGAAGAGACCAGTAGGTAGGACATATCCTGAGGCATCAACAGATCACAAATTTAGCACTAGAGGGCAGTTTGGAGGATAAAAATCGTAGAGGGAGACGAAAGGAAGACGAAGAGATGAATGCACTAGGCAGATTCAGAAGGATGTAGGTTGTAGTAAGTACTGGGAGATGAAGAAGCTTGCTCATGATAGAGGAGCAAATACACTCCTGGAAATAGTAATAAGAACACCGTGAATTCAATGTCCCAGGAAGGGGAAACTTTATTGACACATTCCTGGGGTCAGATACATCACATAATCACACTGACAGAACCACAGGCACATAGACACAGGCAACAGAGCATGCACAATGTCGGCACTCGTACAGTGTGTATCCACCTTTCGCAGCAATGCAGGCTGCTATTCTCCCATGGAGACGATCGTACATATGCTGGATGTAGTCCTGTGGAACGGATTGCCATGCCATTTCCACCTGGCGCCTCAGTTGGTCCAGCGTTCGTGTTGGACGTGCAGACCGCGTGAGACGACGCTTCATCCAGTCCCAAACATGCTCAATGGGGGACAGATCCGGAGATCTTGCTGGTCAGGGTAGTTGACTTACACCTTCTAGAGCACGTTGGGTGGCACAGGATACATGCGGACGTGCATTGTCCTCTTGGAACAGCAAGTGCCCTTGCCGGTCTAGGAATGGTAGAACGATGGGTTCGATGACGGTTTGGATGTACCGTGCACTGTTCAGTGTCCCCTCGATGATACCAGAGGTGTACGGCCAGTGTAAGAGATCGCTCCCCACACCATGATGCCGGGTGTTGGCCCTGTGTGCCTCGGTCGTATACAGTCCTGATTGTGGCGCTCACCTGCACGGCGCTAAACACGCTTACGACCATCATTGGTACCAAGGCAGAAGTGACTCTCATCGCTGAAGACGACACGTCTCCATTCGTCCCTCCATTCACGCCTGTCGCGACACCACTGGAGCCGGGCTGCACGATGTTGGGGCGTGAGCGGAAGACGGCCTTACGGTATGCGGGACCATAGCCCAGCTTTATGGAGACGGTTGCGAATGGTCCTCGCCGATACCCCAGGAGCAACAGTGTCCCTAATTTGCTGGGAAGTGGCGGTGCGGTCCCCTACGGCACTGCGTAGGATCCTACGGTCTTGGCGTGCATCTGTGCGTCGCTGCGGTCCGGTCCCAGGTCGACGGGCACGTGCACCTTCCGCCGACCACTGGCGACAACATCGATGTACTGTGGAGACCTCACGCCCCACGTGTTGAGCAATTCGGCGGTACGTCCACCCGGCCTCCCGCATGCCCACTATACGCCCTCGCTCAAAGTCCGTCAACTGCACATACGTTTCACGTCCACGCTGTCGCGGCATGCTACCAGTGTTAAAGACTGCGATGGAGCTTCCTATGCCACGGCAAACTGGTTGACACTGACGGCGGCGGTGCACAAATTCTGCGCAGCTAGCGCCATTCGACGGCCAACACCGCGGTTCCTGGTGTGTCCGCTGTGCCGTGCGTGTGATCATTGCTTGTACAGCCCTCTCGCAGTGTCCGGAGCAAGTATGGTGGGTCGGACACACTGGTGTCAATGTGTTCTGTTTTCCATTTCCAGGAGTGTATATATATTTGCATTTATGGCTGGATCTATGATTGGATTGTTTTGTAAATATTATTTGCATTTTTACGCTGAGTCTGGCCTTGGGAACGATTACATCGATAGGTCGTTTGGAGAACCAAAGTGATTAGGATCTTTAGGAGTGAAATCTACCACATGTAGTGCGGGCAGAGAGTCTGGATGGAGTAGGGCGGTGGAGCAGGTGTGTTGAGTGATTCTCCCGTGAGTTGCCGCGCTTTCGGGGTTTGGCAGAATGTAATTGCGCTCGACTTGCTATGATGGTTTCTGACACGGTGTCGTGGACTGGAAGCATTAGCTGGTGAACATCAAGATCCCGTTTCGCCTGGTGACAGTGTCGAGAAGAAACCGCGCCAACATCCAGCTTCCGCAACAGCGAAGGCCGACAATGAGTGAATGTCGACACTTCCTCGACCGACGACTTCAAACCTTCAATCTACGAACAAGGAAGACCGGAAGCACGTAATGTTTTTGAACACTATGGCAGACATCAGCTTTTAAAATTGTCCCATTTTCCTGACAAAATTACAGCACCTTAGCATGAAGCTTTGTTGCTCACTGTCCCAATAGCATTACCAAGCAGGGTCCCTTCCTTTTCCTGAATGAACCCAAGTGTCGTTGAAATTAAAACACTAGCATTAAAGTAATATCATTTCATTTCACTACTTTCATTTCAAAGTTCAGTTAAAGTATTCATAGCTGGCTACAATATTTAGATTACGCAAGAAAAAATTAAGAGTGTGAGATTTGTTACTATATTTTAGCTTACCTGTGACTGCAGCTCAGCTTTGTACGTACTACATTTTACTATGGTTAATTGTTCAGAATCATTTAATTCAAGTTCAAAGTTAAATCTCTAATTTGTAAATTGCGTAGATTCAAGTAGTTTTTGAAATGATTATTGAGGTAGCCCAAGACTAACCTTATTGTATTGAATTTCGTAGTGCTTCAGAAACAAAGTTCACTATTAATTTCAGTCACTAAATTAACTTTCAGTTTTCCAGTTTGATTCATTCTGTTGCTAAATTGAGTCAGAGTGTAACGAAATTTATTACTTCTGACAAACATTCAGTTTTTACACAATACATGTCAGCCTTCAGTTGCCACACTTTTAGTGCTAAATATATGTGCATTAATCTTTCATTTGCAGTTATTATAGTAGTAGTCCATGGGACAGGCTACCGTAATTTTCCCCAAATCTCAAATATCTAATTATCGCCAATTAATTGTTAAAGTAACGACCGCACGTTTACTTCCTTTATTAATTTTACCGTTTTTCAAAATTAATTTCCACCAATTTTATTTGCATTTTTCCTTTCAATTAGATGTAACCCTTTCCTCCGTCCTTATCGACAGATTAACTTCGGTGACGGTTGCTTTTCGCAAATTTCCATTAGGTACACGCGGTTTAATTTTTCACTGTCATTAAGGTCGATAAGTGAGGTGGACGTTACATAATGATATCAATGTGTATGGGAGCCATCTATTTAGTCTCTCAGTCATAGTGTTATCGTCGAGTCTAGATAAAAAAATTTATCAACAGTCGAGGACAGCATGCAAATACTCAGATTCTCGGCACTTTTAACTCTTAGTGTAGCATGATCATACATTGATAATATACTCACTGTTAGACTGCTAGGGTAGATGTCCTGTTATGAATGGGACGGAACATATGCTGTAGGCATATTTTTCTTGATGTATGTTCACCTCATTCATAGTCGGAAAACCGAACTTTAATATTTTTTGGCACACTTTCGAGCGCTAACACCACTGGCGAGCCACTGACTTGTGAAAGTTCAGTTCCTACATGAAGTCGCTTTCAACCACTAGCCATTAACATTTAGCATGAGGTTTATAGTAAAGGTGACGATCCACTACAGGTTGGCATCTTCTCACCCGCAACATGTACACTAGCGTGGTTATCCATCTGTTCTTGCACTTATGCTGGAATGTCTCTTGTGCGTTTCTTAATGGAAGGTGCGTATGAAGGAAGCCAGTATTATGCAGGACCCTCTAGCGCTGCTTCACAGCATCATGGGTTTTTTCCCCCAGTTCCTAGGAAGAGGTGGTGGCTCGGTGACCTAGGTTAGTGGAGGTAGCCCAAGTGCCCCTTCATTCCTGTAATTTTCTTAGTAGAGGTAGCCCAATTAATCTATCTTCTCTCCTACATTAAAACAGCCTGCCAAGGGGGCGTGGCATTTTCCCGCCATCTTGAATCACGTCAATCGCGTCATCAGCTGACATCACGTGATGTCACGTACTTGCGTCACGGCGCCCATCTTGGATAATGGTACCTTAGGATGACACCACCCTTGGGGTGACGCGACCCTTCCACCCACTTGGATAACGGTACTTTGGTGTAGAAACAGCCTTGCCCCACTAATGTTGTCGTAGACTTCGAGCATTTTCTATGTTTGCTAAAGATATATAGCCAAAGAATATATCCTTGGGTTTTTCAGGCCGAAGCCTCCCATGTGGTATGGCAGCCCTGTCGTTTTGAACGGTACATAAAAATATTCCGCTTCCAACCGCACCAGACTGCCGCAGCGAAGACTGATTTTGCTTTGGTGTCGTCCATATCAAGTAGTTTTGTTTCAAGTACTCCTGGGCAGCCAAGCGTCTCTTGTAATAGATTCATCTTGTCGAGTTCTCAGGAAGGCAAATTTATTGGTTTCAAAAAGTACCTCATTGATAGTGGGTAACCTTGCTTTATTCCTCTGGTGAATGGCACACGTTCCGTAACGGTTCCGTTTTTCACGAACGGTTTGCGCGTGTCCCGTACGCAGCTGTTAACCGAATTCACTAAGTCTTAAGTGAAGACCATCTTTTCCGTTACTTTGCTATGATAGGCGTAAAAAGCTATACCGCAATCCTTATCAGAGTTGAGGAAAGTTATGGACCTCGGACTGTTTGTCGCCAATGTGAGTGTGACGAGATTCCTGTACAGCGCCAAAACATTTGACACTGTGCCCCTGAGATCGCACTCATTTGATGTAGTTTTAAGATTTCGATTGACAGTGGCCGTAGTCGTGAGCCGAGAGCGCGTGTCACAAGTTTAGAATCTGTATTTAGAAAAGTTATGGGCCAGTAGTCTTTTATAGTTATGAGCCTCGGTGTTTTAGATATTAATACAGCGGTCTTATCTGTGAAGGTAGGATGTAGACATATAGCACGAGGTATTTCATACTATATCTCCGAAAGCCCACCCTTACTGTGTGCCAATAACTGATGTAAAACCTTACAGGTAAACCTTCCATAACCGGAGATTTATTGAGCGGTGAAGCCTTGAATGCTTCGCTAAATTTTTAATTGACGAAAGGAGCGAACAGGTCCTGATTTTGATCCATCATGATTTTCTATGGAAGGGTTCCAGTTTGATACCCTTCCCCCACTTTCTTGTGCGATTCACCTCCTATGTTGTAAAGTGCAGTAAAGCAGTTGGTAGCATAGGTTTTATATGATGTTGACTATAAGTGGGGCCGTCGTCATCTTGTAAATTGTCTATAAGTTTCCTGGGCGTCATATGCAATTGTCTCACGATGTGAAAAATAGACATCTTTTGTAAAGGCTGACTGGTGATGTCTCTTGCATCACACATATTGTGGTCGGTAACAGATTGTCCCATAAAGGTTTTTACTTTAGGTAGCGTACACTGTATCTGCATCATGTTATCCAGCATCTGATTTTGGTCTTTGTATACCTCTTGTAAAGTAAGGACGTTGATTTATTTGGTTCCTTTCTCTCCACGTGCTCGGAGTCTAGCATAATGTTTGACGCAGTTCATGAGTTTCTCCTCCACATAATGCGTCTACCATTCAACCCGCTGTGGTACTTGGACCTGTGTGTAGCAACATTTCGCCGTAAAGAGATAATCTAACGCTCTGAAGTTTCGTCCTGAAAGGGGCTCCAGTTGAGTTGCCATCGAAATGAGCATCTCTGAGCTTGCTGAGAAGTGAGACTGATATGGTTGTGGTAAGCGACCGATCAGTAAAGCTAACGGGCGAATATTCGTCTCTCCCACATTGGTTGACAGATCTTGCAGCAGCCTATACATATTCGATCAATCTTACTTGCTGACGTCGATGTAAAATGTGTGAATGGAATCACGTGCCTGCTAAATATAAATCTGTTTTGGATAAAGCAGTTTTCGGTATTAGTCCGCGTCATTTTATCTACTAGAATAGCTGAACTGACGATGCTGCGGTCCCCTTCACGACAGTTTTACCATTACAATGACGCGGCCCAGTACCCAAGATTATTTTGTCCAAAATGACACCAGCAATGAAAACCTACGAACTTGCAGTTCTGTTGTTAACGTTTGCCACTCATGACTGAAGTTAATGAAGTTAAACTGCGACGTTTTGTCGGTGTGAAGCAAAAGAAAGTTGAGGTCGTCTGCCATAAAAGTATGCAGGCGCAAGCCGGCATTTAAACTCGCTATCTGAGCGGTGTAAATCTCTCTCCTCACTGCTCGGCAGTTGGAACCAGAAAGTGGATAGACATTTGGGATGTGCATATCATGGAATTTGGCTGCAATGCATCGTGTGGTGGGCAAGATGAACAGGGGAAAACAAGTGATACATCTATGTACAGGATCATAGGGACATGCTCGGGTCATGTGTTCACTGTGGCTTCGTAATAGATTATGTCGGTGATTGGTGGTGGTGGTGTAGCTTCCTGCAAGAAGACAGTGTCAGTGTTAGCTGTCGTTAAATACCGTCTATGGCTATAGATTTTATCTTGGGAGACTATTCGGTTAATATCCAAAGTGGATATATAAGATTGCCTCGAATGAAAGGAAGTGTTTCGATAAGTCATCTGCAGACCGAACCATTGACAGTTCGTGTCAGAGTTAGATTTTCGCTCTAGATGTTTGACATGTCGAAGTACGGCCTACCTTGGACAATGCAGCTTGTCGAGATGCGAGTGCCGTCTCTCCTGTTGCTCTCGTTTCCTCCATAGTCTCGTGGTCGACAATCGTATCTGTCTTCAGTGTCGTCCTCCCAGGTGCCTGCTGACGTTGTTGTTGGTATGTCTTCCGTAGCGGTTTCAGGTCTGGGTCGTTTTCCTTTTCTGTGTTTATTCGGCTTGTGTTCCGTCGGTGTCTTGCGACAAATATCTTGTTTTTCTGTCTCTGAGTCGGAGGCATTGTCCTCGGGTCGCAGCTGCTTGGTGATGGTTGGTACAGCTGACATTTTCCACCAAAGAGGTGGGAGGGGATCTTAGGAAGTGTAGGCCATGATTTCACAACAGCCATATTTTAGGCATCCAGTGTTCGAGAATGAGAGCATTTAGTGAGGTGTAACAAACTTTACATATAATTTAAGCCTTACGAAAGTTTTTCTCTTGAGAACCTACCAAAAGTAAATATTGAAGAAAAACGTTTATCGCTTATTACATTTTCGCTATTCATGCAGTAAAAATGCCTCGTGAATCATGCTGTTTCAATTTATTGCTTCTTTACTAAAAATTGTATTCACGAAACATTTTCAGATAGTATTCACGTGTAGCACTGAATGTATCAGCCAAATTATATCATTGTACGTCTCATATATGTGATATCTTCAACACTGAAATTCGTAAAACACTGCCGCATCATACAAGACGTTTACATTTGTTACTTCTTTCTTACAAACTATTCGCAACGAATTTCGCAGACAATATCCACAGATGCCGCTGAATGCACCTAGAAATAAATATCATTCTATGAGGCATAGGTCAGGAGGTGTGTCATCAAAACCGACGTGCGTGAGAAACATCTGCATCATGCATAACGATTTAGTTTATTACTCCTTTATTGCTAACCCTATTCACGACAAATCTTACTACAGTAGCCACATATACCATTGGATGTATATGCAAAATCATATCACTGTACAGCAAACACTTCAGGAAAGAAGACCTCATAAACGTTAATCTGCGCGCAAATGAAACTGCAGGTTGAATCTCTCTAAAGGTGAAATGTATGTACACATACGTGTGAAATATGTTGAATATAACTGAAATATTTGACATGTGCGTATGCGGGCTAAGGTACGGGTAGGAAGCTCGTCCTAAACCTCTAGAAAAATTTCAACAAAATTTCGAACACATATTGATTACGATATGGAAAGATATAATTTGGAATGGTACACTTTGGAAATAAGAACCACCTATTGGGGTGAACATTGCGAGCTAACATCCCCAAAGATGTTCGGGCTCACATGCGGTTCCTCTTCATCGAAATGTCTTGGCTCCAACTCGTCTAGGAGTTAAGCCGCACGTGTCGTATTACACGTCCTAAATTAGACACTCTGAGATGTGGGGTTGGTCTGTTATTCTGTTATTCTGCGTAACGGATTAATCTGAGTTGTACCCTTTACCCTGTGGCTCCTGCGAGAGGCAATGTCCACCCCCACTCTACTACAGAAGTCAGACTGACGCTCCTAACGTTCTAAAGAGAAATGCCTGATGAACTTTTCTGTAGTCGTCCACTGTAGGGAAATGACACAAAAATTCACAAAATTTCTTACGTAACTAGTGGGGTACTTGGGTACTTGAGTAGTGCTAGTTAGTGCAGGGAAAACATGAAACCACCGAAAGTTATTATTTATTTTGCAAAAATTCTGAGAAATCACAATGGCTCTTTTAGTTATGAACTGAACAAGTTATATCCTGGTTCTTTTCGGAATGTCAAGTTACCTCTCAAGGATAGGATTCGCTAATGAAATTTCTATGGAAAGTTTAAGATGGTTGTTGACTTGGTAGAATGGCTGAGAGGCGCGCCTACTCAACTTGAATAATTATCCTTTACAATGTTGCTAGGTACGGTCGAGGCTGTCACGTGTAGGCTGTCACGTGTGAAATGCAGTGAAATATGGTGCTCGCAATAGCTGTAGCGCACAATACCGTAAGCTGCGATGACTGCTGTCTGCGCCGCTCGCTGCTGACAAATAAGATAACTCTCGTTCTATCTGGATTGACCTTCTCCAATCAAATTCTCCCTATGCCTTGATGAAGTCAAGGACTCCTATTCGCCCCTACTCTAACTATTGGTGTGATACACAGGTCAGATAACCAGTCCACCGCGATGGCACTCAATCGCTCGCAGGTGTTTAACTATAACTCTGTCCGTTCACACCGCACATTAAGTGTGTCGGCCAGCACAGTGAACAATGCTTAATCGCTAGGACTCAATATAGAGTAGCACTTCGATTCGCTCTCGACAGAGGTGCTCTCTCTGTGAAGTACTGAGGAGAGACTTGTTCCTCGCTCCAAAAGCGACAACAGAACGACGCCTCTCCACGCCACACGTGAAGGGGTATATCTTTTGGTCTCTTCCATTATCGCCTGCCAATTAGCATTGCTCTTCTAAAATGGGAGAATGACATTTCGTTTAAGGCGATCAATGTGGAAATCTGTAGCATTGGCGTTTGGCGTTTGCTGTCTCCCTGTGAAAATCTCTGAAACTGCGTGCTATGTGTAAAGAGTGGGTCGGCTGGCCGCTCCCACACAATGTAGTGGAATTTGCTTTTAAGCCGAACGCGGGGTTGTTCCCCCCTTTCACTCGGGTCCACGCTGTCCACTACTCGGGCAGTCACCGGCCGACATTGGCTGCGTCGTCCTCTGAAGGGACCGGAGTCCCGTTATGCGGTTTCTCTCCCGAACTTCTGTGACCGTCGTGTCTGGATTGTATGTGTGTATGCCAGCCTCGAGTATTTCAACCACAGTGTGCTTACTTGTTAATTGCATATCGTTTACATGAATTCATACAACATTGACTTTATCTTATCGAGTTTGGTTCTAATGAAGCGTCTTGATGTGTGGAATATGGTTCAAATGTCTCTGAGCACTATGGGACTTAACATCTGAGGTCATCAGTCCCCTAGAACTTAGAACTACCTAACTAACCTAAGGACAACACACACATCCATGCCCGAGGCAGGATTCGAACCTGCGACCTTAGCGGTCGCGCGGTTCCAGACAGAAGCGCCTAGAACCAGCTGGCGACACTGGCGGCACGTGGAATGTGATTGTGAGGGCGGAATATGTAAGCAATGAAGGTTGGGAGACCTCAACGTTATACAAATTGTCTGGCTGATGGTAAGTTTGCGAAATACAAAGTTAATATAACATACAATAACAGAAATAACAATATCTGGAAATACGTTAACGACCCATGAATGATGTAGGTCACATAGTTGCAATTTTGTGAGAATAATGTTTATTCAGAAAGCAAACTAATAGCGAAAGTGATCGTATTTAGAGTTACTGTTACACTCGAGCAAATATCCATTTGACACAGTTCGATCATTCACAATCTCATCGCGAAATACAAGTTCGATACTCCACCTCGTTAACTATGAGAAAAGTTCACACCAGGTGCACGGCTGTTCACCGCTTAGAGACTTAGTCCCGCGATACCACATTGGGAAATTTTCAAAGCCTCTTTCGCGTCCCCACGAGCACTGCTCCCTGTGGTGTGTAGACCAGAAATTTCCGTTTTCCGTCCCCATCTGAACTGTCCCTTTGGTGTCTCCAGCCGAACAGCACTGTCCTATACCCGTCTCTGACCACGTTTCCCACGCGCCGAACATCTTCGCTCAACTGAGTAGTGCAGTTCCCTTTCCTGAAGCCGTCCATCTGATTGGCTACAGATTATTGTACATCACTTTACTGTTTAACATATTTAAATAATCAAAGCTTGACCACTTCCACGTTCTAAATAAAGTAACTGTAATATCCATCACATAATCAACGTTAAATTATTTTGCATAAAACCAACACAATTTTCCTTCTTTGTTTTGAATACCACGACCAGTATCCTTGCACCAATGTTACTTCTGATAAATAAATAAAGGACAGAAGTAACTATTATGCACTAAACTTTAAAACAAATATTCTATTACCTAATGCTTCAATAAGGTAACATGCGGTTATCGTTCAATGTGTTTTGTGTGGAGGAAATGATGATCTGATTCTTAACTGAAAATACTGATAATTTAAATTTACTGTATCTTTCAAACAAAGAAAGTTACAGAGTTGATATTTACAAAGTTCGTCATTTTAATGATGCTTCTACGTGAGTAGCAGATTTTAGAATTTAGGCCTTTGCAACAAAACTTGTTAGTTTCACTTTAACCGTAAATCCTAAACTA
Source organism: Schistocerca gregaria (assembly GCF_023897955.1). Lineage (NCBI taxonomy): Eukaryota > Metazoa > Arthropoda > Insecta > Orthoptera > Acrididae > Schistocerca > Schistocerca gregaria. The sequence continues at coordinate 921,030,659 of NC_064920.1, forward strand.
TAATAGATCAATATTCAAGTTTTATTGGGATCACCATGAAATTTTGTGGGAGATGGCAGACTAAAATTAGTGTAGCTTGATTCTCAGCATTACTACAGAATTAAATAGTTTCGTTAAGAGTTTCCCTTTACAGTCGATCTTAGGTCCGCCACATTTAACACTGCTACGTATCTCTGGCTACAAAAGCCTTCTACTGGGTTTCCCTGTGAAGTCGGTCCTCATCTGTCTCATTCACACACTACAGTGCTTAGGCCCCAATTGACAGTAGATGCCTGTGCGTTACCCCATCTCGTGGTGAATCTGCGACCTTTCTGCTCGGTCCAGAACTACAGGGTTCGTTCCACAATTTGTGAAGGCAGACTCATTCGGCCATATACTTAAATGAGAGCGAAATGCTCGTTAACTCACAACTACATAACGTAGAACGTGGAGAGAGAAAATGGGAAGAGGAGATGGTCAGACAGTGCGGAGGAACGCGGAGATAGACATATGCTGTACGGGGGGGGGGGGGGGGGGGAGGAGTAGATGGACACATATAGGGGGAAGAAGGGATGGGCAGGCACGGGGGAGTTGCATATAGATAGGGGAGAGAGGAGAAGATCGCGACTGATAAAGGACAGAGGAATATATGGTCAGGGACAGGGAGAGGAAAAGATAGGCACACAGGGGGGGGGGGGGCTTGTAGATTAACATAAGGTGAACGTGAACTGCTCAGGAGGAGGCAGACAAATAAAGCAAAAATGAGATCAACAGTAAAGCCTGATAAGGAGATCAACAGTGAGAGGGATGGAGGAGAAGGACAGAGAAATGGTGAAACATGAGATGGACAGAGAGAGGGGGTGGGGGAGGAGTATAAGACTATTAGAAGACTGGAATACTTACATACCATTGTAAAACCAGGTCCTCACCACAGGAGGTACTCACACATATTCAAACTTGAAACTTGAAACTTCCTGGCACATTAAAACTGTCTGCCGGACCGAGACTCGAACTCGGGACCTTTGGATTTCACAGACAAGCACTATACAATCTGAGCTACTCAAGCACGACTCGCGCCCCGTCCTCACAGCTTTACTTCCACCAGTATCTCGTCTATTACTTTCCAAACTCCACAGAAGCTCTCCTGCGAACCTTGCAGGAGAGCTTCTGTGAAGTTTGGAAAGTATGTATGTTGTGAAATCCCTGGGGATGAAATCATCGGTCCACTCTACTTCCCAGGTACACTGACAGATGAGGTATATCGCGCGTTTATAGTCGACAGTTTAGGTGGTCCCCTTGAACATGTGTGTCTACACACAAGTGTCCATATGTGGATAAAGCACAATGGTCACCCAGCCCATTCTGCACGTGCTGTGTGGAAGAACTAAACAATGAATTTGCAGGAAGGTGGTTGGGGCGCATGGTCCTCATTCATGGCCGGAAAGGTCGCCCAGTTTAACACCATGATATTCCTTTCTGTGGGGATATCTAAAGGATCGTGTTCATGTCCTGAGCCCTATTCTCAAGACAAACGGCGCATCGACGACGCATGTTGCTCCCTGACCCCGGGATGTTACATCTTGTCCGCAGATCCTTTAGAAGGTGCATTCCATTGTTCATTCAGGAAGATGGATACACATTTCAACATGTCAATTAAATCAACCTCTCACCACGAGAATATCCATCACCCACCACACAGCCATGCATCATGTACAGCGTGTCGTATCTGCCCCTGAAGTTTTTGAAGGGTTGTAGCACCCAAAAACAGTAATAGAAATGTAATTTAAATTGATGTATACATAGCTGGTGTTACTGATTCCAGTGCATGATAGAAACTAATATTGTTCCATTTAAAAATTGTACATTTTTCCTGTAATTCGTTGGATAATAACACAATAAACTTTGTTCATAGATCTGCAGACAGTGTAACGTTTCTTACGGTGACCTACCAGAATAAACATTTCCGTCACCTATTACTTCGTAACTTACAGAGTCAAACAAATTTTTGAAACAGATATAATGTAGTTGTTGTGGTCTTCAGTCCACAGACTGGTTTGATGCAGCTCCCCATGCTACACTATCCTATGCAAGCTTCTTCATCCCAGCAACTTACATCCTTCTCAATCTGTTTAATGTTTTCATATCTTGGTCTCCCTCTACGATTTTTACCCTCTGTGCAGCACTGCTAATCAAATTGGTGATACCTTGATGCCTCAGCAAATGTCCTAACAACAGATTCCTTCTTCTAGTCTAGTTGTGCCACAAATTTCTCTTCTCCCCAATTCTGTTCAATACCTCCTCATTAGTTGTGTGATATAACCCATCTAAACTTCAGCATTCATCTATAGCACCACATTTCGAATGCTTCTATTCTCTTTTGGTTTAAACTATTAACCTTCGACGTTTCACTTCCATACATCACTACACTCCATGCAAATACTTTCGGAAAAAACTTCCTGATAATTTAATCTATGCTCGATGTTAACAAATTTCTCTTCTTCAGAAACGCTTCCTTGCCACTGCCAGTCTACATTTGATATCCTCTCTACTTCGACCATCATCTGTTATTTTGCTACACAAATAGCAAAACTCATTTACTTCTTTAAGCGTCTCATTTACTAATCTAATGCCCTCAGCATCACTCAGTTTAATTCGAGTACATTCCATTACCCTCGTTTTGGTTTTGTTGATATTCATCTTATATCCTCCTTTCAAGACCATGTCCATATCGTTCAGCTGCTCTTCCAGGTCCTTTGCTATCTCTGACAGAATTACAGTGTCATCGACGAACCTCGATGTTTTTATTCCTTCTTCATATATTTTAATTCCTACTCCGTATTTTTCTTTTGTTTCCTTTACTGCCTACTCAATATACAGATTGAATAACACTGGGGATAGGCTGCAACCCTGACTCACTCCCTTCCCAACCACTGAGTCCCTTTCATGCCCCTCGACTGGTGTAACTGCCACTTGGTTTCTGTTCAAATTTTAAATAGTGTTTGACCCTCCAACTTCAGAATTTGAAAGAGAGTACTCCAGTCATCGCAGTAAAAAGCTTTCTGTAGGCCTACAAATGCTAGAAACGTAGGTTTGCCTTTCCTTAATCTGTTATCTAAGATAAGAGGTAGGGTCAATATCGCCTCCAGTGTTCCAGCATTTCTACGGAATACAAACTGATCTTCCCCCAGGTCGGCTTGTACCAGTTCTTCCGTTCGTTTGTAAAGAATTCGTTTCAGTATCTTGCAGCCGTGGCTTATTAAACTGAATGTTCGATAATGTTCACATCTGTCAACACCTTCTTTTTCTGGGATTCTAATTATTATATTCTTTTTGAAGTCTGAGGGTATTTCGCCTGTCTCATACATCTTGCTCACCAGATGGTAGAGTTTTGTCAGGGCTGGCACTCCCAAGGCCATCAGTACTTCTAATGGCATGTTGTCTGCTCGTGGGCCTTGTTTCGACTTAGGTCTTTAAGTGCTCTGTCAACCTCTTCAAGCAGTATCATATCTCACATTTCATCTTCATCTACATCCTCTAGCATTTCCATAATATTTTCCTCAAGAACATCGCCCTTGTATAGATCCTCCATATACTCCTTCCACCTTTGTGATTTCCCTTCTTTGGTTAGAACTGGGTTTCCATCTGAGCTCTTGATACTCATGCAAGTTTTTCTCTTTTCTCCAAAGCTCTCTTGAATTTTCCTGCAGGCAGTATCTATCTTACCCCTAGTGATATACACCTCTAAATCCTTACATTTGTCCTGTAGCCATCCCTGATTAGTCACTTTGCACTTCCTGTCGATCTCATTTTTGAGACGTTTGTATTCCTTTTGGCCCGCTTCATTTACTGCATTTTTGTATTTTCTACTGTCATCATTTAAATTTTGTATCTCTTCTCTTGCCCAAGGATTTCTATTAGCCCTCGTCTTTTTACGTACTTGATCTTCTTCTGCCTCCACTATTTCATCTCTCAAAGCTACTCATTCTTCTTCTACAGTATTTCTTTCCCCCCATTCTTCTCAATCGTTCCCTAATGCTCTCCCTGAATCCCTCTACAACCTGTGGTTCTGTCAGTTTATCCAGGTCCCATCTCCTTAAATTGCCACCTTTTTTGCAATTTCTTCAGTTTTAATCTACAGTCCATAACCAATAGATCGTGGTCAGAGTCCACATCTGCCCCTGGAAATGTCTTACAATTTAAAACCTGGTTCCTAAATCTCTGTCTTACAATTATATTCAATATATAATCTATCCGAAACCTTTCAGAATCTCCATGCTTCTTCCATGTATACAACAGTCTTATATGATTCTTGAACCAAGCATTAGCTATGATTAAGTTATGCTCTGTGCAAAATTCCACAAGGCGGCTTCCTCTTTCTTTCCTTACCCCCACTCCATATTTACCTACTACGTTTCCGTCTCTTCCTTTAACTACTATCGAATTACAGTCAACCACGACTATAAAATTTTCGTCTCCCTTCACTATCTGAACAACTTCTTTTATCTCATCATACATTTCATCAATCTCTCCGTCATCTACTGAGCTAGTCGGCACATAAACTTATACTACTGTGGTGCCCGTGGGCTTTGTATCTATCTTGGCCACAACAATGCGTTCACTATGATGTTAGTAGTGGCTTACCCACATTCGTAGTTTTTTATCCATTATTAAAACTACTCCTGCATTACCCCTATTTGATTTTGTATTTATAACCGTGTATTCACCTGACCAAAAGTCTTGTTCCACCTGCCAGCGAACTTCACTAATTCCCACTATATCTAACATTAACTGTACGTTTCCCTTTTTTAAATTTTCTAACCTACCTGCCGATTAATAGATCTGACGTTCCACTCTCCGATCCGTAGAACGCCAGTTTTCTTTCTCCTGATAACGACGTCCTCCAGAGTAGCCCCGCCTGGAGATCAGAATGGAGGACTATTTTAGCCCAGGAATATTTTACCCACGAGGACGCCACCATCATTTAACCATACATTAAAGCTGCATTCCCTAGGGAAAAATTACGGCTGTAATTTTCCCTTGCTTTCAGTCGTTCGCAGTACCAGCACAGAAAGGCCGTTTTGATTAGTGTCACAAGGCGAGGTCAGTCAATCATCCAAAATGTTGCCCCTGCAACTACTGGAAAAGGCTGCTGCCCCTCTTCAGGTACAAAAATGGTTCAAATGGCTCTGAGCACTATGGGACTTAACATCTATGGTCATCAGTCCCTTAGAACTTAGAACTACTTAAACTTAACTAACCTAAGAACAACACACAACACCCAGCCATTACGAGGCAGAGAAAATCCCTGACCTTGCCGGGAAACGAACCCGCGAACCCGGGCGCGGGAAGCTAGAAGGCTACCGCACGACCACGAGATGCGGGCCCCTCTTCAGGAACCTCACGTTTTTGTGGCCTCTCAACAGATACCCCCCTGTTGTGGTTGCACCTATGGTGCGGCTATCTGTGTCGTCGAGGCACACAAGCCTCCCCACCAACGGCAAGGTCCATATATATATATATATATATATATATATATATATATATATATATATATATATATATATATATATATATATATATATAGAAGCGGGACGACCGGTTTACCTAAACACCTATACACACAGATATGTGTGTGTAGGTAAACATTGCACAATACACAAAGGTCCCACGCGTTACCCAGAGATCGTTACCCAAGGAGATATTCTCTATACGACCAAAGCAGCAGAGTTGCTACATCCCCATTTCAACAAAAGGGTAACTGGTATTAGGGTTACTGAAATATTCCAATTGAACTCTCATTAAGGAAGTCGTCACGCCCTGATTTGCACACACCCAATGAAGAGACGAATTTTGGTCAGATTGATGACGATCAAGCTTGACCCGCAAAAGACAAGCAACCAATAAATTTTTCAGTATATCCCACTAAAAACTTCCATTCACCACATTTGACCATCCAGACTGTATGAGAGTCACCACCGTAGCTTAGGTAAAAATCCGTGTAAATCATCATTATATTATTATTCAGTAACGCATCACAAGGGATCTCGCGTTCCTTGTAACAAAATCGTCGGAAAATGTCCCTAAACAATATCAGGAACTTTGCCGAAGAATTTAGCGTTCCTGCTGTATACAAATCTTAGCTGCAGGTAAAAGAATGTAGGTGATAATCTTTGAACCTACTATAGAAATAAGCGTGTAATTGGGAAATTGGAGCCTGGCTCTACTTTTATTTCCCATCATTTGATGTAAACTGCCTTCATTGGTGTTAGCACTAATTCTCCTTACGTGCAGCGTTTCCTTCTGACAGCGAGAGTAATTGCTACTGTAACGCGTTCAAAGTTGTAGTGTGTGGAAAAATCACAAAAACCAAACTATTTCTTCGAAAATAAAATCCTAAATTCTTTTCGTAAGCTTTCTATAGTTAAAATTCTTGATAGGCACTGAAATCGTGTTATATTGTAAGATCCACTAGTCCTTCGCCATCGAGCCATTTCATCATAAACACTAAAAAGCAGGAGATATGATTGAAATTTTTATTTTACCTCAAAGAAATCTGATAGGATCACTATTCGTGATTGAAAACTTCAGAAAAGTAGCTGCAATATGTAAGACGAAGTTCATCAGAAAATAATAAAAACGTTGGTGATAATTATTTGTACCAGATCGGGGTTTCTAATCTACTGTACACTGAGCTATGCGTGCAATCCATTGCGATGATCGTTCACAGGCAATAATAACGCCTGCAGTATTTTCCATCCATACTGCGCTTTGTACATAAGTAAATTTATAATATACATGTCGTTATGCACCGACTTTGTCCTTACTTAAATCAGTTTGAAATATGGCGGTATTACTGATGCTCTTATTCCCTAATTTCTAGGATGCCAACATCAGACATAGGTACCGTCATTTTTCTTCGTAGCCCTCGCTCATGTTCGATATTTCCCTTTCCTTGATTATGGTCGCCTCTAATCTACAACGTAATCAAGAGATGCATTACTGCTCTGCAGCAGAATAAAAATATTTCTTTAACACATATTAGGCGCAATACGTTGTGTACAGATGTACCAACACTAAGTATTTTCTTTGTTGCCATTTTTCTACATTTATATCAAGACCTATTGTTTCTGTTTTGCTCCATCGCTTTTTCATACGAGTGTTCACGCACATTTCTTCCACAGGCATCATCAGACTAACCTACTTCAGTTGCGTGTATTAAACAGTCAGTCAAGCGATGTTCGATTCATCTCGTCACGAGCGCGTGACTGTCTTTCATTTGACAGTCTTCATGTCAGCTCATTCACGAACATTTCTGACTCTACTTTCGGGTGATCAATGTTACTGGTCCGCCATGACAGACGACAAAGAAAAGGTGACATCCCTCAGATCTAAAGCGGTGAACTATTAAGAAAAACAAAAATTTATCTCCCTGAAAAACCAACAAGGTGCGACGTGACTGCAGAAAGGAGGCCCGACCGGCGCTCTGTGTTTGACACTTGCACAGAACTTCAAACGCCCCACCTGTGCGTAATGCATGCATGAATAAGGCAGCACAACTTTCTCGTTAGGCCCGGCGGGACCTTTTTAGCTATGCACGCAAGCCGACGGCTTAGATGTTGAAGTTCTGCATAAATGGGGGGTGTTCGTGTCGTTTCCACGTCCACGCTGTTTACAGTCCGGGTCTAACAAGGAGTCACGAACTTGGCTCGTGCATTAAAATTCAGCCTTACGCTCTCGCACCTTCGTAGTGGAATAAACTTATGTTGCCTCATTTATTAGCTGTGCTCAATCATCAGCTACTTGCAATAACTTCGTCGAAAACAGTGACATGTTACTTAAACAAAAAAACTCAATATTCTTTAAACTTAAAATTGGATAGTTCATGTAAATTATTTATTTTATTTTCTTCGGTCGGCGGCCATCTAAGGACATTATAGGTTTACATTATTTATCTTCTGAAAACTAGTAATAATGGCAAATATGAAACAGAAAGTGATTCAGCTTATCATCAGATATAGAACAACGTAATAGTTTAAAATATCTGGGCTATTGGATAACAGTTAATGGGCTACATAAAGAAGCCTACTCCGATCCGTGGTTATGCACGTTAAACTCTGACGTGACATCTTGGCTCTTGTGCCTCCTGATTTCAATTTGCTCCCTCAAATATTAAAATATTGAGAGCACAATATTTAGCAGATACCTGTCATTCAAAGCTGAATGATCATTTTATGCTGGATTACAAATAACCTGTACCGTTCCCAGTACTTTTTCAACTTTTGTTAAGTGTATGTTGTTACAAGCGGATTTTGCGAGAAAGTTATTTACCTTCCCTTTCTTTTGTGTCCCCAAGCATCGAATTTCAAAAAACTCACCTAATACATGTGAATCGCCTAAACATTGTGTGGTATCGTCTGATAATTTCAGGTATATTCTCCATGCCACATAAATGGCTAACAAAACTCGATATTAACCTAAATTACTGTGATATAGTGTCCAACATCATACTTATTTTGGTCGATAGAGGAGAACAAAATGAATTAATCAAACACCGATTCAATCAGTCTTTGGCTCGCCTCCATGTATGGACAGTTTTATTGGTTACACTATACGAACAGTGAGGAAAAGGGAGATATATGCTAGTGTAAATACCGTAGACCCAATCAGTTTTCATATAAGGCAACCAAACATATATTAACTTAAACAGAAAATGCGTAAAGAGGAAAACAACTTTTGAATCGCACCAGTACTAGAACGTTGGAACTACTAGACAGATATGCAGGGCAGTTTGATCGAAATGGAAGAGCACAGCTTAGGAGAAGGTGTTAAGAGCAGAAAAGGCTGCATTTACTTATGAAAGCTTTAGACTTAGGATTGACGGGCCTGTGTCTGGCAGTGAAAGCCTTTTATCGTTGAGACTGTTGATAATCAAAAGCAGAGAAGAAAGGAACAGAAGTTAAACAAATGCAACTCAAACGCACCTGGCAAAGAGGATACAAAAAAAGGAGAGATTTGAAGATTTTGCTGTTGTAGTTGTGGTGCTCAGTCCGAGGACTGCTGCGTCCTATGCAAGCCTCTTCATCTCCTAATAATTATTGCAACCTACGTCCATTTGAATCTGATTACGGTATTCGTTTCTTGGTCTTCTCCTACAATTTTTCCCCCTATATGTCTCTTCAATACTGATCCGTTGATTTCTTGACGTCTCGGAATGTTTGCCACCAACGGATTGCTTTTTAAGTCCAGTTGTCCCATACATTTCTTTTCTCGCCGATACTGTTCAGTATCAACTGATTTAATGTGTGATCTATCCATCATATCTTCAGCTTTCTTATGTAGTACCACGTTTCAAAGTTTTCTATTCTCTTCTCGTCCGACCTGCTAATCGTTGACATTCATACCCATACAAGACTACGTCAGAGCGAATATTTGCAGTAAAGACTTTCTAAAAATTAAGTTTATTGTAATTTCCTGACATGATGAGAAGGAGAGCCATCTCTATATCAGTGTGAGAATACTTCCAATATAGAGGTTTCATTTCCAAGACTGCAGCTGATACATATCCTGCTCAGTAGTTCCAGCAAAGCTATATTTCCATCATGAGATATGCAAGTGTCACAAATATGTTACAAAGCTTTATTATTATCATACGCATATTCGAAAAACAGTGACTCCGTTTAACATAACATCGGATAAGTACATTTCAAAGTCTCTGCGTGTGGCACATTGCTATGTCGCCACTGAAACCATGAGAGTAAATTGTAAAATTAAAAATATTGTATCAAATACATCCCTACAAAAACTTAAAGTGACTCCACAGTCATAGATTAAAAATAAAATTACCTCACAGAACAGACACTCCCTTACAAGAATAAATACACTAAAATCAAAACGATAACTTTGTAAGCAACGCACAAAGTTATCGAAAACAACAGATAGAGCAAACCCCACTGCTGTCAGGTGTGTGTATGATGATAAACCGCTCCCTGCCGCCGGAATGTTGTCAAATGAAGTACTTAATACTACAGAGCACCGCCAGTTGGATGTAGTCTCAAACATTGTAAAGTATAATGTTGGAGTAACTTTCAGCTACAAACACACACACACACACACACACACACACACACACACAGTCTCAAACATTTTAATATATATATATATATATATATATATATATATATATATATATATATATATATATATATGTGTGTGTGTGTGTGTGTGTGTGTGTGTGTGTGTGTGTGTGTGTTACAAAAGTAAAATAAAGCGTGTTAAAATTCAAGAAGTATTACAAGTACAAAATCTTCGAGATGTTAGCAGAAGAGTATGAGGCGTGTGCCCGTGTATATTATAATATTGACAGTATGCACAGAGGCCAGAGCTATGATTATCAGTGATCAAAATTTTATACCAGATGAGCAAGATAATAACAGCAACAGCAAACTAACGTGATAAAATGTGAAAAGAATCTTAACAAATTCGTTAAAGCTGTTAACGTAATTATAACGTTAGTTGTGGTAAAGCATGATATATCTCTTGAAAGTCGTAACTGGGCTATATCAGAGTGCTAATTTGAGGTTTAAATTTAGTATAACATGTATTGGATCACACACTCCACAACTGAATTAAGTTGGTAGCGGACCAAGTAGAGAAACCTTAAAGAGAAATATTACTTACAGTTTACAAATAAGATAAGACATGATTCTGATAATTCGTTAAACATTCCGAAAGATTGGTGCTCGAGATATAATTGAGTTAAGATAGAACTCTGATTATTAAGTTAAACGGACTGTTTGGTGATCGAAATCTGGGTCAGTTCTGGTGTAGAACTATGTTGAAACAATCCTTGATAACAATATATGACTGTATGGATACCCATATTGCTGTACAAAGAGCTACAGAGCATCAGATTAACAAGAAAGTGACACTTAATTCGGATTATTAATTGCAAACATGTACAACAATTTGGTGCTGGAAGTCTAGATCAGTTAAGACATGGGAGACTGACGCTTATTTAATCTGTACTCTATATAAAATTCCATGTAGACAGGAGCACAGGTTAAATGAGCAGGTAGGAAACCCAAGGACGACAAAGTAAGTGACAAGAATCATTTACGCTTAACAACTATCATCAGACTGAATTCAAATTGTTCACATAAAAATGACACCACTTTGTGCACGTAGTCTGGATAAGTTAGAGTGCAGGTAAGACAATACATAATATAGCTCCTGCAAGTGGGTGTCACAGACGTTGTAAAGAAATACAAGCAAGGAATTATCGTCTGAAGAGCGATAACAGGAGTAGTGAAATTAAATTACAAAATTTATTCAAAAATATTAGAAATATTGTTTTGATGAATTTTTGGTTAGTCATTTAATATTTTGTGAGGTGACCTTGCATTCCGAGTGTATATCTGTAAATATTGCAAGAGGTCCAGTTTCCTTCCTTTGCGTGCTTTGTGTAGTACTTTCATGTTTTGTGTAATGTCTATTAGCTTATGCTTAGTATTTTTATATTTATTCCTAACACAGTTTTATTTTGTGTATTAGTGTGCTCTCGGTATCTAATAGGAAAAAGGTCTTACAATCAGTCGTATGTAAAATTCGTGACAGTCACCACATTCAATTTTGTATATACCCAGAGCAGTTCAAACTCCCCTCTTCTTCTATGTGATGGCGCAATTTTAATTTCGAAGTATTAGATGCACTTAAAGCTAATGTCACATTAGGCTTTCGAAACCTATGCTCAGTTTTCTTATAATGTTCCCTCTGTATCTCATATTTCGTAATTCATTACAGCAGTATTTTTGTTTTATGTTTGGATAGTATCATACCTGTCATTGTCATTTCTTCAATTGCTTATAAACTGTATTAACTAGTTATGTGATATAAGTAAGCGACCATGATTTGTTTCTAGATGGTTAGTTCATTAATTACATTGACCGAGTCAATGAGAGGTTCAGAGTACAGGCCCAATAACATCACGTCACATAATCATTCATGTCTCAGGTACAGATTTCCTTTCATATCATTCATTTCATAAACGCCGTTGGTTTCCATACAAGTTGCGCATATAAACGTTTGCTCTCCGATTTTACGACTGCTGTTATCATAATTTCAAAAACCGTCTCGAAGTCTACAAATGTTATAAACTTAGGTTTGCCTTTACTTAGCTTGAGAGAAGTCACAGATTTAGTATTGCCTCATGTGTTTATAGATTTTTCCAGCACCCAAACAGATCTTCCATTCACCTGTTAGTAATTTGTATCACGGGATTTACAACTATGGCGTATTAAAATGATAGTTCTCTGGACAACGGAATCATCAAATTAATAGATATGGTATCTCATTTGTCAATTACAGTAAGTAGACTTGCGGAAAACTAAAATACACCAAAGAAATAAACGTAAGGGTAAAAGACGAGCCATTGTGTCAAACACAGATCTGTCTTAGTGGTGCAATTTAGGTTTTAAGTCAATATATATTATGGTGCACAGCGTAGGGTACCTCATTCTATTAAATGTTGTTTTCCATTCCTTACACTCATAAATGAATCAATGGAGAAACGGCTGGTTGCATGCTTTTGCACGATCCCTAATTTCTCTTCAATCTACTTCGCAGTCGTTACTCGAGATGTTTGTTGGTGGCAGCAGGAGTGTTCCACAGTCAGCCGAAAATGTCGGTTCTCTAAACCTTGTCAACAGTGTTTCACGAAAACAACAATCTTAGTTTAAGGGAGTCCCATTTGACTTAACAATACATTTCCGTTATAATCGTGTGTTGATGAAACCTTGTGGGCTACGGACCTCTAAATTGCTTCGATATCTTACACTCTAACAGTACACAAAAATAAGCCTCACAAGTTTATCGTTGCAGTCTCCTTCATGAATGGCTACATTCTATTAGATTTCTCACAATAAATAACGACCGTTCGACTTTCTTACAAATGACCTTACGGGCCCGCGACGGTTCAAGTAGGTATTAAATCGATGTGGCTGGGTTAAACAGCTCACCACTAATATCGTATTTATCTAATGCTTTATTATGTTTTTCTTCTCATGTGCGTTAAATTACATCTTTACACAATCTGTCATTAAGCAGAATAAACAGAAATTATGTCCAAGTCAATTCAACATGTATCCCCCTGGAGTCACTCACTGATGACAATTTTGTTTACACTACTGTGTCATCGTTAAACAGTCGTAGACTCCTGGTCACCATTTCAGTCAGATCTTTTATGCGTACAGAGAACAAGATCGGTCCTAACACACTTTCGTGGGGCGCTGCTGACGATAGCTTTGTCTCTGATGAACAAGCGCCGTCCAGGACCGCGTAATTGATATTATTACGTAAAAATTAGTGTGGCCCTTTACATATCTGGCAACCTAATCTGTATGCTCGGTCCTTCGTAATCAATCTGCGGTGGATCACAAAGCCAAACGCTCTTCGGGAATCTAAGAATATAGAATCCGCTTGTTGCCTTTCATCTGTTGTTCCGTATCTTGTGAGATAAGAGCGGCTGAGTTTTGCAAGAGCGACGTTTCCTAAATCCGCGTTAAATCTTTTCTCTCTCAAGGAAATTTACTATATTGTGTCTTAGAATATGCTCAAAAATTCTTCAACTAACCGATGTGAAAGATATTGCTCTGTAATTTTGTGATTCCGCGTTTTTACCCTTCTTACACACCGCAGTCACTGGTGCTTTTCCCCAGAGTCTTGGCTCTTTGCGTTAGCACGGAGATTCGCTTTAAGTGCAAGTTAGGAAAGAAGCTGTTACTATAGAGTACTGTCTATAAAACCGAATTATGCATCCATCTGGACCTACCGGCTTAATTTTTCCTCCATTTCATTCAGCTGCTTATCAACGCCAGAGGCACCTACTTCTATATCTTCTACACGGCAGTTTTTGCAGCCGCCAGACGATGGTACAGGTATTGGACAAAAACGTGGAAACACTTCAAGAAATGCGTGCTAGAACATAAAAACAGATGCTAACCGAGCCTACCGGTTGCACTGATGTCTTTGACATCGAACGGCATCTCTGTAAAATCTTAAATATATTGCGAGAGTCAGTCGTGGACAGAACAGTCTTCTGCGTAGTCATGAGTCGGATATGTCGGAGCTAAGTGACTTCAAACGTGGTAAATTTTTGGTGCTCGTGTGATCGGTGCTTATGTAGCCAAGTTTGCCGACGTATTTGGTATTGGAAGAGACAACATATTTTACATTTGTACCACCTACAGGGAAAGCGTAAATCCATCGTCAATTACGTCGCAACGTGCATGAAAGTGTGTGTTGCCTGAAAAGGACAGACGGTCATGGAAGACGATTGCGACGAAAAATAAGAGAACTACAACTGCAAGGGCCACTGCAGAACTAAAAGTTGTACTTGGCAAGTCCTGTCAGTACCAAAACAAACTGATGGAGCTGGTATGCTGGGAATTTCCGTGTGAAATGGAATATCAGTTGACGCAGATGCCCTGAACAGGAAAGCGTGGTGCTGAAACCATAACACAGACTATGAAGCTATGGAAGAAAGCCATTTTGACTGATGAGTCTCGTTTTACACTTTCCATAACTTCTGGCCGAGTTTATGTATCATGGGTAAAGCACGGCCGTGATTCCGCGATGATTTGGGCAGCCACAGAGTGATATTCCAAGGGCCCCATGGTCGCATTACTGCCAAGCATTATGTGACGATTTTATCTGATAAGATACATATTATAGAATGTTTGCTCCCCAAAGTTGGTGTCGTGCTCCAAGATGAAATAAGCTATATTCTCAGTGTTCGAAGCATCCGGAACTGGTCATATTGAGTACAAGGATGAGTTGTCGCGTCTGTCCTAGCTATCGTATAGTCACCAGATTTCCATAAAAATGGTTCAAATGGCTCTGAGCACTATGGGACTTGACTGCTGAGGTCATCAGTCGCCTAAAACTTAGAACTACTTAAACCTAACTAACCTTAGGACATCACACATCCATGCCCGAGGCAGGATTCTAACCTGCGACCGTAGCGGTCGCGCGGTTCCAGGCTGCAGGGCCTAGAACCGCTCTGTCACACCGTCCGGCTAAAAAATGGTTAAAATGGCTCTAAGCACTATGGGACTTTACATCTGACGTCATCAGTCACCTAGACTTATAACTACTTAAACCTAACTAACCTAAGGACATTAAACACATCCATGACCGAGGCAGGAGTCGAAACTGCGACCGTAGCAGCCGCAAGTTTCCGGACTGAAGCGCCTAGAACTGCTCGATCAGAACGGCCGGTCAGATTTTCATATTTTAGCCTTTGTCGTCTCCTTGGGAGGGAAGGGACCGTCATAGGGATACATCCCCATAATCGTTATCTCAACTTGACACTACTTTGCAGAAAGAATGGTATACTATTCACTTAAAAACCATGCAGAATCCTGTTTCACCATTACATGACAACTGGAAGGTGTTTTGAATAATGATGGTTTCCCTAGACCACATTAAGAATGGTAAGGTATTGCGTTTCCACAAATCTACATCTACATTTATTCTCCGCAAGTCACCCAAAGGTGTGTGGAGGAAAGCACTTTACGTGCCACAGTCATTATGTCCCTTTCCTGATCCACTCGCGTATGGTTCGCGGGAAAAACGATTGCCAGAAATCCTTCGTGCGCGCTCGGAACTCTCTAATTTTTCATTCGTGATTTCCTCGGGAGGTGTAAGGAAGGGAAGTAATATATTCGATTCCTCATCCAGAAACGCACCTTCTCGAAACCTGGACAGCAAACTACACCGCGATGCTGAGAGCCTCTCTTGCAGAGTCTGCCACTTAAGTTTGCTAAACATTTCCGTGACGCTATCACTCTTACCAAATAACTCTATGAGGAAACGCACCGGTCTTCTTTGGATCTTCTCTATCTCCTCTGTCAACCCAACCTTGTACGGATCCCTCACTGATGAGCAATACTCATGTATAGGACGAACGAGTGATTTGTAAACCACCTCCTTTGCTGATGGACTACAATTTCTAAGTACTCTCCCAATGAATCTCAACCTAGCACGCGCCTTACCAACAATTAATTTTACATTATCATTTCACTTCACATCGTTCCGTACGCATACTGCCAGATATTTTACAGAAGTATCTGCTACCAGTGTTCGTTCCGCTATCATATAATCATACAATAAAGGATCCTTCTTTCTATGTATTCGCAATACATTACATTTGTCTATGTTAAGGATCAGTTGCCACTCCCTGAGCCAAGTGCCCATCCGCTGCAGATCTTCCTGCATTTCTCTGCAGTTTTCTAATGCTGCAACTTCTCAACTTCTCTGTATACTACAGCATCATACGCGAAAAACCGTATGGATGTTCCGACACCATCTACAAGGTCATTTAAATATATTGTGAAAACCAATGGTCCCGTAACACTCCCCTGTTGCACACCAGAGGTTACTTTAACGCCTGTAGACGTCTCTCCATTGAGAACAACATGCTGTGTTCTATTTGCTAAAAACTCTTCAATCCAGCCACACGGCTGGTATGATATTCCGTAGGCTCTTACTTTATCAGGCGACAGTGCGGAACTGTATCGAACGCCTTCCGGAAGTCAAGGAAAATGGCATCTACCTGGGAGCCTCTATCTAATTTTTTCTGGGTCTCATGAACATATAAAGCGAGTTGGGTCTCACACGATCGCTGTTTCCGGAATCCATATTGATTCCTACGAAACAGATTCTGGGTTTCCTGAAATGACATGATACGCTAGCAAAAAACCTGTTCAAAAATTCTACAACAGATCGATTTCAGAGATATAGCCTATAGTTTTGCGCATCTGCTCGACGACCGTTCTTGAAAACCGGAACTACCTGTGCTCTTTTCCAATCATTTGGAATTTTCCGTTCCTCTAAAGACTTGCAGTACACGGCTGTTAGAAGAGGGGGCAATTTCTTTCGCGTACTCTGTGTAGAATCGAATCGAATTGGTATCCCGTCAGGTCCAGTGGCCTTTCCTCTGTCGAGTGATTTCAGTTGCTTCTCTATTTCTTGGGCACTTATTTCGATGTCAGCCATTTTTTCGTTCCTGAAAGCATTTAGAGAAGGAACTGCAGTGCGGTCTCCCTCTGTGAAACAGCTTTGGAAAAAGGTGTTTTGTATTTCAGCTTTACGCGTGTCATCCTCTGTTTCAATGCCATTACAATCCCAGAGTGTGTGGATATGCTGTTTCGAACCTCTTACTGATTTAAAGTAAAACCAGAACTTCCTAGGATTTTCCGTCAAGTCGGTAAATAGAATTTTACTTTCGAGTTCACTGAACCCTTCACACATAACCCTCCTTACGCTAACTATGACATCGTGTATTTACTGTTTCTCTGAGAGGTTTTGGCTGCGTTTAAATTTCTAGTGAAGCTCTCCTTGCTTTCGCAGTAGTTTCCTAACTTTGGTGTGGAACCACGGCTGGTTTTTCTTGTACCTCACAGTTTTACTCGGCACGTACCTGTCTAAAACGCATTTTACGATTGCCTTGAACTTTTTTCCATAAACACTCAACATTGTCAGTGTCGGAACGGATATTTTGGTTTTGGTCTGTATAGGTAGTCTGAAATCTGCCTCGTATTACTCTTGCTAAACAGATAAACCTTCGTCCCTTTTTTTAATATTCCTATCTACTTCCGTGTTCAGGGATGCTGCAACGGCCTTATGATCACTGATTCCCTGTTCTGCGCTTACAGAATCGAATAGTTCCGGTCTGTTTGTTATCGGTAGGTACAAGACCTTATCTCCACCAGTTGGTTTAAGTGCTCGTGGAAATTTTCGGATAGTGCACTCAGTATAATGTCACTCGATGCTCTGTCCCTACCACCCATCCTGAACATCTGTGTGTCCCAGTCTATATCTGGTAAACTGAAATCTCCACATAAGACTACAACATGCTCAGTTGTTCTGCCACTAATGCTGCTGAGTTGGGAGGTCGGTGAAACGAGCCAATTATTAACCTAGCTCGGTTGTTGAGTATAGCCTCCACCTATAATAATTCACAGGAACTAGCCACTCTATTTCACTACAGGATAAACTACTACTAACAGTGACAAATACGCTACCACCGTTTGCATGCAGCCTATCCTTTCTAAACAGCAGCTGTGCCTTTGTAAAAATTTCGGCAGAATTTATCTCTGGATTCAGCCAGCTTTTCGTACCTATAAGGATTTAAGCTTTAGTGCTTTCTATCAGCGCTTGAAGTCTCGGTACTTTACCAACGCAGCTTCGACAGTTTATAATTACACTACCGATTGCTGCTTGGTCCCTGCATGTCCTGACTTTGCCCTGCGTCCTTTGTGCTGCTGCCCTTTCTGTACATGCCAGGGACCAAGTAACCAAAAACCGACCAGTCCACGCCACACAACCCCTGCTACCCGTGTAGCCACCTGCTGTGTGTAGTGGACTCCTGACCTATCCAGCGGAACCCGAAACCCCACCATCCTATGGTGCAATTCGCAGAACTGTCTCAGTCTCTGATTCAGACCCTCCACTTGGCTCTGTACCAAAAGACAGCAGTCAGTCTTGTCGACGATGCTGCAGATGGTGAGTTCTGATTTCATTCCGCAAGCGAGACTGGCAGTCTTCTCCAAATCAGATAGCCACCGGAAGGCAGAGAGGATTTCCTCCGATCCAAATCGACATGAGCGACCACCTGCAGATGGGTGCACCCTGTACCCTTCATGGCATCCGGAAAGACCTTTTCCACATCTGGAACGACTCCCGCCGATATGCACATGGAGTGGACATTGGTTTTCTTCCCCTCTTGCTGCCATATCCCTAAGGGGCCCCATTACGCGCCTAACGTTGGAGCTCCCAACTACCAGTAAGCCCACCCTCAGCGACCGTCCGGATCTTGCAGACTGAAGGGGCAACCCCTGGAACAGGACAAGGAGCCATGTCCAACCGAAGATCAGTATCAGCTGGAGACAGAGCCTGAAACTGGTTCGTCAGACAAACTGGAGAGGCCTCCCAGTCAGCCCTCCGGAATGTCTTTCGCTCCCTGCCACACCTCGAGACGACGTCCCACTGTACCACGGGTGAGGGGTCAGTCTCAATGTTGGCAGTATCCCAGGCAGCCACATCTGTAGTCCGATCAGGGGATGCGAGGGACGAGGTGGCCGTCCCCGACAAACCCCAGTCCGGACCCCCACAGTGAAGCTCATTGGCAACAGCCTCAAGCTGTGTGATCAAAGTTAACACTGCTTGAAGCTGTGAGGGAAGGGATGCCAACTCAGCCAACATCCGAACACAGCAATCGCAGTCTCTATTCATGCTAAATACTGATGAGCAAAGAACGTCTGAACTAGCCTACAGAGAGCAGAAACAATTCGACACAAAATTTAAACGGTTGTTAAAATACCGAAATGTCTAGTAAATGCAGTAATGCTGCTACTTGCGCACTGCTAACACACTGATCGGCGGCAGTAGGATAAGTGTACTATCAGTAACGTACAAAGACTATTTGAAAGAAATAAAAAAAGACAGACGAGTACGCGACTTTACACGTCAATTAAAATGAAAATCTGCCCCTGCTAATTGCGAAACTACAGAATGATTTAACGGATTTAACTAAACAAGTGCGCTAAGAACACTGAAACAAATTTTCAACTTGACTACTACACTTATATGAACGCTAAATAATCCACTTGCTGCTACTTACGCACTGCTGACACACTGCTCGGCGGCAGAAGGCTAAGACCAAATTCCTATACGAGTTAATGAATGGAAGCTTTGACTTGATTATCTTAGCAAAATTTTTGACAATCATCAAAAAACATTGGAGAAAACAGCAATTTTACATACAGCTTACAAAATAAGCAAAATAAACGTATACATCGTCATAGATTTGTTATTTGAAGGGTCTGCTTTGAGTGAAACACAAATTCATGTTTTGCACTCTTTTCCAAACATATTTCCCTGATGTTTCAGCATCATCAGTGGATGATTTCTTACTTGTTAGCACATGCTGAGGTTTTCCTGGATTTTTAAGTTTTTTTTGCACTTTTTTTCTGTCACAGTATGCCATTTTTCAGGTTTCCCCATAGACGTTACTGTGGGAACCTACTCATTTAACATTCACTGTCACTGATTACAAATTACTTATGAATGTGGAGAAATTTGAAAAAATGACAAGCCATGAAAGAAAAGAGCAATAAACAAATAAAAAACACAAAAAATCACACCAGGTGATAATAAAAAAGAAAATAATAGCCCACTGATGATGCTGAGTCTTCAGCGAAACATGTATGTAAAATAGAGGAGAAGACAAAAACGTGCTTTGGTCAAGGCGGACCCATCCAGAAACAAATCTATCTGTAAACAATCACGAGCACTAGAGCTCCAGTCTCAAGATGATTCTATCACCTATCGAATTGTCGAAGAGATTTGGAAAATAAGTCACGGGCAGGAAAATTATAGCGTCGTCAAGCGTTATCAAAATAAAGTCAAATGTCAGACTGTACACGGAAAATACACGCAGTATATGAAGAATTTTTAAATATGTAGGCTAGACTAGTAAGTGACCTTAATTCATCGTGTGAATTGTTGTTACACCTAGTAACCGTTTTGTGAACTTCGTTAGTTGGCGCAAAGTATAATATATCTACAACGAGTTTGATGCAAGTGTGAACATAGTGAGTGGACTTTCAAACCAGCGCAATAATTCGGGTAGTTCTGAGCATTTACTTTCCTGAATCCACACAGTGATTCATATTACATGTAGCTATAATGGGAAACTTCAGCTTGAATTCAGTGGGTACGCTTAAAGACGCCGTCTGACGTTATAGAATAGAAGTACGTAAATAATATCTTGTTTCTAATTTTGTGTTTCCCAAGTCTGACGTAATTCATGGTTCGAGTAAATACCTGTGTGGCTGTTTAGTAGCTAATGGCTATGTATACTGCTATCGAATAATTTTTTTTTTTTTTTCTAAGCTATAGGTAGAAACTTTGGTCTCTGTCGACATCTTTTATCGGTAATTTAAAATTTCCGGCGTAAACTGGATGGAAACCTCTTATGGTCTCTGAACTGCACATTGTATGTTCGATGTTTTAACTTCGGTTCATCACTGGGCACATGATATCTATTGACGCATAAAATATTTCTCCATGCTTTTCAGTCCATTATCGCGCCAGCTAAGCTAATCATATAGGTGATAAATGCTTTTTTAATTATTCTCCATTTTCCAATGTGATGTCATCTGTTCTTTTTCCTTGAAGTCCCTAAAAGTTCGATGGTCTCTCGAAGATTAATACGAGTGTTTATGTCTCCCATCCACCTGCATTTCATTTGCGACGGGAAGCTGAACCGAGTCACCTTTCCACATAACTCTATTCCCTAATCCTCTTTGTGTTGCTTATCTACTAATAATTCCCCAGATTTACCGTTTCATTCTCATCAAGCTCACCTCAGTTGCAGTTAATGACATGCAAACCATTTGTTGATGTAAATGTATATTTTCATCATAACTAATTGATTTGCAATTTTTGATAGCAACTGTATGATGTGTATATCACAGTAGATGAAGATATCATAAGATATGCATTACGATGTGTTCCCGTGAATGATCAACACATGTAGGATCATCAGATCATTTCGATAAGGATAGATCCGTTTACAGAACTGGCAAAGTTGTAATTTATTACAGCAGCGGATGTAAATGTGCCCAACGCATACCACCCGAGTATTAATTGAGTACTATGCAGAGAAACATTAAATGACGGTACTAATCTGGAAGAGAGAGCCACTGGTAGGTAGCTCCGTGACACCCTAAAAAGAGCTCACGTCTCAGTAGCACGTGCGCACAGATAGCGCTGTTCGTTCTCAGCGAGCACACGTGCGCTCTCAGACTGACACGTGTCAGCCACTACGGAGAGGAACAGCGGGTGGAGATGGCATCGCTCTGCCCTTTCTCTGCGCTTCGATTTTGGCCCCCGTATCAAGCACGTCTACTTCGCGCTTTTACAACTGCTGGGTTCAGATTACCAGCGGCGTTTGCCCAGGTTAGTGCCAGGAAGGGCGCGGAATGGGTAAGTGGGAGGGTGTCATCAGCAGCCGTGATTTCCACACCTGCTGTCGTCGAGAGCTGAAACTGAACGAACGTGAGAGGCATCTCCCTTTCTTGACTCGTTTGGCGATACTGCTGCACAGATTTTATTTCCAGGTAACTTCTGTAAGGGCGCTGTTTCCTCTCTCCTGCTGGTACCCAGAAAATTATAAGTTTGAGGGAACAGTGTCATGGTTCTCCTTATAAAGGGACTTCATTGGACCTAGTGAGCAATGTGTTAGGTCATCTGTTGCTGAAATACAGGGTGAAGAGCTTCTTAGATCCATGAAGATGACGAGCTTGAACCTAATACACATGCATGCACTCCATTTTAGCCTCATGCAACAACACTTGTTCAACGTTCCTAAAACAGAAAAGGTCTCTGTTGCAAGCATTTCAGTAATAACTAGTTGTACACGGCTGCTCTTTGCTGTGGCCCAATCTGCCTAAATTGAAAAGAAATAAAAGAAGAAGTACATAATTCTAATACGTATGGGAACTGTATATATGTCACAGTCTCCTTCTCTTCCATGTCTCTGGCCATTTCACCCTGCCCTACCCATGTCCATCTCCTCCTCTTTCCCCCTCTCCCTACCGATCACCTCCTGTCCCTCTCTCTGTCGATATTCTCCCACTCCACTCCTTCTCACTCCCTCTCAGACCATCACCTCGTCCCCCTTTCTCTGTCGAACGTCTCCTCCCCTCTTCTCTCTCCATCTCCTATAACCCCTACCCCCAGTCCAACTCCTCCCTCTCATTTTCCTCATGCCTCTTTCGATCGCCTCTCCCGCCCCCCCCCCCCCCCCCTCTATTACCTTAAGTTTGGTTTACTGTTATTGCAATTTTGGATTCTGTAGTAGTATTCTAATCAGAAACCAATACGCCATAACTACAACTTTCTCGTTTGCTAACATCGTTCCGTTACTGTGTATTTTATGTCTATATACATTTATATATTAATAAGTATATAGTCTACATGTGTCTGAAAGTTTGTTATAGTAGCATCTAAAACTTTGAAATAAATCGGAAAGGTACATTTTGAGATTTTTGGTAGCAGTATTTTCTCTCTATGTTAAAGAAGCAAGTACCTAAAATCATGCCCCTACTAGAATTAAACCTAGTGCCGAAATTTCAAAGCAATCGGCCAAGAGCAATTTTGAACAAACTAACATTTACATTTTTATAACTTTACGTCTTTATTACAGATGTATTACATGTTAAATATATTTTATGTATATACCAGATTTCGTTCCAGTAGGTGTATAAATCCACAAAAGTAGTTTGATATATTGTGACTGAAAAACTTGAAAGAGCTCGTTAAGAAATTTCGGAGACTTAATATTTTGTAGAGACGAACTTTTACGTTTGTACTTACCGAGAAACTGTAAATGTTCGTAATCGTATATATATATATATATATATATATATATATATATATATATATATATATACATATATATATATATATATATATATATATTCATTCAAAAGAAGCTATAAAGGCACATTTGGATGCCGTCCGTGAGTTTCCTCGGAAACGCCGAAATCTTAGTTAAATAATTAATCTCCGACAAATAAATAAAGCCTATGGGACAGAACTGCAGCGCTATGCCGCTGATGAAACAAAATACAATTGCGACACTCTTATGTTTCTTTAAGGAGAAGGGATCGAGCTGGAGAACGGGTGCGGGAAGCACATATATTTTATTAACTGGCACACCGCCATATTTAATGTTATATAAGAACACTGCGAGTTGCAATCTTACTACGCACGCGATTCTGTAAAGAACTTATATTTATGAAAATATGTTGAATTATGTAACTATAGGCTTATTCACTGAATATATCTGATTTAACTAACTGTGTAAACTTTTTTATATTTAGTAGACAGTTACCTCTGTACGACGTATTGACGTCGCTGGCAAATTATTCTAATATTGAGATTTAGATTTTGAGTCCGCACCTACCGCAGCAGTCTTTGGAAACGATTTAAATACAAAGTCCGATTATTTGAGTCTTATTTCACGGTCAACTACGAATGAAATTGCATTTACGAAAAAGCCTTTGTCAAGCATCTGATGCCAAATAATTAAACGTCCACGTTCACGATAAGCAAATATTAATTACAACCAATCACTATAATACATAATTAACAATTAATATTTTATTTTATTTCTTTTATATTGGCGACTGCGTGTCGGACTTGTTATTTTGTCAATTCTTACATTGTTCTCTTTGATTCATGTGAAAAATCAACTTTCAGGACCTGGACTTGAATATATGAGAAATAACAAAAATCTGAAGATATTTTCCAATTCTAAAATTTTGGGGGAAGACGCAACGAAGTTCCAGCAAAATAAGGTAAGACGCAGCATCTTTGCATTGGCAGGATTGACCAGACGCATAATTCAGTGGGTTAGTTTTTCAGTAGATTCTGTAGTATTTCTTTCGCGCGTAGCAGTTTTCAGTGATAAATTTCATTCTCAGTGCTTTCCTTATACAATAACCTCTGCAACAATAACATTACATGAGTGTACAATATGGCCGACTTCTGTAGGATACTTTGTAACATGGCCAGCAGTCATTAACAATAATCCCATATTCAGTTTACATTTTTAAATTAACAAACAGCCATTGTTGCTACGAGCCATTCATTTTCAACTGCATTTTATTTTAAAACCAGTGTCAAACTTTATTTTCTTGATGCATGATCATAACTAGAAAACAATACGCAAAGATGGAACAGCAAAGACCTACTATTCAGACGCAATCCGACTCGGACGAGAGACAAATAGTAGAAAATGACTTTACGACAGCAACCGATAGTGACGATTCATCAAATATTGACGCAAGTGTTAACGGAAATTTTGACAATAGGCCGCCCACCACAAAAATTTCAAAGTCTCAGTCAGAGCCCATGTTAATACATAACGTCACGTCTGATGATGCGGCGGAGACAGAGACCTTGCAAACAGGAAACATTGCCAATATGTTACAAATGCTAATGAAACAAAACGCAGAAAATATGGCAACCTTAAAGACACAAAATGACGAAATTAAATCTGATCTCATAGCAATCAAGAAATGTAATGACACTTTATGTAAACGTGTGGAACTTATAGACGCCACACTGACCAAACAGATGACTGAATTCAGTGCGAAATTTTCCAAGCTTAATATGATACAAGAAAAGACTACAAATGACGTAGCACTTTTACAGACACAAGTAAAAAACCTTAATGTCACGTGTGAAGCTCTTACTGGAAAAATTCAAACATATCCTACAGTACATGACTACCTTGAAAAACAAATTACTGTCGAGCAGAATAAATTTGACGATGTTGAACAACACCTGACTGACAGATTACAATCTGATGCCACAGCTCACTTCCAAAATATTAATAAAGAATTTCATGAATGGGTAGAGAACAAAGACAAACAATTTGATAGATGCATACGTGAAAATTTACCAACAATTATGCACGACTCCGTTGCGGAATACTTCACTAATAACAAACAGCTGATTAGTGACGCAGTACAGTCTGTCACTGGACCAATGACTCAATTCACCGATCAACCACAGTCTGAATATAACGAAAATATCAGTCAAAATGTACAGTTCAGAAACCAATATGACGCACACATACCGCACACAACAAACACACAAGAACAAGACACACCACGACAACAACACATACCACGTCGTGCAAACACAGACACAAGCTATTATCATGCTAAACCACAGCAAAATTATCGTAATTACTCGCCATCTGAACATTACAGTAATTACAGTGGAACAAATCCATATTATAATGCAAAGGAAGAAGAAAGCTTAATAAAACACAGGCAATTTCAGACTTTTATCCGAGAAAAACGAACGATTCATCCGGTGATTTTTCTTAAATCTTTTAGTAATGCATTTCCACGCACTTGGAGTGACCGGAAAAGATTTCATATATTGTCGGTCACATCCAAGACGATGCAGCTGTCTGGGCATACAGTCAAGCTGACGTATGTACCACGTACAGTGAGTTTGAGCGAACCCTTCTGAACAAACTCTGGTCGCAATCCATCCAGTAGCGACTCAGAAGACAAATTTTAGAACCTGAAACTTTTAACAGTAAAAATGATAACTTACGCAGATATTTTGAAAAATACTTGAACATGGGACATTTTTTTGGGCGAACCAGTCGCAACACGTGATATACTCCGTGAAGTGAAAGCCAAATTGCCTTTTAACATTAAAGAAAAACTCTTTCATAATCCGGATAACGATCCAGATTATTTTTTAACAGCTTTAGATTCGTTTGACATGTTACTAGAAGGTCAGCGCTTCGCGCGGCAAAACAGCAGCCACAATGTTTATACTAGTGGTAAGCAAAACATGCAGGCTTGCCAACTCAATTCTGGCACGCCGACAGTTGGATACGCGGTAGAGCAAAAACTGCAAACTCACATGCCGTCTCAATACGAAAATCAAAATCAACACGCATATTCCAATACAAACAACAAATACAACAGTAATAACCCGCAGTAATAACAACAACAACGGTAACAACGGATATAAATATAACAACAAAAACACAAACAGAAACTGAAACAATAACTACGAGCCAAGACAGCATCAAGGCTGGACTCGTAGCGATCACTTCTTTCATTCAAACACTGCTATACCACAGCAGCCACCAGGACAAAATTGGAGCATACCTTACGACTGACAGGTAAGTCATCAGGCGCAACTGCAACAACAACCGCAAATGTTTGGAGATCACAACAGGCAATATCCGAATGTGAATATAATAGAAGTGACACCGGATACACAACCTCAATCTGTGTCAATACCTAATACAAATGTTAATCCAACAAACTAGAAACAGTCACTTCTATGCCCCGGGTCGTGGCTGAAGAATTCTTGGGGGGCTCCTTCAATGTTAATCAGTTATTTGACACCGCCATTGAACAACAAAATATTGATATGCCTAATAATTGTAAACAAAAACTACCTGTTTTATTTATAACATACAACCACAATGAGAATATATCAGATGAACTATTGCAAGACAGTACACAATGTCGTTCAAACACAAATGAATTTGTTTTAGCGTCTACTACTGGTGTAGTAGGTGGGATTCCAACTACTATTATGTTAGATACAGGTGCAGCTGTGAGCGTTTAGTATTTTAATTTCTATAAAAAGATGTGTGAATTGGAGCCTGTGCCTGAGTTTCCTACCTAAAACTGTAAAATAACTACTGCTCTAGGTAATAAGTCATGTAGGGTTAAGAAGCAAGTTTTTGTAAACATTAAAATAGGTAATGGAATCGTACAATGGCCATTCCTGGTTGTACTAAAGCTTGTGACAAATTGCATATTAGGATTAGATATTATGAGCGAGAAGGACTGCTTTATAGACTTCTCCAAAGGTAAATGTATTTTAAATGATAAAGGCAGTGTAATTATTATTGATTTGGACAGGAGAACTCTAATGCATGAGCAACACTGTACAGGCTACAAGGTTGAGTTAGTAATTGACAATGACATTCAAGACACGCACACACACTCATCTGACACAGAGCTAATGGACTTCAAATATTGATTGATCATAAGATAACTGAAGCTACAGCTCTAAGTGTGCATGAACGTATGAAACTATAGGAAGTGCTATCCAAATATTTATAAGTTTTTACCAAACGATTAGGTGTTATCAACACGTATGTCTACAAAATTGAAGTTAAGCCTCACAAGATCTTCTACCACAAGACATATAACGTACCGTTATCTCAACGACCTGCTGTGTGGCAAGAACTAAAACAAATGTTACACTGGAAAGTCATCGAACCATCCACCTCACCTTACTGTAGTCCTCTACTAGTTGTCAAAAAACCAAACGGTAACATTAGGCTAGTGTTAGACACACAAGCAATAAATGAAATAATTTTACCGGTTCACACAAAACCCGAGAATTTAGAAGAGCAATTACAGAAATTTCTAGATGCAAAATATTTTTCCACAATAGATCTAGCTAATTCATTTTGGCTAGTAGGTATCACACCTGATTCTCGGAAATGTACTGCATTTATGTTCGGGGGGCGAACCTATCAGTTTTGTGTTCTACCCTTCGGATTGAATGTCAGTTCTGGAGTATTCATTACAGCCCTGGATACCATGCTTGGCGATGATTTAGTTGAGACCGTCACACACTATATAGATGATATACTGATAGCTACACAGTCTTGGAATGAACACACTGACACACTTCAAAGAATTTTAGAAAAATTTGCACAAGCTGGAGTCACAGCCAATCTTAGAAAATCAAAATTTGGTTGCAGTGAGATAAAATATTTAGGACATATCATTAAGTCACAGGGCATACGTCCTAATCCCAGTAAATTAGATGCTATCAGAAACTTTCCTAGCCCTCGAACAAAAAAGCAGTTAAAATCATTCCTTGGGCTATGTGCATTTTTCAGACGTTTTTTACCACAACCACTTTTGAACAGTAAACATCTGTTAAATCTACTCAGAAAGAATCAAGTTTGGATCTGGTCGGAACAGTGCCAGAATGACTTTAATACAATTAAACATGCTTTAGTGAATGCAAACATACTGAGCCATCCAGATTTCAATTTAGATTGTTGCATGACTTGTGACGCTTCATGTTCTGGCTTGGGCTGTTGCTTATTTCAAGTTTTAAAGAATAAAGAAAAGGAACAGATAAGAATCATTGGTTTTGCAAGTCGTACTCTAAGTGAATGTGAGCGTACATACTCCACTACTGAGTTAGAAACACTTCCCATAGTCTGGACATTCAAGAAACTCAATTATTATTTATTTGGCAAACATACAGTAATTTATACCGATCACCAGGCCCTGACAGTTTTGTTAACCAGTAAACTTGTACATTTTAGACTATCACGATGGGCAGTTACTCTTCAGAACTACTCTTTTGAAGTTAAGTACATAAAAGGTAAGGACAACACTTTGTCTAGACTTCCACAAGGTATGAATGAAACCAACAGTGACTTAGAAAATATAAATGACTACAGGATTCTCTTAATGCAAGACAAGCAGTAACACCAATATTATATTGATATGTGCAGAAACATGGCTAAATTACAAAAATCTGATCCTCACTGGTATAACATAATAAAATTACTGGTAGAAAAACACAATCATCCTTTGACTAAGTATTGCAGGTTGCACAATTATGTATTATTTTATCGACGACATCCAAATGCTACTAAGTGGTGTGTACGCATTCCCAAAGAGTCTGAACGTAATTTGATTTGGCACACACACTTAGTTTGGGGTCATTATGGGACGAAAAAGAGTTTGGCAAAGCTCAGCACATACCGTGTTTTTAGCAATATGAGAAGAAAAATTTACAGGGAGCTGAAAACATGTGTCATATGTCAAATATCAAAACCTCAGAAATTATCCGCAAAAACAGATTTACATTTATTTTTCCGAGTAAACCCCTGGAAATTCAGTGTACTGACATCAGTGGACCGTATCCAGCAAGCTCTGGGGGTGTCAAATATATCTTAGCTTTTTACGATACATTTTCTAAACATGTAAAACTTTATGCTTTAAAATCCGCCACTGCAAATGCTATAATACGAAGCTTCTCAAGTGATTACCTGACGTACGTGGGAAAACCTAAAGCAATTCTGTCAGATAATGCAGCATACTACTCTGGGTACAGATGGAGAAATTTCTTGAAGGACAATAACATTAAAAGTATATTTATTTCAAGGTTTAGTCCACAACGTAACGCGACTGAGAGACTTTCCCGAGAACCAAACCGATTCATGAGGACCTATATTTCATGGAAACATACTAATTGGGTGTCCTACGTAAGTGTTTTCGAAAACGTACACAATAACTTGAATATTTACAATACAAATTACACACATAACGAGACCATGTTCAAATGCAAACAGAACGATCAATGGATAGAACCATTACCTAAGTTTTCAGACAAGGAAATAACACCTGAACAGAAAATAAAAGAAGTATTGACTACACTGACACATCACGCACACATACGAAACAAACATCACACAAACATAATAAAAAGAAAACAAAAATTCAAGGCAGGAATGCTTGTACTACTTCGTACTCATCATAAATCTGTAGCACTCAAACGACTCAATGCTAAGTGGCGTCTGCTATATGAAGGACCTTATCTTATTGTTAACATACCGCATCATGGTGCGTACCTGTTACAACATCCTAGAACGAACAAAATTATTGGGCTATACGCACACCGAGATCTTAGAGCATTTCATGCTAAATAACGTCAAGGTCATGTCCATGAAAACATTGCTAAGCAACTCGCAAAACTCTGTTTGCTACAACATAGATAATAAGTAGCATAGAAATTTTCATTTTAGCTGTAGAAGTGACGCAGATGAAGACAGAAGAACTTTTCTTTCAACTCCGCGGCATTACGAAGAATATTGAACATTAAGGTCAAATTTATGGTTACGTAGCAGTGAATGATATATTAATTTTTCACGGAACATTTGTGCCTGTAGGTACCACTGACTTGGTATGACACCTGACGAACCGACAGACGTCATCTGTGAAAGGATCTTTTACTTCGAGAAATAGATTAGACGCACATCTCTCAGGAAGAAAAGCATCTACCAGTTGCCAAGGCGACACAGACACTATAAACACACGCGAAAAACGCGAGGAATCTGACAGTTTTCCGTCTGTTATTATTTTGAATATTTATTGAGTAGTGAAAACGCCCGTTCTTGCCTACTGATCGAATGAATGTTGTGTCTAACCTATCTTAATTTCAGATGACATCACAAAAAACATCGATAAAATCCCAGCAAAACCGTTAAAGGGAACGATAATATCTACAATTCATGTAAGCAAATGAGACATCAGGTAATAATTTATAGTTATGTTATGATGGTGTAAACATGTTTATGTGTAACTCTATTATGTTCAAGCTAAGAAAATATGTGACGTGTATATGTATGATTACTTATGTTTTTTTTAAAAAAATGATGTATAATGTAACTGTTAGTATGTGAAAATTTGAAGGATAACGAGTGCCAAAATGTGAAAAACTTTGAAAAAAAATTTGCATAGTGAACCACTGGTCAAGGACATTAACGTACATTACTAAGTCTGCAACTACGAGGAAACCTATGTGAAAGAAACTGTTAATGACATTCATCATGCATCGTACTTTTGTAAACCCGATGAACGATTTCTTTGATAAGTAACTACAAACATTTAGGTGACCTATATTTAGCAAAAACCTGAAAATGTGAAGTGCATAATTGGTGCATCGTCTAGTGACATTACTACAGTACCTAAATTCGAGATGTTAACTGGATTACATGGACACAACGTGCCTGTCCAGAAAACAACACGACGAGTGGACGAATTTTGGTTGGAACTTCTGGGAACGGAATGTTCTCGAAATGTGACGCACAAACTTACCTGAACCGTCCAAGGATCGACGCCAGCTATGTGCTGTCCGAGGTTCTGCAACCAGGCTTCCACGGAATACTGAAAACGAACTACATATGGACCCATCACTCGACGGGTCACGTCCGATTTGTAATAAACGATGCTTGTTGTCACAACGAACTGCATCAAACGACTATATTGGAAATAGGAAACGGACGTGCTTATGTATCCAATGCGTTGTTATACGGCGATGTTACTGTAATCAAAAAACTTTACCACGACGACACTAACCTGTGAAACGTTACTGTGCAGCAGATGAATATAAACTGTCATAACGACACGATGTGTATAGGTCAACGCACCTGAAACAAAAAGACATTTTTCTTTGAAGCATTTCAATGCAATACTATGTAACTAAGAACATTCAACAATCTAATGTTATATTGTGTTATAACAAATATTGTAATTTTAAAATTAAGTTATCTGTCATAGAATGTACTCTTCATATGTAATCTTGGTGGAATATTTTCTTTATGCAACGACTAAGAAACGCGCGCGCACACGAACAATATGAACTGCAATACTGTGCCGCGTGATCTAAATTTACGATTCAACGGCAGTGCCGGAGTCACATAGACGCTTCTGCGCATGCGCGCATTCTATAAAACACTGTGTAATGTATGTCTTGTAAATAGTTGTAGATAACTTAGATTTTTTGTGCCTTGAGGTGAATTGCTCGCCTGCAGGTGTGTCCTTTTGCCTCGCAATTTAGGGGGCTATATAAAGGCACATTTGCATACAGTCGGTGAGTTTCCTCGGAAACGTGAAATCTTAGTGAAATAATTAATCTCTGACAAATAAATAAACCCTATGGTACAGAACTGCAGCGCTATGCCGCTGATAAAACAAAATACAATTATGACACTCTTATGTTTCTTTAAGAAGAAGGGGTCGAGCAGGAGAGCTGGTGCGGGAAGCACGTATATTTTATTAACTGGCACACCGCCGTATTTAATGTTATATAAGAACACTGTGAGTTGCAATCTTACTAGGCACGCGATTCTATAAAGAATTTATACTTATGAAAATATGTTGAATTATGTAACTATAGGCTTATTCACTGAATATATCTGATTTAACTAACTGTGTAAACTTTTTTATGTTTAGTAGACAGTCACCTCTGTACGACGTATTGACATCGCTGGCAAATTATTCTAATATTGAGATTTAGATTTTGAGTCCGCACCTACCGCAGCAGTCTTTGGAAACGATTTAAATACGAAGTCCGATTATTTGAGTCTTATTTCACGGTCAACTACGAATAACATTGCATTTACGAAAGAGGCTTTGTCGAACGTCTGATGCCAAATAATTAAACGTCCACGTTCCAGATAAGCAAATATTAATTACAACCAATCACTATAATACGTAAGTAACAATTAATATTTTATTTTACTTATTTTATTTATTTATTTTATAAATCGGTCAAGAATTTTTGGAAACACACATTTTTTACAAATGATCACTTTCATTCTTAGTGATATAAATCACGTGAATAGAGTATCTTCAGGTTATATGTAATTAGTAACGAAAATATTGCTACGTAATAGGTCATTTGCTAGCCTATCTAGCACTGTGAATAGGGCAGCTAAGCTAAAATTGATAAGTAAAGTTATTCACTTGTCTTTAACAGCGGAGACGTCATTGGTAACATTTATAGCCATTGCTATGTTGGCGTTAAAACCAAAATCGCAGTTGTCAAACATGGACTGAGAAAGCCTGAAGTGGCAAGTCAATAATACGTAAGTAAAAAGGCATGAACTTACAATTTCAAAAAGAAATTAAATACAAGTAAGCGCGCAGTTAAGCATGAATAAAGAAATTTGCCAAACCGTAGCAATATGCGGTGCGAAGAGAGAGTAGTGATTCCAGTCATGTACACTGTGTGATCAAAGGCACACGGACACCTGGCTGAAAATGACTTCGTGGCGCCCCCCATCGGTAATGCTGAAATTCAATAAGGTGTTTGCCGACCCTTGGCCTGGATGATAGCTTCCATTCTCGCAGGCAAAAGGTAAATCAGGTGCTGAAGGTTTTTTTGGGCACTGGCAGCGAATTCGTTAGGGAATGATGCACTGAGGAGAGGTATCGATGTCGGTCGATGAGACCTGGCTCGATGTCAGCGTTCCAAAGCATCCCAAAGATTTCCTGTATGATTCAGGTCAAGACTTTGTGCAGGCCAGTCCACTACAGTGATGTTATTGTGGTGTAACCACTGCGCCACATGCTGTGCATTATGCACAGGTGCCCTGCAGTGTCGAATGATGCAATCGCTGTCCCCGATCTGCTCTTCAATAGTGGGAAGCAAGAAGGTGCTTAAGACATTATGTAGGCCTGTGATGTGACAGTGCCACGCAAAACAACAAGGGGTGGAAGCCCCTTACACGACCAAACCATAACACCACCGCCTCCGAATTATACTGTTGGCACTGCACACGCTGGAAGATGACGTACACCGTACATTCACCATACCCACACCCTGCCAGCGTATCGCCTCATTGAGTACCGTGATTCGTCACGCTACACAACAATTTTCCACAGTTAAATCGTCCTATGTTTACGCTCCTTACATCAAGCAAGGAGTCGTTTCGCATACCGGCGTAATGTGTGGCTTATGAGCAGCCGCTCGACCATGAAATCCAAGTTTCCTCATCTCCCGTCTAACTATCATAGTATTTGCAGTGTATCCGGAAGCGTTTGGAATTCCTGTGTGATGTGGATATATGTCTGCCTGTTACACATTACGTCCCTCTTCAACCGTCAGCGGTCTCTGTCACTCAACAGCCGAGGTCGGCCTGTATGCTTTTGTTCTGTACGCGTCCCTTCATGTTTCCACTTCACTATCACATCGGAAACAGTTGACGTAGGGATGTTCAGGAGTATGGAAGTCTCGCGTACAGACGTATGACACAAGTGACACACAATCACCTGACCACGTTCGAAGTCCGTGAGTTCCGATGAGCGCTCCATTCCGTTCTCTCACGATGTCTGTTGACTAATGAGGTAGCTGACATAGAGTAGCTGGCATTAGTTGGCAGCGCAATGCACCTAATATGAAAAACGTATGTTTTGGGGGCTGTCCGGATTCTTTTGATCATTTAGTGTATCGCAGTGGTGAACAATTACTGATGTCAGCAGCGTGTTTGCTGGAGCGGGTGGGCTACACAGAAGACCGATGTGAGAATGAAACTTAATGAAAGCGATGAGTGCCTATGCCGATAGTAAAAAGGGATTGAAGTAAAGTAAATGATAAACGAAGCAATTAAAAATTAGGAGAATGAATAAAAGTGCATTTAAAATGATACAAGTAAACGAACTATGATCAGAACGTATGATCAGCAATCGTTGGTATTGCCTTTCGGTAATGCCACGACTATTGTAATTAATTTTCACTTAAACAACCGCAAGTCACACATTTTCATTTCGCCGGCGTCGCTTATCACATGTTAGAAATATTCGTTCGGTGCATACGTCGACAACAGGTTCGTGATACGAGAATCCGCGGATGGGATAATACTCTTCATGATACACTTCTGTGGAGGAAGGATTACTGAAACGTCACGTAGTTTTGCTATAATACATACCTATTTCTGTACACTGGACGAAGCAGCTCAGTGGTTAGCTTTACGTTGCTTCCCTAAATCACACAAGACAAATGCTGAGAACGATCTGTTATAAGGACACGTCCAAATTCTGTCTCCATCCATCCTTAATTCGAACTTGTGTCCCGTCTGTAATGTTTTCGTTATCGACTGGACGTTTAATATCATACACTCCTGGAAATTGATATAAGAACACCGTGAATTCATTGTCCCAGGAAAGGCAAACTTTATTGACACATTCCTGGGGTCAGATACATCACATGATCACACTGACAGAACCACAGGCACATAGACACAGGCAACAGAGCATGCACAATGTCGGCACTAGTACAGTGTATATCCACCTTTAGCAGCAATGCAGGCTGCTATTCTCCCATCGAGACGATCGTAGAGATGCTGGATGTAGTCCTGTGGAACGGCTTGCCATGCCATTTCCACCTGGCGCCTCAGTTGGTCCAGCGTTCGTGCTGGACGTGCAGGCCGCGTGAGACGACGCTTCATCCAGTCCCAAACATGCTCAATGGGGGACAGATCCGGAGATCTTGCTGGCCAGGGTAGTTGACTTACACCTTCTAGAGCACGTTGGGTGGCACGGGATACATGCGGACGTGCATTGTCCTGTTGGAACAGCAAGTTCCCTTGCCGGTCTAGGAATGGTAGAACGATGGGTTCGATGACGGTTTGGATGTGCCGTGCACTATTCAGTGTCCCCTCGACGATCACCAGAGGTGTACGGCCAGTGTAGGAGATCGCTCCCCACACCATGATGCCGGGTGTTAGCCCTGTGTGCCTCGGTCGTTTGCAGTCTTGATTGTGGCGCTCACCTGCACGGCGCCAAACACGCATACGACCATCATTGGCACCAAGGCAGAAGCGACTCTCATCGCTGAAGACCACACGTCTCCATTCGTCCCTCCATTCACCCCTGTCGCGACACCACTGGAGGCGGGCTGCACTATGTTGGGACGTGAGCCGAAGACGGCCTAACGGTGTGCGGGACCGTAGCCCAGCTTTATGGAGACGGTTTCGAATGGTCCTCGCCGATACCCCAGGAGCAACAGTGTCCCTAATTTGCTGGGAAGTGGCGGTGCGGTCCCCTACGGCACTGCGTAGGATCCTACGGTCTTGGCGTGCATCCGTGCGTCGCTGCGGTCCGGTGCCAGGTCGACGGGCACGTGCACCTTCCGCCGACCACTGGCGACAACATCGATGTACTGTGGAGACCTCACGCCCCACGTGTTGAGCAATTCGGCGGTACGTCCACCCGGCCTCCCGCATGCCCACTATACGCCCTCGCTCAAAGTCCGTCAACTGCACATACGGTCCACGTCCACGCTGTCGCGGCATGCTACCAGTGTTAAAGACTGCGATGGAGCTCCGTATGCCACGGCAAACTGGCTGACACTGACGGAGGCGGTGCACAAATGCTGCGCAGCTAGCGCCATTCGACGGCCAACACCGCGGTTCCTGGTGTGTCCGCTGTGCCGTGCGTGTGATCATTGCTTGTACAGCCCTCTCGCAGTGTCCGGAGCAATTATGGTGCGTCTGACACACCGGTGTCAATGTGTTCTTTTTTCCATTTCCAGGAGTGTACATCACACCATTCTATCCTATTGCTATATCTGACAGATTTTGACTAGTAGGTTGGTCATACGTACCAGTTGTCCTAAATTGCAGCTTGTAACAAGTCCACTAACCGCACCAGCTGCTGCCTGAGAATTATTCTGTTTTGTTTTGTTTTCATCGTTAGTCAATATTGCACAGTCATTATTACCGGCAACTTTCTTTCATTCATTTTCCATAATAACGACTAATGGATGTAGCCTTGACTCATTGCGC